>NC_090445.1:1418683091-1418985783 GCF_031143425.1 Pleurodeles waltl
CCCTTGATCAGGCGGTCTGTCTGGGGGGTGGTAGATGGATGTATGTATCCAGTTTTACCCCAGAAGCTGACATATCTGTGCCATCAGATGTGACATGAACTGGGTACTCAGATCGGTAAGGAGTTCCCGAGGGAATCCTACCCTAGAAAAAAAAAACAATCATGGCATGGGCTATGTTCTTGGTGTCATACTGGTTAGGGGTATGGCTTCTGCGAACAGAGTAGCATAATCAACTAAAACTAGTACATATTGATATCCTCTTGACGAGGGTACAAGGGGCCCTACCAATTCCATTCCTAGTCTTGAAAACGGGGCCTGAATGATGGGTAAAGGAAACAGTGGGGCCTTAGGGTCTTTACTGAGGTGTACCAACTGGCATTTTGGGTATGTGCTACAGTGTCTCCTGATATCTAAATACACTCCCGGACAATAGTAGCGGTTTAGTAGGTATTCTTCCATATTTACCCTCCCAGAATGTCCACTCCCTACCTATCCATGCGCTAAATGCATTACCTGTATCCAGAATGAGTAGTGTGTAACCAACTGGGTTTTTCGGTTTCCTTTCCGCTGAACCGCTCTATATAAGAGCCCAGTTTTAACAAGAAAATATGGACCCACCTGATCTGTCGGGTCAGAGACGGCGGAAGTCCAGGCGTGTTTTAGGTAGGGGTGCTCCCTCTGGCATGCTATGAACTCCCCTGATGTAGACAGGACTCTCTTTTCTGCGGGACAGTCAGGAGGATTATTCTCGTGGAGGTGTTTACTTTGCATTTTCCTCTGCTGATTTGTTAGTCCTATTTCCATTGGTCAGGACTGGGAATCTTGTGGGGACAGTTACAACGAAAATGACCCCATTCAGCACAATTATAGCATTAAGGGACTCGACTGGGTTCCCTGGCCGGAAAGCATCCAGTAAGATTAGTCTCCAGGGGGTATCAATGGTGGGTCTTCAGGGGTGGAACTGTATGATTACTCTTCGGAATTTGGTTTGGCCCTTTCACCGGAATCACACTGAAGTCACGTGCCCTCTAAAATGCACGGGCCAATTTGATTGCGGTGGCTACTGCAACGTCCGGATGTTGCTTTATCCAATTCTGGGTACTGGTAGGTAGAGACTGTAGGTACTGTTCTAATAGTATGGTCTGTATCACCTCCTCCTTGGTGCTTTCTGTGGGGGTAGCCACTTAAACCCCATGGCTTGAACCCTATAAAAGAGAGCCCTTGGATTCTCTGAGGGGTTCCCTTTTGCTCTACGGAACCTTATCGCATAGCTTTCCTTATCGCACCTGACTCTTTCCAATATACCCTTCTTAACTTCTTTATACAGTGTGGTCCCTCCTGGATTTACGGTTTGATAAGCTGACTGAAAGCCCCAGTCAAAAAGTGGGGGCTACATACTGTCCCCATCATTCCTGGGGCCAGCTTGTGGACATGGCTACTCATTCGAAATTGGTAAAAATGCTTCAGGATCCTCGCTCTCCTGGTATTCCTGTAATACTGAACTCTGTACGTTCGGGTGCACTCTGGTGACTGCAATGGTGTCAGTAAGCTTTTGTAGGGCAGTTTCATATACTAGTTGGTTGTTGGCTATGATTGTTGCTTGGGTTCTCAAGGTGTTCTGTAGCAACTCTGCCTGCCCGGGCTTCTATTGCTTGCTCTTCCCACACTAGTTGGAGGTGTTGTTGTCCCTCTGCAAGTTGGGCGATTATATCTTCTAGAGATGGTTTAGCCTCCATGGTCCTTTCATTTCCTTAGGCTAAATCCCACTTCTGACACCATTGTAATTGGGTCTAACCGTGGAGGACACTGTTCTTCAAGGTTATAACATAAAGTCAGACCAGTGAGGGAAGTGCTTTAGAAGAGAAATGCTTTTTATTCTGTTGTTTTCACAGAAATGGCTTTGTTCTGTGTGATTTTTATTTGTTTTCTCCTTGGTTTGCACTTTCTCACTTTGTGCATTCTTCTTTCACCTAGGTCTTCTGGATCCTTCAGTCGCCACCGACATGTGGGCTCTGGGAGTAAAGGAAAAGACAAGAAGGACTGGGTCAGGTAAGTGTTTTTTTCTTTATCGATATATTAAGTTTGTGCGTGCAAAGAGGGAGGGGTGTAGATGGGTGAGGGGTTCTTTATGTGCTACCGAACATGCTCTAGTGTCACCAGGTCTGTGCTTATTACTTATGTTTCTCAGTCTCCAACTCCGCCCCACGAATCCCTGCAGTGACAGGACTCCGTGTGCATTAGTATTCCGCAGGAGGTATTTTTGCCTGCACCTCCTTGCCTAGTCTGCTGTGTCTTGGACCCTCCGCCTCTTTCCTCCTCTCACCCCCACCCTCCTTAACACTGGCCCCAGATGACCACGCAAGCAGTCACTTACCTGATCAAGCCACGTCCATCCTGGGACGTGGCGGGCCCCTTCAGGTTTCCTGGATCTCTCCGTGTCAGTCTGCTACTCCTTTGTCTCCTGGGCAGGTCTCCTTTATTGCATCGGCCTCAAGATCCCGATCATCTCTCCCTCAGTTTGGCCTCCTCCTCTTGTTACATGTTTCGTCGTCTCGCTTTACTTTTTGCCTCCGCGCCCTCTCCTTCTTCAATGTCAGCACGCTCCTTTATGCCTGCTGACAGGTCTCTCTTGTTCGTCCCCTGGGGCACTGGAGGGACAGTTCGGGGCTCTTCCATCCCCATCTTCTGGAGGCTCCCTGCCACAAGGCGAAAAGCAAGCATGGTAGGAGAACATTCCATCGTCTTTTGAGTTTTTCAGGGAGACCCATGATCATGCCCTTTTTTGTTTGTTGAATCTTTCAACAAGTCCATTGGTTTGTGGATGGTATGGTATGGTGAATCTGTAGGTCACCCCACACCCATTCCACATGTGTTTCAGGTAAGCCGACATGAAGTTGGCACCTCTGTCAGAAACCACCTCCTTAGGAAACCCTACCCTGGTAGAGATACCAATAAGGGCTTTGGCCACTGCAGGAGCTGTAGTAGACCTAAGTGGAATTGCTTCATGATACTTGATAGCATGATACACTAGTACCAGTATATGTTGGTTTCCTGATGCTGTGAGTGGTTCAAGTGGACCCACTATGTCCACACCAACCCTTTCTAAGGGAACCCCAACTACTGGTAGTGGAATTAGGCGGGCCTTTGGGTGTCCACCTTCCTTACAACTTGTTTGGCAGGTGACACAGGAGCTGCAAAACTTCTTCACCTTTTGGGACATGTTGAGCTGACAAACCTATTCCATGTTTTAGTTTGGCCCTGATATGGGCATGTTATGGGCTAAAGTGAGGATGATTACCTAGACTGCTGAGGCACTACCACTCTCCTCGTTGCACCAGGGTTGGGGTCTCTGGCCTCAGTGTAAGGGAGGCCCTCCTCCCAATAGGCCCTGTGGGTGCCACTGACACCTCCCTTTTCCTGTGTAGCTGCTTGCTGCCTCAGGCCTTCAAGAGTGGGACAGATTCTCTGTCCCTGGCACAGCTGGTCCCTAGTCTGTCCCTCCTGAGCCCAAGAACTCTACCTGATAAGGATCAACCTCAATGGGCTCAGTTCTCTCAGAGGAAGTCAAGCCCTCTCCCTAAGAAGAGGAGTCCTGTGTCTTTTTCTGTTCAGAAGCTGGTCTCCCAATCTCCCTTCTTTTTCTTTTGGAAGGATGGGCCATTATTCCAGGCTCCAACATTTCTTGTTCACCCTGTGCCCGGCTTTGTGCTATAGTTTTCACACACACCATCTCAGAGACTCCCAGCATGCCAGCATGGGCTTTGAGTTCTACCTTAGTCCAAGATGAGGACTCCAGATCATTCCTTAGCAGACACTCAACTGGGATTGCAGAAGAGACCACAACCTCTTCCAGGCTAGTAACTCCTCCCCATTCTATGTTCACCATAGCCATGGGATGGACCTTAGTCACATTGTCAACATTGGCCAGCCAAGTACTGTCCTTGGGAAACCAGTTTTTCTGTCACCATGGTGACACTGGCACCTGTATCCCCCAGGGCTTCTATCTTAGTCCAATTAATTAAGGGGTGATGCCTGTATTTGTTCATATTAAGGAGCGCAGACAGCAAGAGTTGCAACATCTAACACTTCCTCAGAAACTAAAGTAGCTTCAGTGTGAACCCTGATTTACTCTGGGTTCACACTGAATTACGCACATTGCTGATCCCATCTTAAAACTGGCTATACCAGTGCTAACTGGTGCAGTGCTAGGGGGATTCTTTTTGAGACATGCCAAGTCTCCATTTTGGTTTCCATGCTGTTTACAGTTGAAACACCAGGCCTTTTTAGGATTTACCTTTGTACCGATGTGAAGACTGTGAAGAGGCTCTGGGCCCATCCTCCTGAGCTGGGTTTTGGGGCTCTCTAGAAGATTCTTTACTTTTATCTTTAGATGTCTCACCACCCTCTCCTTGAGGAGGCTTTGTAGCCCCTTTCTTTTGGTCACCCCTAGTGGAAGTCTTGGTCAGCCTTGTCTTGACCCAATGGTCTGCCTTATTTCCCATTTCTTGGGGAGAAATTGGACCTAGGTCTACCAGATATTGATGCAATTCGTCATTGAAGCAGTTACTTAAAAGATGTTCTTTCACAAATAAATTCTAAAGCCCTTCATAGTCATGCACTTCACTGCCAGTTGTCCAACCATCTAGTGTTTTCACTGAATAGTCTACAAAATCAACCCAGGTCTGGTTTGAGGATTTGTGAGCCCCCCTCAACCTAATTCTATACTTCTCAGTGGTGAATCCAAAGCCCTTAATCAGGGTAGCCTTCATGTGGTCGTAGGTTTCAGCATCTGCACCAGTGAGCGTGAGGAGCTTATCCCTACACTTAACAGTGAACAGTTCCCTAAGGAGAGCTCCCCACTGAGACTTTTTTCACTTTTCTGGTTCCACAAGCCCTCTCAAAAGCTATGAACCACTTGGTGATGTCATTACCTTCCTCATACTTTGAGACAATCCCTTTGGTGATTTTAAGGGTATGAGAGTGCTCCCTGTCCCTAGCTGTTGTATTGCTGCCTCCATTAATGGGTGCTAAGCCCATTTCTGCTCTCTCCCTTTGTATTGCCAGTAGCTGTCTCTCCAAGGCTAACCTTTTGACCATCCTTGCTAACAGGAGGTCCTCTTCATTGAGACTGCCCTCAATGTTCCTAGAGGAGCTGGACTCCCCTGTGGGAGATCCAGATCCTGTGAGCACTATCCTTGGAGACAGGGACCTTGGGTCCCTGTCGCCCTAGTTAGGTTAGGAGGGGGAAGTTTATCTTCCTGGTCCTTAACTTATTCCCCATCTGAGGGGGAGATCTTCCTCCTCAGCAGGGTGTTTGCCAAGATGGAGGTAAGGGGTGAGGTTGAACTCCACAACCATGTCCACTGAGCTGCTCATTTTGTGACTAAAGTTGGGGATCACTTTTAGTAACTAAAACCTACTTCTAGCTAATTACCCCTAATTATAGTAACATTTAAAACTTCAAAAGAAATGCTAAAGGGGACTTAATCAAGGCCCTAGCAAGACTTTTAAAAATTTAGAAAAATTGTCAAATTAAAAAATCTGTTGAATTTAAAGGTAATTTTGGAATTTAGTTGTGTTAAGATATTTCCTGAGTAGTCCAGCAAATTCAAAGTCTTAGACCTCACCACTGATCCACCAATGTAGCAAGGTAGCTCTGTATATACTATATCGAAATGAGATATAGGGGGTTATTCTAACTTTGGAGGAGGTGTTAATCCGTCCCAAAAGTGACGGAAAAGTGACGGATTTACCACCAGCCGTATTACGAGTCCATTATATCCTATGGAACTCGTAATACGGCTGGTGGTATATCCGTCACTTTACCGTCACTTTTGGGACGGATTAACACTCCTCCAAAGTTAGAATAACCCCCATAGTGTGCACAGAGTCCAGGGTTCCGTAGAGGCTTAACAGAGGCTAAAGTAGATAATACTAATGCTCTCTTTTGTAGTAGTGTGTTTAAGCAGTTAGGCGTATCTGAGGGTTGTGCAAAACAGTTGTTGTACACACACAGTCAAGAAATGTAGCACACACTCAATGACTAACTCCAGGCCAATGCATTTATATTGGAAACATATATTTTGTTACTTTATTGCTAGAACTAAAAGGATATGGTTGCAGGTAAGTATGTTTGCAAGTAAGTATTGAATATGTGTATCAATTGTACTTTATTTGAGTTTGGCAAATAAAACAGTTTACAGGCAAGGGACACTTTTCACTTTCAAAAATTAATAGTGCAATTTTCAGAACAGTTTTTGAGGGGGTATTAGTGCAGTGTTGAGGTAAGTTCTTACCTTACAGTTCAAGTCTCTGCGGGTTAGGATGTTCCCTGGTCAAGGTTTAAGATGACCCCAAACATACACCACTAGCAAGATGGGGGCAGCCGGGTGCAGAGGTCAAAGTTGAGGCTGGATTTAGAATGGGATACTATGGAGACTGGGGCACTCGGAAAAAGATCTGCTGGCAAGTAAATACCTGTGATGTCGGAGGGCAGACCTGGGTGGGTTTAGGTGAGCACCGGCAGAGGGGGACACAGGTTAGCACCAAACACACACTCTCAGCGGCACACAGGCGGCCGGGTGCCAACACAGCGTCTGGCTCCCAATGCTTTTCAATAGGGTAACCCGGGGGTCACAAAGATGCTGCAGGCTGGAACCAGGGGGTCTGTTCCAGAAAACCAAAGGCTGAACAAGGAGGAGAGCCACCTGCTGACCATTGTTGGACCATCAGTTGAACCCCCCCAAGGCCAAGGGGCTGCGGGTGCACGGGTACCTTTGGGCGTTGGGTATCTTCATCTGGTTCTAGAGCCGGTGAGGGGGGGTACTCTGGATTTAGGCAGCAGGTGTTGTTGTGTTGGCCAGGGGGAGGTTAAACTAGGGTGGACACAAGGTCAGAAGCTCCTGGGAACCTGCTCCGGACCGGTGAGCCACCTGGGCTCGGGCCCTCTGCGTCGGGTGCAGAGGGGGCAGGACTCTCTGATCTGGGGTGGTGCTGGAGTTCTTCTTGGGGTTACTTGTGGACAGGGCCACTGTCCTCTGGAGTTCTTGGTCCTCTGGTAGGCAGGCAGCCCTTTGGGGGTTTGTAGAGCTGTCTGGTCGTGTAGGATGTGTCCCCTTTTTGTAGCAGGACTTCTGAAGGTGCAGACAGGCCGTTAGGGCTGTGGCCAAGTTAGTTGGTGTCTGGAGCCTTCTCTCCTGGGGTCGGCTTAGCAGTCCTTCTTCTTGCTTCTCTCTTCTTCTTGTTGAGGTCCCCAGGAATCTGGTGAGCCAGGTTCAGGGGTGCCCTTAAATCCTAGATTTATGGGTGTTATAGGGGTCAGAGGGTAGTAGCCAACAGCTGAGCGTTGCAACACCCTTTCTGTGCCCACTTCCTTTGGGGGGGCACATTCCTAACCCTATTGGTCCCTATCCCCCAAAGGAAGATGGAGGATTCTGCAGGGAAGGGGGAACACTTCAGCTCTGGATGACTTAGAAGTGGTCCCAGTTTGAGTGGTCACTCCTCCCTGTTTTTCCTAGTTTTCCTGCCAGCCTTGCCTCCAAAAGTGGGGCTTCGTCTGAGGGGTGGGAATCTTCACTAGCTGGAGTGCCCTGGGGCGCTGTAACAGGAGGCCTGAGCCTTTGAGGCTCACCGCCAAGTGTTCAGTTCCTAACAGGGGGGAGGTGTGAAGCACCTCCACCCAGAGCAGGTTTTGTTTCGGACTCAAGAGAGTACAAGGCCCTCACCCCAAGGGGTCAGAAACTCATCTTTTAGTGGCAGGCTGGCACAGACTGGTCAGCCTTACACTAAAACGTTGGTTAAAATACAGGGGGCATATCTAAGATTTCCTCTGCTTGCATTGTACAATAAATCTAACACTGGCATCAGTGTGGGTTTATTGTGCTGAGACGCTTGATACCAGACTTCCCAGCTTTCAGTGAAGCCATCATTGAGCTGTAGAGTTCGTAGTGACAAACTTGCAGCAAATGTACTTATTATGTCCACAGTGCACTTACAATGTCTAAAAATGGACTAAGACACTGTAGGGGCATATTGCTCATGCAGCTAGGCCCTCATCTGTGGTATACTGCACCCTGCCTTAGGGCTGCAAGGCCTGCTAGAGGGGTGACTTACCTCTGCCACAGGCAGGGGTTGCTGGGCATGACACCCTGAGAGGGATGCCATGTCCTCTTTACCTTTTTCTCCCCACCATCACTTACAATCTGCAATGGCAGTGTCCATGTGCTTGGTGAGGGATCCCTTAGGGTGGCACAGTACATGCTGCAGCCCTTAAGGACCCACCCTGGTCACAGAGCCCTTGGTACCACTGGTACCTTTTACAAGGGACTTAGCTGTGTGCCAGGGGTGTGCCAATTGTGGAACAATAGTACAGTTTTGAGAAAAAACACTGGTGCTGGGGCCTCGTTAGCAGGATCCCCACACACCTTCAGTCAAGTCAGCATCAATATCAGACAAAAAGTGTGGGGGGGGGTGAGGGGTAACCATGCTAAAAGGGGCACTTTCTTACAGAGAGGTGTCCCAGAATGTGGTAGGGTTCATCTCTTTGACTTTTTTATGGCTACCCTGTGAGGGGGCCTCTAAGCATTGTCAAGGAGGGGTGGGAGAAAGCTCCCAGGAAACACTCCCTAGGATGTGGTCAGCTAAATGTTGATCCTCCACAAGCAGATGCACCGATTCTGGAAAAAGGCCAAAAGCAATCTTGAGACCAGTCAAGAGGTGATGATACGCTGCTATGACCAGAAGACCACTCTGGTGGAGTTTCAACCTGATGACAAAATATGAGTCATGGAGCCAGTAGAGCCGAGAGCTCCCTAGGATCGCTGGGCTGGCCCATACAAAATAAAGGAGCGTAAGGGGGAGCCACTTATGTAGTAGACCTCCAGACTCCTAGAAAACCCCCTAAGGGTGCTCCATGTAAACAGATTAAAGCCTCACTTTATGAGGTCTGAAGTCGGCATGCCCCTTGTGAAAGATAAAGGGTGTGGAGGAGGAGAGTGGACCTCTCCCTGACCTCCTCTCTGCACAGGAAAGAGATGGGTCAGTAGAGGGTGTCAACGTCTCTGACTCCCTGAGCCTAGAACAGAGGGGTGACTGCTACCAGTTGCTGGGACAGTTTGCTCCCCTGTGCTCCCACACCCCTGGACTCACACATCTGTGTGTCAATGGCATTGACACGGGAGACACCCCTCCTGTGAAGAACAAAATTTACAGGTTGTCAGATAAGGTGAAAGCCAGTATCAAGGAGGAAGTTGTGAAGATGCTAGCTTTAGGGGTGATTGAAACCTCTAACAGTCCCAGCTCCAGCCCAGTGGTATTGGTACCAAAGGCTTCCCCACCAGGCGCCAAACCAAAGCTTTGGTTCTGTGTAGACTACAGAGGACTCAATTCTGTCACCATGACTGACGCACACTGCATACCCAGAGCTGATGAGCTCCTTGATAGGCTAGGTGCTGCCAAATTCCTCAGTACCTCTGATTTGACATCAGGGTACTGGCAGATCGCCTTGACTGAGGAGGCAAAAGAGAGGTCAGCATTCTCAACCCCTGTGGGACATTACTAATTCCGGGTCATGCCCTTTGGCTTGAAGAATGCCCCTGCTACCTTCCAACGGTCGGTCAATAGGGTCCTGACTGGTAAAGAGGCGTTCTGTGCTGCCTACTTAGATGACATTGCCATCTACAGTGTCAGGTAGGAGGAACACCTGCTTCACCTCCAAGAGTTGCTCCAGGCCCTGCAACAGGCAGGACTGACAATCAAGGCAAGTAAGTGCCAGATTGGGCAGGGTTCCGTGGTGTATTTGGGACACCTGGTAGGTGGGGGCAAGGTGCACACCCTCCAGGCCAAGATTGAAACAATCATGGCTTGACAACCACCTAGAAACCAAACTGAAGTGAAAGTCTTCTTAGGCCTCACTGGCTAAAACAGGAGATTTGTTATGGGGTAAAGGCTTGCCAGAAAGCCCTTGATTTCCTCAAGGAAGCCGTGTTCACAGCACCTGAGCTCAGGGTCCCTGATTACTCCAAGGAATTCATAGTGCAGACAGATGCATAGGGGCAGTCTTAGAACAGCTGAATGAGGAGAGGGCCTAGAGCAACCTGTACCCTTCAAGCAGGAGGTTACTTCCATAGAAACAGAGGTGGAGTGCCATTGAAAGAGCTGCGTTTGCTGTGGTCTGGGCACTGAAGAAGCTGTGAGACCATCCCTGTTTGGGACTCACTTCTGGGTTCAGACCAACCACAGGCCCCTCAGATGGCTTATGTAGATGAGGGGTGAAAATCCTAAACCCATGAAGTGGTCCATCTCCCTACAGGGGATGGACTTTACGGTGGAGCATCTCCCGAAGACTGACCACGCCAGTGCTGATGGTCTCTCCAGATTCTTTTGCCTTAGTGATGAGAGCTTCCAAGGGGTTGAGTGATCTGCCTACTTTCAGCTGGGGGGTGGCACATGTTAGACCTGACAGGCTTAAGGTGGTCCTCCTCCAGCATTTTGCCTGCCTCCCTCCATTTTTCTGACCCTATTTTTGCTGGTTTTAGGATTCTGCACACTTTACCTCTCCTGACCAGTGCTGAAGTGCATGTGCTATCCCCCTTAAACACAGTAACATTGGTTACTCCCCAATTGCCATATTTAATTTACCTGCACATCCCCAGTAAAGTGCACTACATGTGCCCAGGGCCTGTACATTAAATGCTACTAGTGGGCCTGCAGCACTGAGTGTGGTAGTCCCTTAACCATATCTCAGGCCTGCCATTGCAAGGCCTGTGTGTGCAGTTTCACTGTCACTTCAACTTGGCATGTAAAACTACTTGCCAAGCCTTAAACTCCCTTTGTTCCACATATAAGACACCCCTAAGGTAGGCCCTATGTAAACTCATAGGGCAGTGTTCAGTGGAAGTAAAATGCAGGACATGTACGTATGTGTTTTTTGGTAGTGAAATTCGTTTTCCACTACTGTGAGGTCTGCTCCTCTCACAGGCCAGCATTAGAACTGCCCTTGTGTACTTTTAAGTGTTAGATTCTGATCTGAAAGGAGTAGCCCTGCCATGTTTAATATGGCCAGAATGGTAATAGAAAATCCTACTTATTGGTGAAGTTGGATTTAATATTGCTATTTTAGAAATGCCACTTTTAGAAAGTGGGCATTTCTCTGCACTTCGTGCCATCTGCCTTACAGCCTGTCTCTAATCCCTGTCTGGTCTGTGCTGGTTGACAGCTCCCCTTATGCATTCCACCCAGACAACCATAAACACAGGACACTCAGTCACATCTGCATTCATCTGCATTCTGAATGGGTCTCCCTCGGCAGGATGGGTGGAGGAGCTCTCTCTTACACTTCAAAGGCCAGTGGCCTGCCCTCACACAAAGGACTGATAACCCCCACAGGGATCCTGGCAGACATGACTGGGCTGAACAGGGAACTTGTGCACCTCAAAACCACTCTTTGAAGTTTCTCACACTTCAAAGGCACATTTGGGTGTATATATAATGGGTCTCTAAACTCCACTAAATCAGACACTTCTGGACATACAACTGGACTCTGTCAGAAGTTGGGATGTGCTGCCCAAAAGACTCATCTGGACTGCTTTGTTGAAGGACTACTTCCTGCTTGTTGCCCTGTTGCCAGCTACTCCTGACTCTGGTGGAAGGACTCTGCTTTTCTCCTAAAGTGCTCTTCAAGGGCTTGGATTGAGCTTGCCTCCTGTTCCTGAAGTCTCAGTGCCAACAAAGACTTCACCTGTTCAAAGGTATCCAGTGCGTCAGAAAATCGGCTCAACGCCTACAAAATTTGATACACCACATGTCCGAATCCACGCAGTGCCTGTCTCACGGCTGGAAAATCGCTGCACCGCCTGCCCTATCAACATAGCGCCTGCCTCGTCTTCCCAGCACTTTCGAATTTCTGCAGCATCGTCCCTGGGTGTCAAAATAATCCCTGTATCACAGTGAGGACCAAGGCTGCGCAACGGAAAATCGATGAATCACTTTGTAGCGTGAAAAGAATCACTACATCTCCTGGCCATGTGTAAAGAAACGACGCATCGCCTCTGCTGTGCCAGAAAAATCCACGCATTGCTCTGTTTTTCAGCGCTTCTTGTCCTCTGATGCGTTGTTATTTTGTGACGCACTCCAGGTAGTTTGTGATAAATTCAACGCATTTACAGGTGTCTGTGAATAAAGACTATTTGCAACCTTTTAAAAGTGAAAACTTTGCTTATGTACATTGGATCTTGATCATTTTTACATTATTTTATTCAGATAAATAGTATCTATTTTTTTAAATTCTGTGTGGTGCATTTTAGTGTTTTTTTCACTCTTGTTGTATGAGTTACTGGCCAAATACTTCACACATTGCCTTCCAAGTTACACCTGCCTGCTCTGTGCCAGCTACCAGAGGGTGAGCACAGGATAATTTAGTTTGTGTTGTGCCTGGTTCTGACTAGGATTGTGGTCCCTACTTGGACAGGGTGCATACCCCTTGCCAACTAGAGACACAATTTCTAACAGGGTACTAATATGGATCTGTCCTGGGGTCTCATTTGTAGTGGAGGAGAAGGTCACAGATGTCGAGGGACGCTTTCTGTTTGTTAAGGGGCGACTGGATGGCAGACACATAACCATTGGCAACATTAATGCTCCCAATACTGATAAAGCCCCTTCTTATGTATGCTCACTGATGTACTTTCCCGCTGGAGTAGCCTTCCCTGGTTGCTGGAGGGAGACTTCAATAGTGTTGTGGATACAGAAATAGATCGCTCATTCCCACCACTGTCCCGCACTGCTACGTCCTCTAATGCTCTTTCAATAATGAACTGTTACACCACTGGAATTTATTAGACACATGGCGGTTCCATAATGCCTCCTCTAGAATATACTCCTCCTACTCGGTCCCACATGCACAACATGTACATATTGACAGACTGGTCTGTACGCCAGACCTTGTTCCAGTAATCACACAAACTGACTATCTAGGCTGAACACACTTGGATCACACCCCCCAGTATTTTCACCTAAATTATGATGCAGGCCTCCCCGCCCCCTATTCCCACATGGCAGCTGCAGCCCACAGCATTTGAAGATCCTGCGTTTCGAGCCTCTGTAAGTCAAAAGGTTAGCGACTACTTTGACTTAAACAAAGGCTCTGTTATCACACGCTCCATGCAATGGGACGCTTTTAAAGTGACCCTCCTTGGCCATTGCCTGGGACTGACTTGGAACATAAGTAAGCAATTAGACAAAGCGGTGCTCGCCATAGAACACCAGCTGCTACAGCTAAAAACAGAGGAGACACAAGACCTAAGCAAACAGCCACAACTTGATAAGGTTAATAGATAAGATAAGATTAATAGATATTATAAACAAACTGATGCCGATTGCCTACGCTGTCACTTGATATGCGCAGACCTCCTACACATGCTATGAACATACCCATGCTTACATCACTACTGGAACATGGTATTAGGCCGATTGTCTCGCTGTGTGAACTGAACTATACCACACAATTGGGAAACTTGCCTACTGGGACTCGTCTGCAAAGACAACACACATAGAGATGTGTCCTGGATTCTAGACCTGGGTCTTATACTAGATAAACGACTTGTCACTTGCAGATGGCACTCCCCAGATCCACCAAATTATGAAGCATGGCTGCCTGCACCTGGCCACTCAGAGACTGCAGCGGGAACCGCCCTTCGAGAGGATAGCCTCCGCAGATACCCAATTGCCACCAACTGGGACACGAAATAGGCAGAACTTCACACGCCCATACCCACAATGTCAGTACATCAAGCTACGCTATCGCAAAACAACACTGTTGATGTACCGGAATCCCCCCCACCACCTGATTTATTATGCACATTGCGTGGACCCCAGTGACTCCTCCTGTGACCACACACCCTATTACGTTCCAACGCTGCCTTCACTGCCATGCTTACAAACATATCCAACAAAGAAGTGGAGGAGCACCACTAACAATTTTCTGAATTTAAATTAAGATGGCTCTGTGTCTACATGCCTATAGTCCCCTCACCCACTCTTCCCCCCGGACCCAGCACTTCCCCTCCTGATCTCCTACACCGTTCCCTTTATTAGTACTATAGTTATAACCTGTTTACAAATGTTGAACTTAGTGCATTGTTTTTAATTCAGGATCTATAACTAGGCATGCAAATATACAGACTTTGCAATCTACCAACTTGCAACTAAATGCTTTTATTCTAGCCGCACTGAGTAAGCCTTTAACAAGTATACCATACGGTGTGATGTGTCTATCACTGCCAATTCTTCACCTGTATATGTCGGGCTTCTGTCGTAGTATATGTAAAACATGTTTAAACAAAATGCAATAAAAACAGATTCAAACAAAAAAGGGGTCTATTAGGAACAAGTAGAGGATAGAGCTAGTGTTTTGTATGAACTGGGGGGGGTGTCTGGATGCATTAAAGTTGTATATAATGGGGCTTTGTGTTTGTGATGTGTGGATGTGTTAGTGGTATGTGACAGAGTTGTGTTTTGTATGAGAATGAAGGTGCCATAGTGTTATAGTTGTGGTAGAATTTACCATAGGTGTGGTTTGTCGAGTTTTGTAGTGGTTGTTGAGAAATCGAAATCTGTATGAGGTTTGTTTATGGTGCCTTTGTAGAATGTCTTTGCTGATATTGTGTTGGATGTAAGAGGATGTTCAGGGCTTGAGGTGGTAATTTTCAAAGGAGAAATTGGGCAACATCTCCGGCCCTAGGCCAGCTCCGAACAGGCCCAAACAGCCAACTGCCCTTGTCCTCATTGCTGTTAGCCTGATGCCTGGGTACTGTTATCATGCTGGCTCCTGTGTCTCTTAGATCTTCCACCCACCTCCCATTGATGGTCACTCACTGCCTGTACTTCTTAGTGTTCTCAGGCATGAGGATTCTTTGGACCACCTCACCCTCACTCAGGGAGACTTGGGTTAACTTGGCTGGCTTCCCACCACTAACTGGGGCAAACTCTTCCTTAAGTGCTACACTCACCGCTCCTAATGACTGCCCACTGGTGGGGGGCTGTGCATGCTTGGAACACTTGTGACTCCCTCCCTGAAATGCCCTTTCTGATTACAGGTGAAACACTTTAGGGGTTCCTTTCTCTTCATGCTTTCCTGAAGGGAACCAACTCTTCTTTTCAACAGGGCGTTGGGAATTCTTACCCTCGGAACTCGTTTGGGGCCCTTTTGAGAACGCCTTAATTTTATCCATGTCCCTCTCTTCCTTCTTCCGTTGGGGACTCTGCCCACCCTGGGCTTAGTCCCCCACATACAACTTCTTTTGGACCCTGGTGCTGTGCCAGCAGTCCGCCTCCGTGGCAAACTTCCTGGGGTCAGTAAACTTGCGGTCAGTCAAATGCTGGTGCAACTGTAGAAAAAGACTAGACAAATGCTCCCATGCAATCTATTTGTGCAGCCCCTGATAGTCTGTAACCTCGCTGCCCTTCACCCAACCATGCAGTGCTCTTTAAAAGGAGTCAACATACTCCATCCAAGTTTGAGAACCAAGTTTAGTACTCTCCATAAACTTTACCCTGTGATTTTCTGGGGTGTGACTATGGCCCTCGTTACAACCCTGACAGTCGGTGATAAAGTGTGTTAATACCATCAACAGGCCGGCGGAAAAAAAATGGAATCATGACCACGGCGGAAACCGCCAACACAGACAGCCACTTTGAAACACCGACCGCCATGGCGGTAGCAACAAGCACCAAAGCGTTAACCGACAACAGCCAGGCGGAAGACAATGTATGCCCACCCTATTACAACAGGCCTATCTGCCACCTTTTCTGGGGCGGTACCAACGCCATCAAAAGCACGGAGGAAACAGTACACAGAAGGGAAACAAATCACCTCTGGACAATCAGGGAACAACCACAAGGCCATGGAGCCCGAACTACGATGTTACCCGTGCTGTTCTACCTCCTCCTACACCAGGAATACCAACGCCGACAAAGAAGACCAAGGTGAGTACCGCCCTTAGCACAAAGGGGAGGGGGCTACATGCCCACTGCTTGGTCCTGGGGAGTGCAAGGCCACAGTCTCTCAAGTGGGTGGTTTGCCCACTGCTTGGTCCTGGGGAGTGCAAGGCCACAGTCTCTCAAGTGGGTGGTTTGGCCATTGCTTGGTCCTGGGAGTGCAAAGCCACAGTCTCTCAAGTGGGTGGTTTGCCCACTGCTTGTTCCTGGGGAGTGCAAGGCCACAGTCTCTCAAGTGGATGGTTTGGCCACTGCTTGGTCCTGGGGAGTGCAAGGTCACAGTCTCTCAAGTAGGTGGTTTGCCCACTGCTTGGTCCTGGGGAGTGCAAGGCCACAGTCTCTCAAGTGGGTGATTTGCCCACTGCTTGGTCCTGGGGAGTGCAAAGCCACAGTATCTCAAGTGGTGGTTTGCTCAGTGCTTGGGCCTGGGGAGTGCAAGGCCACAGTCTCTCAAGTGGGTGGTTTGCTCACTGCTTGGTCCTGGGGAGTGCAAGGCCACAGTCTCTCAAGTGGGTGGTTTGCCCACTGCTTGGTCCTGGGAAGTGCAAGACCACAGTCTCTCAAGTGGATGGTTTGCCCACTGCTTGGTCCTAGGGAGTGCAAAGCCACAGTCTCTCACCTGGGTGGCTTCTTCCACTGGTTCTGGAGGGGGCTTTGTGGCCAGTGTGGTTTATCCTGACAGGGACGGGTGAGTGGATGCCTTCTTCCACTGGTTCTGGAGGGGGCTTTGTGCCCAGTGTGCTTCATCCTGGCAAGGAGGGGGTGAGTGGATGCCGCCTTCCACTGGTTCTGGTGGGGGCTTTGTGCCCAGTGATGTAGCACTTTGGGAGTGGGTGTCAAACCCACGAGATTTGCAGTGGGCAGGATGCATGACTCTCCATGGATGCAGGACTACAGTCCAACCGCAGGCAGCGACGGCTGCACAGTGGTGGTAGTGCTGGTGCTGGTGGTAGCAGTGGTGAGGGGAGACTCCAGCCCTTCTCCTGCAGCCACGGATGGCTGCCCACTGGGGCTGCTGCTGCTGGCAGTGGTGCTGACAGTGGTGCAGGTGGTGGTGCTGGCAGTGGTGGGGGGAGGCTCCAGCCCTTCCCCTGCAGCCTCGGATGGCTACCCATTAGGGCTACTGCTGCTGGCAGTGGTGCTGACAGCGGTGCAGGTGGCGGTGCTGGCAGTGGTGGGGGGAGGCTCCAGCCCTTCCCCTGCAGCCTCGGATGGCTGCCCACTGGGGCTGCTGCCACTGGCAGTGCTGCTGGCAGTGGTGCTGACATTGGTGCAGGTGGCGTGGCGGTGCTGGCAGTGGTGGGGGGAGGCTCCAGGCCCTCTTCTGCAGCCTCGGACAGCTGAAGTGCCATGGTTGGTGTTGTGTGCTCAGATTCAGCTCCAGCACCAGGCCCCCTATCCATCCTGCCTGCAGTGGCCGGACCTTTGTCTTTGCCCTTGGCAGCTGGCGGTTCCTTCTTGCCCTTGCCAGCTGGTGGTGCCTCCTTGCCCTTGGTAGCTGGTGGTCCCTTTTTGCCCTTGCCAGCTGGTGATGCCTCCTTGCCCTTGGTAGCTGGTGGTGCCTCCTTGCCAGCTGGTGCAAGCCCACTGGCAGTGTTGACAGGTGTCTTCTTGGAGAATCTCACACCTGCAGTAGCTGCTGAAACTACAGTGGCCGTGGACTGGGTGGCTGAGGTGCTGGCCTGGGTTCTGCCCACCCTGGCCCGAAGTGAAGGCCGGGGGGGGGGGGAGGGCAGGGAAGAGGTCAAGGGTGGAGAGGAAAAGCTTTTTAGGGACACTGGTGCAGGAAAGGGTGAAGGTCTGGGAGTGGAGGAAGAGGGAATGGTGGTTAGAGGTATCTGTCTGCTGTTTTGGATGCAGGTGCATGGACTGGATGCTGTTGTGAGGTGGATGGCTGTTGGGTGTCTGAGTGCTTGTGTTTGTGTACTTTGGGAAGAGGGGGCACAGACACAGTGGGAGTGGACACAGGGGACGTGTGCATGGATGTGGGGGTGGTGACTGCCAGTGAGGGGTGTGTAATGACGGGCGTGATGGAGGCAGTAGTTGAGGATGTAGTGCATTCAGGTATGAGTGGAGACGCAACTGGGCGTGAGGAGGAGGGGGACACAGTGGAGGCAGTGGATGTTGGCATGTCTGATTCTGGATGGTGTTTGTGTGAGTGCCTGTGTGATGATGTGTGGTGCTTGTGTTTGCCTGAAAGACTCCTGTGTGTTGTCTTGGGTGCATGCTGGTCTGATGGTGTGCTTGGGATAGGCTGGGGCTGAGGGGAATGGGACTGGGTAGAGGAAGTTGGAGGTGGGAGGCTAGAGACAGGGACAATGGCTGCCATCAGGGAGGAGGCCAGAGCCTGGAATGATCTCTGTTGGGACGCCACCCCAGAGTGAATGCCCTCCAGGAATGCATTTGTTTGTTGCAAGTGCCCTGCCAGCCCCTGGATGGCATTCACTATGGTTGACTGCCCAACAGAGATGGATCGCAGGAGGTCAATAGACTCCTCACTCAGGGCAGCAGGGCCTTAGGTGTCTGAGGCGAAGGTGATGCCCACCCTCCTCGGTGAGCGGGCATGGGAAACACGCTGAGGGGCTGCTGGGAGGTTGGTGCTGATACGGGGGGTCGTGGCTGTACCTGTAGTTGGGGTGGCCACAGAGGTGTCCGCCACCACCAGGAAGCTTCCATCAGAGGAGGTATCACTGTCCGAACTGTCCCCTCCAGACTCCTCTGTGGTGCTCCCCTCGCCCTCCGTCCCACTGGTGCCCTCGGGGTTGGTGGATTCGCCCTCCAGGGCCATGTGGGATGCAGCTCCCCCCGTCGCCGGTGCCTCTGCTCCTCCGCCAGATGATGCTAATGCACTTAAGGACAGGGTGACAAAACAAAAAGGTGGGGGGGGGGGAAGAGACAGAGGATACACTTGGTCAATGCCAGCAACACCACCACCGTTGGCGTGCACAACACACAGGGGACAGCCCTATGCACTAGGCGATGCACTACCAGTCGTAATGCTAGTCACCAGGCCATGGAGAATAATGCCTAATGCCAAAAGCAGCATACCTGAGACCCACAGAACCCTACTCAATAGTAGATGCTCACTAGCATGTTTGGGGGTGGAGTGCAACAGACCCTGCCCAACATGGAACCTACGCTGCAATGTTTGACCTGGCCTAGGGGCACCCACAGGCCCACATCCCCCTACCCAGATAACACCCCACCACGCTCAATTTGCAGAATTGGAAACTGTACTCACCCACTTGTGGCTGCTGTGATGCCCACAAGCGCCCATCCAACTGCGGATAGGCCACCGCCAGTATGCGGAAGATCAGGGGAGTCAGAGTTTGATGGGCACCCCTTCCTCGTTGGGAGGCCATTCCCAGCTGGGCCTCTGCCGTCTTCCTTGCCCAGCATCTCAGGTCCTCCCACCGTTTGCGGCAGTGGGTGCTCCGCCTGTCTTAGACCCACAGGGTCCGCACATCCTTGGTGATGGCACGCCATATACCCTTTTTCTGATGGGCGTTGACCTGCAGACAAATAAACATAGAAAAAAGGTATCAGTCATACCATCCGGCCTGTTACACCCATGGCCCACCATATCCCTCCCATCCCCTTATGCACATATGTTGCCCACCATACATGCAGCACTCTGCCGAGGACCCCTCTCCACCAACCCCCCTTACAAAAGGCCTTCACACAGAGCACTCCATGCATTCATGCCCCATGCATCGTGCACACAGTGTACTCACCTGTTGGTCTGGAGGCCCATAAAACAATCAGTACTGGGGTAGGACTGCATCCACCAGTCTCTCCAACCCCTCCGAAGTGAAGGCCGGGGCCCTTTCCCCAGAGACTCGAGCCATGGTCGCTTCCAGACACAGGTCACAGCAGCACTTGCAGTGTAGGTCCTCTCCTGTTGAAGGTCAGGTAGCAAGTGAGTGAACAAATAGAAAATGGCAGTCATGTCCGCGGCGGTGCGTAACCGTCACCACCGGCGTACATCACCATTGGCTACTGGAACCAATTAGGAGTTGCACAGCAGTTCTCGACCGCCTCCCGCAACGGTCACAGCGTCAGCGGAATTACCTCATTTTCACCTGTCCCTCCTCACAGGACAGGCGTCTGCCATTTCAGGGGGGGGTGAGGGGCAGGCCATGGCACATAACTGCGTCACATCAGACATAAGCACATTTAGGGACTACAAGTAAACATTCTGTTTATGTCACAACATACAATACATTTTACTCTGAGGATGTTTGAAAATGACCAGCTGCTCACCGTTTTGCCCTCCAGATTACAACCGCTGAGGATGATTAGGAGTTGGAGACATCTCCCGTGTACAGGCCCCTGGTGGACTTGGCAACAATGGAGGACCGGCACATTATCCTCACCTACAGACTTGATAGGGCCAGAATCCAAGAGCTGTGTGCCGAATTGGAGCCAGACCTGATCTCAGCTATCCGCCAGCCCACTGTGTTACCCCCTCTTGTGCAAGTTCTATCAGTGCTACATTTCTTGACAAGTGGCTCCTTCCAAGCGACAGTGGCCATGGCAGCAGGGATGCCACAGCCAATGTTCTCAAACGTGCTGACCAGAGTGTTGTCTGCTCTGATGAAACACATGCGCAGCTACATCGTTTTCCCCCAGGTGGAGGATTTGGCACAGTGAAGGCTGACTTCTATGCAATGGGACATATCCCCAACATCATTGGGGCAATTGATGGTACACATATTGCCTTTGTTCCCCCACCCCCTGGAGAAATGAACAGGTGTTTAGAAATCGAAAGCGCTCTCATGTGAATGTGCAGATAGTGTGCCTTGCGGACCAGTACATCTTCCATGTGAATGCAAAGTATCCCGGGTCTGTGCATGATGCCTTTATCCTGAGGAATAGCAGCATCCCATATGTGATAGCTCAACTCCAGAGGCACCCAGTGTGGCTAATAGGTGAGCCCATGGTCCCCACCCAGTGTCTGTTGTTATATGGGTGTGGGGTTGGCACTAAGGGTGAGTGTGTGGCTAAGAGGTATCCCTCGATATTTGCAGGTGACTCTGGTTACCCCAACCTCTCATGGCTACTTACCCCAGTGAGTAATGCTAGGACAAGGGCAGAGGAACTTTACAATGAGGCACATGGGTGTACAAGAAGAATTATTGAGTGCACCTTTGGCCTTCTGAAGGCCAGGTTCAGGTGCCTCCATCTGACAGGTGGATCCCTGTGGTACTCACCCAAGAAGGTGTGCCAGATCATCGTGG
Source organism: Pleurodeles waltl (assembly GCF_031143425.1). Taxonomy (NCBI): domain Eukaryota; kingdom Metazoa; phylum Chordata; class Amphibia; order Caudata; family Salamandridae; genus Pleurodeles; species Pleurodeles waltl. The sequence goes on from NC_090445.1 coordinate 1,418,704,325, forward strand.
CATGTTGCATGTTGCACAACCTAGCCTTGAGACGCCTGGTGCCTTTTCTGTTGGAGGATGGTGCCGGATATGGGCGTGTGGCAGCTGTGGAGCCTGTGGACAGTGACGAAGAGGACGCAGAGGATGAAGATGTGGAAAACAGAACAACTATCATACAACAGTACTTCCAGTGACACACAGGTAAGACACTGTAACTTCACCTTCCATTGCAGTGTAGTTATTTTTCTCTAGGCAGGGTGCTGTTCCCACTACTATGGCCACTTACTGTACACTTTGACATGTCTATTCACAGATCTTTTTGCCCTACTCTGGCTCCTGGTGTATTGACTGCAGCACATTACAGGTCATACCTATGTAAACATAACTGTACAGTCTAATTGCAATGTCTATAGATTGTTAAACGAACACATCCTTAAATTATTTGACATCATACTTGTATTTTTTAAGAGGGTGTTTATTTCAGTGCTGAGAAGTAAATGGGGATGTGCAATGGGCTGGGGTGATGATGGAGGAACGTCCAGGATAGAGTTCAGTCTATTTGCATCACAGGCGCATTGTCCAAGGGGGAATAGGAAGAAGAGAAATGGCAGTTCAAGGTGGACAGGGTGGCAGAGTGGGATACAAGTGAGACAATCAGGAGAGTTTTATTTCCTGGTGGGGTCTTGGCAATGTTCTCTGGCTTCTGCCTGGATCCCAGGGACCATTTGCGTGGTAGTTCTCCTTCTGCAGGGGGTGGGGTGCTGGTGGCCTGTTGTTCCTGTGGCGGGGCCTTCTGTCCACTAGCGTTGGCAGAGGTGGAGGGCTGTTCATCGGTGTGGCTAGTGTCAGGGGCCTATTGGTGTGCCACTGCCTCCCTCATGGTGTTGGCCATGTCAGCCAGCACCCCTGCAGTGGTGACCAGGGTGGTGTGGCTGTCCCTCAGGTCCTCCCTGATCCCCAGGTATTGTCCCTCCTGCAGCCGCTGGGTCTCCTGCAACTTGGCCATTATCTGGCCCATTGTCTCCTGGGAATGGTGGTATCCTCCCAGGATGTTGGTGAGTGCCTTGTGGAGGGTCGGTTCCCTGGGCCTGTCCTACCCCTGTCACACAGCAGTCCTCACAGCTTCCCTGATGTCCTGTGCCTCTGTCCCCTGAACCGTGTGCCCATTGCCGCTGACCCCAGGTCCCTGATCGTCCTATGTTTGTGAGGTTGCCTGGGGTCCCTGTAGTGGTGGACACACTGTTGATTGACATGTCCTGGGGACAGAGGTGTGGGACCGCTGGGTGGGTGCTGTGCTAGTGTTTCCTGAAGGGGGAGACTCTGTGGTGGTATGGGACTGTGGCTGGGTAACCGACTGTCCGGAGGTCACTGATGGGCCAGGTTGGTCATCCTGATCCAGGCGTGCAGAGCTGCTGTCATCACTGTGGGCCACTTCTGTGGGGGGACTGGATGTTGCTGGCACCTCCTGTCTGGTGACAATGTGTGGGGGACCTGTGGGGATGTAAATGCAGTGTTACAGTTTCTGCGTCTGTCATCTTGTGCATGGGTATGTTGCCCTGATATCATAATATCCTCCTTGACAGGCTTTCTAATATAGGAATAGTAGGCAAGGCATTAACCTGGCTCTCCTCTTTTCTGAAGGGCAGAACCTTTCTAGTTCTGGACCATTCTTTTTTGTCCAGTATATTCCCCCTTACCTGTGGTGTTCCACAGGGTTCTTCTTTGAGCCCCACCCTTTTTAATGTATATCTCTCCTCCCTGGCTAAAGTTGTAAAACCATATGACCTCTCGGTAATCACATAAGCTGACGACACCCAATTGGTAGTCTCCTTTTCTAATATCAAGGATTCTTCACCGACAAATTTTTCTTCCTGTCTAGCTGAGATTGGAAAATGGATGAATATGTCCAAATTGAAACTTAATGATGGGAAGTCGGAAGTTCTGATTGTGGGCAATGGTGCCCCTCCTAATCTTTTTGCTCTCTACCCAAAGGCCTTCAGCAATCTCCCCGTCCCTAAGGATCATATAAAGAGCCTAGGGTTTTTGGCTTGATGGTCGCCTCACAATGGAACACCAAGCGAAATTGATTTCTTCCTCTTGCTTTGGTCTCATGAGAACTCTGAGGAAAATTCTCAATCTTCTGCCACTTCTAGCCAGAAGAATTCTGGTCCAGACTATGATACTCTCCCGCCTAGACTATGGTAATTCCCTCTTCCTTAGCTCTCCTGAGTACGTATTGAAGAGACTTCAGGTGGTGCAGAACGCGGCTGCAAGACTTTTGATGAACATACCTAGACATCAATCAGCCAAATCAGCACTGACCTCCCTCCATTGGCTGCCAATAAAACAACGGATCCGCTTTAAAGCCCTATGCATGGTACATAAAGCTCTCCACAATAAAGGCCCTCATTTTCTCAGACATGGTATCTCCGCTTATATTCCCACAAGAACCCTGAGATCTTCCACCTCCCAGTTAGTTCATATACCACGGTTCAAGAGATCTTCTTGGGGAGGCAACTCCTTCTCAGTCAAGGCAGCTCATCTCTGGAATCTCCTTCCTCCAGAACTTTGTCTGGAGTCCCTGGAACTACCATTCCGGAAAAAATTAAAGACCTTCCTTTATCTGATTTAATTTCTCTACCTCTCACATAGCTTGGGCTCTTGCACTAAGTGTCACTTCCTTTTTAGCGTTGGGAGGCCTTAGGGTAGCCATGTGCTGTATAAATCTGCTAAACTAAACTAAACTAAACTCTATGGTTGATATTGCCATGGCAGATTGGCCTTAGTGAGAGTTGTTATTTGGTGGACTAGGTAATTGTCTCTAGTATGCATGCACTGGTGATGGTTGTCCATGCAGGTCTGTGATGCATGTCCATGCATTGGTGGGGCATGTAGGGCTTAGCATTGGGATGATTGGGTTGTGATGGTGGGGTGTATATGAGGTGGTGGCGTTATGGTGGTGAGGGTAGGGTGGGGGTTTGTGATGGCATGCAGGTAGGGGGGGTGAAAGTAGTAAAGCTTTGACTTACCAGAGTCCAGTCCTCCTGCTACTCCTGGCAGGCCCTCAGGATGCAGTATTGTCAAGACTTGCTCCTCCCATGTTGTTAGCTGTGGGGTCCAATGCCAGTCTTCTGTACAGCTATCTGGTGTCCTGCAACCACAGAACGCACCTTCCCCCGTAGGTCCTTCCACCTCTTCCTGATGTCATCCCTTGTTCTTGGGTGCTGTCCACGGCGTTGACCCTGTCCATGATCCTCTGCCATAGCTCCATCTTCCTAACAATGGATGTCTGCTGCACCTGTGATCCGAATAGCTGTGGCTCTATCCGGATGATTTCCTCCACCATGACTCTTAGCTCCTCCTCGGAGAACCTGGGGTATCTTTGTGATGCCAAGGGTGTCGTGTGAGTGGTGTGAGGGTGTGTGGGGTGATGTTTTGGGGTGTGTGCTGTGAGGTGCGTGGATGGTGTATGGGTGATGGTGTTCTGTGGCTCTTGTTCTGTGGGTGCTGTTGGTGTCTTTCTCAGTTGTAAATTATTTTGTAGTCGTAAAGGGATGTGGGTGGTGTGGGTGTGTGTTTTATAGTGGTGTAGGTGTGGAGTGTGTATGAGTGTCAGGTGTGTGTAGTTTGAATTGTCCAATGTGGTAGTGTTTTGTATGTGTGTGTGTATTTTGAGCACTGCGGTATGTACCGCCAATGGTTTACCGCAGTATAATGTCTGCCGCGGTGATTCGAAGGTCATAATGCTGTGGGTGTAGTTCTGTTGGCGTAATGGTGTGGGTTTTGGTACCGCCATTTTATCAATGACCTTTAGGCTGGCGGACTTGTGTGTGTGTCTGTATAGTGACGGATTTCTATGTGTGGGTCATAATATGGGTAGCGGTATACCGCTGAGGTCACGGTATGTTGGTGGCAGTCGGCATGGCGGTAAGTGGGACTTACCGCCAATGTCATAATGAGGGCCTATATGTCCTAGTTAGGGCTGCTTTCATGGCAGGGCACCTCATCTGATATCTTTGCTCAAAAGCATCCCAACCTTTTGACTCCTGAGGACCCCCACTGAATCATTACTGGAAGCTGGGGACCCCCAAGTAACTTGTACGATTTAAATTACAAACATTAAAACAGTAATTCGCAAAAAATACACAAACAAGTACACATCAAACAAATACTCGAATTACTAAAGATATAATTATTTTATATTGAAAAAATATGCAAAATCGTAAACTTTTAATGGGAAGGTTGAAGCTGCATCTCGGTGACTAACTTTTCAATGTTTGGTTTTATTTAGGAAAGATCAATCCTCGGGTCATTTCCTAAGCGATTTCTGTTTTTATTTTTTAGGTACAAAAGATCTCAGATACTTTTTCTTATAAATATGTGGTGGGGGACAGGAAGAGAAAAACCATAAGGGCCTTTCATCTCTCCATAACCTCTCTGTCACATGTAATTCCTTTGTTTTATAGCACCTCACATACCAGTGCAGGGTGTCAGAGCACTTTACTGGGGTCTACAAGATGTAGGATTCACATGTCATCCACACTAGGTAGACATTTTCTAAGAGTGCTTCGTCTGGAGAAGCACAAACTCTGGATTCAGAAAACAGCACAGTCGTTAGTGTCGACTTTAATAAAAAAGAATGTATTTCTATGCAAAGAACGTTTTTTAGCAGCATAAGGAAAGTGAAAGAATGGGAGAAAAAAGCATCTTTCTAATTTATGCTATGCAGTTTGCATGCAGCTCTTTAATTGCAGTTCATAGCTCACTGTGCTAGATTACGATTGTAACCTATGAACTGCCCAGTAACAAAATAATCTATGTGACAAAGACAGTAACCACTGTGCTATGCACATAAAATACTGTTATTTGTATGATACACATTCTTTTCAGCAGGCATATTAACCATCTGCGCTACCTTTGAGTCAAAACTGCGACTAGACAAAACTCCCATATCTCTCCATCAGGTACATTAATCACTAGTTATTTTGCTGCTTTTATTTTTGACTGAAAGCTGCTGGATGTACATGAAACTTTGCAGTGCTTTTAAAAGTGCTGCACAAAGGAAGTAATAAATATAAAAACACGCACATGTTTGTCAGAGGCCCCAAGTTGGAGAAGTGCCTTCCTCCAGGACCAGGGCTGCGGGCTGTCTGGGAATGTGTCACAGACCCCTGGGGGTCCACAGACCACAGGTTGGGAACCACTGCTCTAAAGCCAACAAAGTGTCCAACAGGATGCCCCTCTCCTCTACTGAGAAGTACTTCGAAATGTCTGCCCCCCCCAATCTCTCTTCATAGCCCCTAAATCACTGCTCTATGTCATCCCTCACTTCAAACTCCTTCACCACATCCTTGGGTATATGTACCTTTCCCTAAAAGGGCACTAGAGAACTGCTGCTACCATCTGTGCTGGACCTGCTCTTTAAGTCTAGCTCCTTCAATCTCAGCTCGAGAGCTAAAATCTTCTTTTCCTCCATGACAGTTTTTTCCTTTCTCTGCCTCTCTTTTGAGCCTGGCCAATTCCAACTGGAGCTCCCTAGCCACCCGCCTGTTCTCCATTTCCTCTGGGGGACAGACCTCTTGAAGAAACACTGCTGCTTGCTCTAGAAGGTGCCTTCCTCCCAATGTAGATTCTGATTCACAATATCGCTATGTAGGCTCTGCTCCTCTTTATCCACAATAGCATTCTCCTCTCCTCCTATGTGTGCACACCAGTCTCCTTTGCTGCCAACCAGACCCTCAGCAAATTTTGCAGCTCCTCCTTCTTTGAGCTCCTTGCTGAACGTTATTAGCTGAGGTATCGAATAGGTCTCCAACCTCTCCTGTTTTAACACCAAATCTGTAGCTCCAACTGATGTCTCAGCAGACTGAGACATAATTGCGAATACAACTCAAAAGTTGCAAAGTGAGAAAAATCAAACCAGTATGTTGAGGTGTAATGGTCTACGATATGGAAGTAGTGTACACCAATCTGTATGTAAAGTACAAATAAAAGCCTATCCTCACTGCTGAGCACCAATGTTAGAAAAAGGGAATTCTAGTTGGCAGTGGTTTGCACCCCATCCGAGTAGAGACGATCACTCAAGTCAGGGTAAGTGAGTCACACAACTAAGACAACCCCTGCTCATCCCTTGGTAGCTTGGCTCAAGCAGTTAAGCTTATCTCTGAGGCAATGTGTAAAGTATTTGTACACACAGAGTAACACAGTGAAAACACCACAAAAGTACTCCACAGCAGTTTAGAAAAATAGCCAATGTGTATACAGATAAAAGAGGACCAAAACGACAAAAATCCAAGATACAGAAGTAAATATAGGAATTGTCAAAGATTAAATGTAGTATAGCACTCAGAAACACAATAACTCCAACCGGGGCTATCAAAATGGATTGACGGAGTAGCTTTCAACAGTTCAGTGCTACCCCTGAGGGAGCACTGTTGGCCGTGAAGTCGTATACACCCTGGTTACATTACCTTGGAAAACGATGAAGAAACGACATTGCACGGAGTCTGGGAGGTGACTTGGAGTCTGGTGACATGGATGTCGGTACTTCTGAGGTGCTGCAGTGCTATTGAGCCTGGGTTTTAGTTCGTAGTTGTTGCACTCAGCAGGAACTGCAGCTTTGATGCAGGCAGCGGCTCAGGGTTAGAGAGCGGCGCCGGTTCCAATATCGTTCTGGAAGTCAGTGCGCTAGTTTCTTCCTTGTTGCATGAGAACTCACTCCCAAGGACCCAGGAACTGGATTTGGCACCACTTGGCAAGTCAGGACCCTCAGCAAGAGTGCTGACACCCAGGCGCTGGAAGGTAAAGTCTTTGATGTCTCTGAGACTTCTTAAAACTCAGTCCAAGCCCTTGGAGAACCTTTGGAAGAAGGATGTCGGAAGCCAAGTCCTGGTCAGCCGGCAAAAACAAAACTCAGCAGAGGTTCAAAAACAGGAGGTCAGAAGCAAAAAGACAGTGGAAACCATGCCAGGAGCTGACAATTTTGACAATCAACTTCAGACAGTGCATGAAGTGGTATTCCAATTAATCCTTAAGGTACCTTGGCGTGTATCGGTATCACACCATTTTAAAGGTCTGTTGCCGGCTCACAGAGTGCTTTACAACTTTGGTCCTAAATATTTGTCACAACAATTCCATCAATATATTCAGCCTGGAACTTTGTGATCTTCTAATGCTCATATGTTCCAGATTCCTAGGATCAGATGTTCAACAAAGCGAGCTTGCTGCTTGTCTTTCATGGTGGCCAAGGCTAAGAACACCTACAGTTGGCACTCTGTCATACTTTCAGTGAGCTGCGTTTTAGAAAACTGTTACAACTTTGTTATTTTCTACATGTTAATCAGTCACACTGTGCCAGTTCCTTTATTCTGTCAGTGCCAGGATGCTCTTTAGAACAGATGTTGTGCTTTGGAAACTGTTTACTTCTTTCATGCATTCAAAATATATTAAACATAATTAGCTATTGCAGTACGGAAATGAATATCCTACAGGGTTTAGTTGAGGTCCTGCCTTTTATGGACAATTGGGGTCCCTGTCTTCTAAGCTTACTCGACCTCTCAGAGGTAAATTTATACAGACAAGTGTGAGATCCATGTCCACAGACTTTCCACATGCATGGGTTTTGGTGGATCAGTATGGGGTAGTTTATCCTTACCAAAGGACATCACACAGTTTGTGCAGATTGAATCCTATGGCTCAAAGATTTTTCTTTTGACCTTTAGAGTACCTCAGTAATCAACCCTAAATCCCTTCATTTTCCATAGTTGTGAAACTACTGGAATTGTTGGCATCAGGAGACAAAATATGACCATCCACTAGTAAGAGTATAATACCTGTGGACTTCAAGGGGACCTCCTATGTTGACATTGACAGTCCAAACTCTTAAGCAATTACATCTCTGGATTTATAATCACTTTCTCCCTTCTTCGGATTGAACTACAGCAAGATTGAATTCCTGCCCCTGCCTTTCCTCCTAGGCAAACTGAAGCCTAATAGTCAAAAGTGTCTCAAGAACTGCAAGCACACAGGAATTCTGATGAACTTGGTGATATTTGCCAGATGCTTATTGATTTCACTATTGATCTCACTCTCAATGTAAAAGCGTGCATGGTCAGACGCCCTGAATATCAAATTGATCAACTCAGAAGATTAAAACCTGCCTTTTTTCAGAAGCTCTGTGTCAAGTTGTCTAAAACGTCTTTCCAGTGTGGGAAACTACTTGCAGGTGGTAGGGAAAAAACTACAACATTGTGAGTTTGTGCGTGTTTGCCAACCTTTACCAGTAACACCACTGAAAAACATCCACAAAACCACCCCATCACTAGATTTACAGAATGGGGGGAAATTACTTTGTAGTGGCTTAATTGCTATTGTAACAAATGTCATTTGTAAGGTTAAAAACAAAAGTCTGATATTCTAGAGTCTGATTCAGAAATGTGACTAAACTTCAAAAAGTGGGTCTCATGCAGCAGCTACAGTCATTTGCTGATATGTAATGATCCAGAGTTAAGAAACCGGATCAAGGTGTGTGTGTGTGTGTGTCTATATATATATATATATATATTACATTGCACCATTGCCAGGCTACTCAAGAAGACCATGTGAAAAGTTATGCTATTTGGCAAGGTTATAATGAGAAGCTAATAGCTGATGAAAGGAATATTGAGACCCATGTCCAATGAAAAACTGATGAGAATTTAGAAATTCTTGCTGGCTGGCTGTAAGAGGACAGGAAGGAAATAATTGGGTGTTGTAAAGAGATCCCTGATTAATAGCGAGCTATGGATGCCCACACATACCATCTGGACTGCGTGTGAACTGCCCCCACCCGCTCCATTCTGGAAGATCTCCGGAGAAGGAAACCCTTGCACATCTCCTGGTTAGGGCAGATCCACATCGTAAAAAGTATTGTGCTTCTGCATGCCCTCTATCTCTTTCAGACTCTGCCCACTCCAATCCCACAAGATGAAATTCTGTACCTGCAAGAGCAATATCCTTCCATTTATGTGGAACGGGAAGTGGCCCAGGAATTCTCACACCCTATGATGCAACCCAGAAACAAAGGATGTCTTGCCTGACCCACCTTCCTTGAATACTATTGGGCTGCTCACTTATGCTATATCTCCGAATGGGTAGTGAAAGAAGGCGAGAAGCACTGATTTCATATGGACAGGGCAGTGGCCTGCCGGCCTCTTTGGGATCTGGCCTGGCTGCCTAAGCATACTAGACTGTGCAGTGCATATCTTGCCACCCCTACCAAAACAGTGCTTGACATATGGGCTAAACTGACCATCGAGAAATGGAACACTACTTTTCCCTCACCCAACACACCTTTAGCATGCAATCCTGATTTTACCCTGCACTTCCCCCACACACCTTCCATGGCTGGGCTGATAGTGACCACAGGATGTTACATGATCTCTTCATAGGGAGTTCCATAAACTCTTTTGCCCTGTGCAAAGAGGAGGATGACGTTCTCAAGACGGCAAGGCTACAATATTTCCAGCTGTGACATTTGGCGCTACATCCCTCGGTCTGTCTTGAGGTCACACGTCCCTAAACTCCCTTTGAGAAACTGGTAAGAGCATACAATGGCATAAGAGGGCTTGTTTCTAATAAGTATTGCACACTCCAGCACTCCACTCCCCCCCCCTTCCACACACTTATATCAGACTATCTGGCAATACACTACCATGGCAGGAATATCGCCCAAACAATAGGATGCACTGTGGCAAGACATACCTAAGACATTCTGCAGTATCTCCCTCAGGGAAATAGCATATAAGCTCTTGTTCCAGTGGTACTACAACCTAACCCGCCTCTCCACTATCTAACCTAGCACATCCTCTACCTGTTGGCAATGCAAACCTAACAGAGGAGATTTTGTCATGTCTGGTGGTCCTGCTGCCTCATCACAACCTTTTGGAAATAAATTTTGAGGCATAACAGAGCCACTGTGGGATATCCCCTTCCTGCCTCCTACCTCACAGCTATCCTTCAGACTTGACCACCATCCTTGAAAGCGATGATCCAAGCTGAGTGGACCCTCCCTTCCATCGCTCAGTGGTTTACTTGCTTATGGCATGTAATAGCAATGGAACAACTTTCACACAACTTCAACAACACAGAAACAAGGTTCCGCTCCATACGGTGGTCCCTGTTATGTTACCCTAACCACATAGAATATACAGGTTTTAATCCGCCAAGACTTTGGTTGCTGCAGCTCTTTGACTAACTCGTTCCTGCTGTGGATTTGCTTCCTCAGTAGGCGTATCATTTCTTTATTGCAGAGAGCGCATATGGTAATTATGACATTGCTGCCTCACTAGCTCCCCTCTCACCCTACTAGTATTGACCTATACCCCATTCATTACATTCCCCTAGTTGTACCTCTTGCTTCATAATCTTTAATATGTTACACTATATAAAGACCTGTAGTGCTGTGGCAGATCATGTGCAGTGGTGTGCTCGAAATGGTTTAAGATGTATTTGATGAACCTACCTTTTACTTCTAACCTGGCTAATATGTACACTTGATCACCACCTACATTGCAATGTTTGTAACGGTACAGCTGCATTATCCTTCTTGACTTGGAAACGTTTCACTAAGGAGAATTTAAGTAAAAAATGAAAGCAAGAGGCCAACATCAGAGAGGCATACACATTTGGAGTAAAGCCTATAAAGTGAAGATATATTTGCTGAAGATGGGAAAACGAATATATGAACTATGCAAGCAATTTAAATGTGCTACATTCAGTTTACAGTCTTAGAAGCATAACGTCAAATGATATTGCATTTTTACATTTCCAAAACAAAATATAGAGGGGGATCATGTGGAATAAGGCAACAACGAATTTCTATTCGAGGGCCATAATAGATTAATTCCTTAAATTGATTGATGGAATCAGGACATTTGGTATTAACATGATCACGATGAAATAGTGGACAGAGTTTAAGACAGAAAAGTGAGCAAGGCACATTGAGAAATTTTCAAAACTACACCATGATAAAGCCAGTGAGAAGGGACAATGCAGCTGTGTTAAAAAATGAGTGCACAAAATAACATCCATAACAAAAAAACATATAAACATAATGTAGTCTCAGGAAAAGGATGAATGTAATAACCATGAATGGAATTTTGAAGCAGTAGTAGAGTTTGGACGGCCATGAATATAGGGGTTTTGAATATATTGATATTGAAAATTGCTGGGGTTCCTAGGCAATGCAAAGATTTAGAGCAGAAACTCTGCTCCAAAGGCCTTAGAAACAAGTATGATGTCCGTCCTTCCCCAAATTGAATAAAGAGATTAAGAGTCTAGAGACTGTATTATTGGACATGGCACCAATTGGTCTGCAACACGCACTTAATAAGTTTGGTGATTATTGTAAATGCAATTACGTAAAAATAAGTGCAGATAAAACAAATAAAATGGTGTTTTGACGTATATTTTGACAAAACCTGAAATTGAGTAGTTATTACAGTCTTCTTGTGTGTTTTCCTTCCAATTTGCCACTGACTATGGACCTGAGTCCATCTTTGGAGCGCAAGGATACTTCTGGGGTCTTGGGGAAAATTGGATGCCAGCATATTATGTGATCATTTTAACATACTTGCATCATATTAGCAGTGTTTGAGAAGACACTACCTGTTAATACAAAAAACCTAGAAAGCAATCAGGAAGGCCCTGATATAATAATTTTTGCGACATTGAAGCTGAATATGGAAGAGTAACGCCAGGAGTATTACACCTGGAAAGAAAAAAAGAAAGAGCTTATCAAAATACTAAAATTATTTAGTAGATCGGCAGAGTTGTAAATAAAATTTTAGATAAAGGTAAAGATTGTTTGAGGTTCCTTCAAAAGTTTACGATAGATCTCTAGACTTGTGTAAATAGGAGGTGGATCTTGTGGATGAGGTTATGTCAGTTAACTTTACAGGCAAGAATGAGGTGGAAGAAATAGGCGAACCAAAATTTTAATTGTCCCATGTGTCAATTTTCAGACCAAACGCCTCATCATGTCTTGGTATTCTCTGATGCATTGAGCCATTATCACAGGCTTTTATTAGCTACTTCTAGAGAATTAAAAATAGGTGCAGTCAATGAATTGGTATCATACGTTGTTACATTTTTTTTTTTTTTTAGTTATGCTTCAATCTGAGGAAATATGTTTCTGTTTTTGTGGAGATAACGCTTTTGTATTATCTTTGAGGAGATAAAAGATGGTTTTCATAGAGACAACCTATAAATTACAATTTATAAATAAATGGCAGGCATAGTTTGTTTGTGTTGTCTTCAGTGGCATAAATCAAAAAAATAAACTTGAAAATTGAGAAAGCTAATATGATTGAAATATTGGCCAACATTGTATACTGCATTTGCTTTATTTGGCTATACCTGTAGATGACAACTATTGAGATTCATACAAAATGACACTAAGGCACTCATTTATAGGCTGGTGCTGAAATTGGACGTAAAAACTGCTAAGCATCTGTGCCGGGTTATCTCGGAGCTTTGAGTTTGAATTAATGTCAAAGATAAAAATTGGCAATGCTGCAGCGAAACGCTAATAGTGCTAATTTTGTTCACAATAATACCCAATTGTCACAGTTTTGCGCTGGTTGTTACCACCAAGTTAATAAGTGCCATCTGCTGTGAACTCTCTTTTTGCGCAGTGCTATAAGCGGGTACAAATAAAGGTTTGCACCAGTTTTTATGGCAGTGCTGCCCTGTAAATGAGATTGTAAGAAAACATTAAATGGTAAAAACAAAATAAAGAGGTAATATCTTATTTACTGTGCCTAATTAAAGTGAATAATTCCCTATTTGTTAATGAAAACTGAAAGATTTTTGTTCGAAGAAATCTAGTCACATACTGTTTACCTCACTTTTCTTTAGACATCTTGTTCGGTTTTCGTCAATTGGTGTCGGGAAATAATAAAAGATAAAGGGCCAGATATATATATTTAAGGCAAAACTGTGCTAGCGCAGTTTTACGTGAAAAAGTATAGCGCCGGCTAGCGCCATTTCAAGACGCCGGCCGGGCGCCATATTTCTGGAATGAAGCTAATGCCCTGTTAGCGTCCTTGGAAAGGACACTAACAGGGCGGGGGAGGTGTAGGGGAAGACGGGGCTTGTGCGCCCAATTATGGCACTACACTGTTTAGAGGCAGAAAAATGCCTCTAAGCAGTTTAGCGCCGTTTCTGGCACACAACTCCTATGGACATGGCTCCTGTCTTAATAAAGACAGGAGCCATGCCCACCACCCCAGTGGCCATGCCCAGGGGACGAATATCCTCTCACCATGGCCTTTGGGGCCAGCGCCGTGCAGGGGGCCCCAAGTCATGGTACCGGAGCGGGGAAAAATAAAAAATATTTACCAATACTTACTTGGGATGGGTCCCCCATCCTGTGGTGTCTCTCTGGTGTGGGTGGGTGGGGGTGGTGTCTCTGGGGCCAGGGAATGGCACCTGTGGGCACTTTCCATGGTCTCTGACCATGGAAATATGCCTACAGGTCCCCTTACCCCTGCCCATACCAGGCAAGCTTAGTGCCATTATTTAAGGCCCCCATCCACCCGTGCTGGATTTTAGCACTGGTGGATAAATATTGCGGAAAGGCCATATCATCCTTTTCTGGACGGGAAAGCCGACCTTGCATCTCATTGACACAAGGTAGGTTTTCACGTCCAGAAAACGATGTTAACTCCACAACTTTGACACTAGACATGTCTAGCCCCAAAGTATAAATATGGACTTAGGTTTGCGTTCAATTAGCATTAAAAAAAATTGCGCTAATTCAGGGAAAACCAAGTATAAATATGGGCAAAGTCTTGTTGGATCTTGATGAACGGTGGCATTGAGTTCTATGACAGAAACGTGAGCACCGTAGCTTTTAAATGTTTATGAAAAGCATTTTAGTACGTTTGGACACATTCTATTAAAGCAGCCCACACTTAAAATAAAGTAAAGCAACCCATGCTTTTTCACAGCACTTGCCTATTATTTACCTCGCTGTCCAATTTTGTTTCTTTCCTGGATTAAGACACCTTTCTTTGTTTTTCTTGCCCTTTCATTGGTATTACAAAGTAGATATGTGCCAACAACTACACTGGATAAAAAAATCCTGTCGCTGATGAAACAGTGAAAATTGAGTATTACCGTGACTTCTATTGGTGAGTCCTACACTTACGTGTTATTCTGTACTACTGGGTCTTAACCTTCTGGGGAGTATTACAGCAGTCATTGACGTTGAGATTTTGCGAGCTGTCTACTAGGTGGTGTGTAGGCAACTTGCTTCTCTAACTTGACTGTCTTACAGTTATAAGGGTAAAGCTGTCTGTAGGCTGACCTCGAGTGGGTTTTAGGTCAGATCTTTTGAAAGTTATTTTATTGTGCCAGGCCCAAATAAAATAAGTACTGGTAGCATCTGAGCAGTGTGCCACGGTGTGGTGCTAGACTAAAATCCAAAAGAGCACGGCACCGCATTAGTCTAGCAATAAGATACTGTTACTCTGGCAGCCCTGGTAGGGCATAATAATTTTGAGCTTCTCCTGTTGCTTCGTGTGACTTTGGTAGGTATAGTGTACAAGTCAAAGCAAACTAACCAGTTCACTGCAATGTAATTGTACCCATAACCAATAGACGCGATGTTCACTGGTGGTCCCCGAAAGTGAAATGGTTGCAGGGTCAGTGCAGCATATGCAATAGAGGCTGGCTGGTGATGCACAGCAGTGCACTTTATGCTTACATTTACACTACCCTCATGGTTACCAGATAGCTTCACGTGGCTAGGACACTGTATTTAAAGGTTTTTGGATTGCACAAACCTAGCTCAGAAGCAACTGAGTGGTGGACAGAAGGGGGAGAACCCCTTTAATAGTATTAGCACACGAAAAGAGAGAGAGAGAGAGAGAGAGAGAGAGAGAGAGAGAGAGAGAGAGAGAGAGAGAGAGAGAGAGAGAGAGAGAGGGGAATGGTTGGAAATTGAAATGCTAACATTTAATTTGTTATCCATATTGCGGTTTCGTTTTACCAGTCAGTCTCATCAATTGCATTAGGATGGTTAAATGAATTGATTTATTAAATGAAATATCACGATTCTAAGCAGGTTAACCTACTAACATAGCATTCAGTGCGCCTGGCAGTACCTGCGGACCCTCAGTTGAGCTCATTCGCTGTAAATAGATGCATGCACACATAGTTAAAAGATGGTGTGAGCGAAATGAGGGCCTGACCCGGGTGACACATGGAACAAGCTATGCTGTGGTTCCTTATAATATACAAAGTTTGCATAAGCTATATACATATATTATAGTAGCCCTCACCTTTGTTTAGTTAAGGTTTGAACTGCACTTTCCATTGAAAAGGCGTGTTTTTAATTTGAACTTTTTAACACATGGACGGATTTGCACTAAACTCGCCAGTTTACTAACTCAGATACGTTCGGGCATGGCAAGTGTCATGAAGATCTGTTCACTAGAAAAAGGTTAAGGGTGAAAATGGTTAGCACTTACGATTTTAGTTCCCATATGAAATTTTGCTGAAAGATGGGCCAAAGAAACACTGAAGGGAACTACACCACCCTCGACAAGAATGTAGAAACTTACTCACACTGTTTGTTTGTTTTTAATTTGGTGTAAATCCATGCAGTAGATTTTGACTTATATTTTAGAGTTTCAAACGGGTGTCAAGTGGGATTTAAAGGGTTAACACTTTTGTATGTCGGTGAAAACTCACAAATAATCCGGTCAATCACATTTCAATTTTTTTTACACAACATGATTGGCTGGATTAGGGCTAAAAGTATATATGTATTTTTTTTACTCTCTTAACACTTGCCAGGGAGCACTGTCTCGAGTTTCGTGCTGCGGTGTAAAAAAACACAGTCAGTGGGGGAGTAACCAAAAAGGTGACCAACCCCAGGCCGCAGTGAGAGGTGCCTAAACATGTGGAACTATATAAGACTCTCCTGAGGAGAAAAGCAGAGTTTTCAGTGTAACTCTCAAGTTAACTGATTTGCCAGCGTGTCACTCGCCATTCTAAGTGCTGGATTACGCAAACATTTAGATCTTATTCTGCTTTGCAATGACCCCGCAGATAAGAAGCAAAGTCTGGTTGTAAGCTTGCACCCAAGCACTGCCAGGCAAATCCAAAGGCATTGTGCTGTGGGGGTTGGCCAAGCCTTTGCCTAACCCACACTGTTCATGGCCAAAGGCCATGTGCAGCAGGGGATGGGTAGCCACTGCGATTTGCGCAGAAGGTTTCAAAATTAAGTAAATCATTAAAAAAGCTAAAAAGTAAATTGTGGTTCTGACTCAAAGTTGTCAAACGACTAAAATTCGTCATCACACACAATAATTGCCATTATTCCACCATCCGCCATGGTACCCTGTTGTTATGTCGCCCACTCTTTTGAAATTAGTCCCTTTATCACCCATGTCTCCTCACCGTTGCACATGCCAAAAGGCGATGTGATCCAGGTTCAGAGGCCGCGAAAGTAGAGCGCTGGGGCCTGCCCGTAAAGCGGTGTACAGCAAGGGTCCTAGCCAGTGTGTTGTGGGTGGTGGCATCCTGTGACATGTGGTTTGCTTACCTAGCATACCACCATTACATATAACTGAAGGTCATGGAGGCTAGCTCTTTTGCCTATCCCTCACTCCACATGGCCTCAGGCTGTGCACCATATGGTGTTGGCTGCCCTAGAAGGATGGGGTGGCTCCTACAGCAAATCCTCGATGTGCGTGTCCACGGAGAGTGGGGTGCAGGTACTGTGGCAGATGAACATGTGCAGCTGGGTTCCGACAACTGTGGTAGATGAAGTGAAGGGCCTGGTCAGAAGCCATGTGCACTGCCAAATATAACCAAATTGGCTGAACACCCATGGTGTGTGTATCAGGGATTTTCAGGCTTTCGAGTTGGAAAAAAGACCTGGCTGGATACCAGGCACTGTGGGCAACCCCACAGTATCATTCTGATTGCTTACTTATTTTAATGCAATGTGTCACTGTCTCTCTAATGCAGTTTCACTCATCCATCTCTGCTTATCATTGCACTGACTCTCGTTAGGACTCACTGTCATAGTAAACAAACAACACATTTCTATCTTTCTTTAAACCATAAAATCTAGGTTCTAAAAAGAACATTTAGTGTTTTTTCTTTCTGAGAAACACTAACCAAGTGAAGAAAGAAACTAGGATAAAAAAAATCATTTTCTGCAGCTTTTCTGCTGTAAAGCCACCTACGTTTTTCAAGTAGTTGCACTTTGTCGAGTATGTTAAAATACAGTGTGGGATACTAAGCAGTGTAACGCCATGATAGCATACCAGTGATCAATTTCGTCTTGTTCTTGGTGGAATGATGTCTCAATAAGCAGCAACCGATGAAAATGCTTTTCCAGCATCTTTTGTTTTTCAGCAGTGAATTGCAGCTCTTGACAGCTCTTTAAATGTTTGTGCATGGATGATGGGCCAAAGCTATACTTGCTACGGATGCCCTTGGTTAATTGTGTTGCACAAGGTGCATGCTGCATACTTTAATGTACATTTTTTATATCATAGTGGAATAGAGAAAAATGCCTATACGACTGAACTATCCCAGAGAATCCGATTCATCTCCAAGGTCCTCTCCCACTTCTCCCCAATAAAGACATCAGGATTTCTTTTTCAGAGAAAAACGCCTATATGACTGAACCATCCCAGGAATGCGATTCATCTCCAAGCTCCTCTCCCACTTATCCCCAATAAAGGCACCTGGGTTTCTTTTGTAATTCCTGTCCTGAAGCCACAGTTTTGCTGCAACAAAGTTTTGTTTCCTCAAAATATGAAGAGAGAGCAAAAAGCAAAATATTTGTCTATCCTACAGATTCCAATATTGCAAAGAGCTTAGTGATATGTCCAAAACTTTTAAATGTGCAAGTACATTTGTGAACTTTAAGCTTCAGCTAGCAAATTCCCTACCCTCAAATCCAACTCAAATTTGTAAAATGTTACGAGATTCGCAGTAAGGGTTTAAGGTTCATGCTTCCCAGAAAGGAAAAACCGCCTTCCCGATCTCACGAGAACTATGGCTGCCTAGCCAGTGGCGGCTGGTGACATTTTTAATTGGTAGTGCAACAGGATCCCTCATGAATTACACTGAGCAAGGAATCAATGTGAGACAGTTTCCCTCTCCCAGGCAGTGCTTAATTTGTGCTTGTTTGTTTTCAGTGCAGAGCACCAGCACTTACTTTTGAGGGCCGGCACTTAATTTTCTGCCTCAAGCATTTATTGCAAGCAAAAGACACACATAGGAAAGACGGAAAACAGAGAAAAACAAAAAAGCGTCACAAAGGGAGAAAGCAGAAAGCTGCAAGAGTGAGGTGAAGGGGCAGGAGTGGCTGTAAATGTATTAAAGAGGCACAACATAGCTTCAGGATTACGCTGCCCCAGTATTCCGTGCTAGCACATTCAATTGCAGCAGCCACGTGTGTATGAGGAGGGCTTTGGGCACCGGCACGTTTTTATTTACAAATTAAGCACTTCTCAGAGGGGATATTCAGGAGTGTTCTAGTATACACAGCACAGTAGCAGTGACAACTGTGGCAAAAATGTACTACATGTCTAACTTTAAAGTTTTTCATCTATACCTATTTTCTGTAAAGCTAGCAGAGGAGAGAGACTTTTTACACAAATTCTGTTGTACTCCCCCGGAGAAGAGAGTGGAGCCACAATGTGGAATACTCACACTGAAGAAAATGGTTTTAGAAAGGAGAATAGGTGAAAACAAATTCACGAGCCAGTAACCATGAAAATGGGGGATCTGCGACACAAAGAGTGAAAATTGAAAAGATTAATTCAGGGGAGTTACTACAGCTGGGAAATTAAATAGGCAATGCAGGAGCGTTTCAAAAAGTAAGCAATAATTATAATTTATACAACATGTCATAACAGGTTAATTAACGGACAATTTATCTGAAATGTATCTATTTGAACAAATGTTTTGGCTGCACTAAATGTAGTTAAAGCTTTTATCACTCACCCTCAACCACTGGCTTTGTTGGTATACAGTAAATTGAAGTCACTGGCGAGCAGAGTATATTCAAGTAAACATTGAAGAAGCACTACTGGAAAGGGATCTTTAACAAAATGTCAGGGGATGATGACATCACGCAGGACTTCCTCTTGAAAAGCAAATTCCATTGGCACCAGTCTTGTGTCTGCTGCTCTGGGATTTATGGCTGTGAAAAGGTAAGACCAGACATGCGTAGTGTGCTGCCCTTAAGAACATGGATTCATGATCTGGCACAGTATGAGGGAACAAGCAGCCAGGTGCTTTTACATTGGTTGAATGAAGACTGAGAAAATGCTTTTTAATTCTGTGGAACCTAGAGGGCGGGACCCAAATGCCCTTATAAAGAAATCACTTTTGACTTTAGAATTGTTTCTGTAAGAGCGCTGGATGCTTGACAAATCCTAAAAACACCCACAAAAAGGAACCGTGCTATCTGATTGCTTAAAGAATGCACACCCTCTAGCTAGCATGCCCACAGTGTTTAGAGACAACATCTGGAGGTGAGGGAGCATTTTAAAATAATGGAAATTAGTACAATAAACTGTAGAATTAACGCGTAGGCCTTAGATGAAACTGCAATGGCTTTTAATTCAAGTGAAAAGCATTAGGCAAACACATTTACACATATTAGGCTTGAAAGCTCATACTGCAGTTTGCAAAGTTGTCCTAGGTTAGGAATATAAAATGTTAAACATTTGACAAGATAACATGGTGTGAAAGAAGATGATTAAATGCAAATGAAGTTAGTTTTAACCTTTTCCTAAGCATAGTTTCATAGAATATGATAATGTATTAAAATGTTTAGCTTAATTATGCATATTCAGTGGTTAACACAGAATTATTGGCAATTAGATCAATGGTTTTGCTAAATAAATTAGCATTAGACATTTTACTCACAGAAAAAGGCAGAGCCTGGAAGATTCTGAAAGTTCAGCATTGCTGTACTTATATTTCAGACAAGAGTAAGAACATTTTAGAATACACTAAAAACATTCCTATCCTGAAACCTGAATTAGAATCATTAGAAGCCAGTAGCATTTTACAAAGTTTTAGCAAAAGAGTTTCTGCAATTGGTAATTGGTTTGCAACAGCAGGAGGAAGAATCCTCAAAGCAATATTAGTACCCATATTCATTTTGGGAGTTTGTTTTCCTGACCTCATTAGGAGTATAAAAAGTTTGAAAAGAAAGAGAAAAAAACTCAACTGAAAATGAGTCGCCTTTAAAAATTTAATCTGTGAAGAATGTGTGATGGTTAGAAACCATCAGAGGGGGGAGTTGAAAGTGTGTTTTAAAATAATGAAAATTGATGTACTATATTATAGAATTAACTTGTAGGCATTAGATGAGAAGCAGTAGGCACCCACATTTACACGTATTAGGCTTGAAAATCTAATACTTCAGTTTGCAAAGTAGACTTGTGAAACGATAAAGTTTTGGCAAACTAACATGCAGTGAAAGTAATGATTAAATGAACAAGAAGTTAGTTTTAACCTTCTCATAGACATATTTTGTATGATATAACAATTAATTAAAATGTTTTAGCTTCATTCCGCATAATCTTTCAAAGCACACAATAGCTTAGTATAAGAAATCAATAGGTAGTTTGAGATTTAATAGAATGATGTAAAAGCCTAACCACAAACTGAAGTTTTCCTCAAGCAGAGTCAATGGTGAAAATCCTCATTAAAGAATACAACATTTTGTTAAAAATGTTGCTTTTAAATATTGTTGTCTTTGGACTATTGTATCCGCTGTGAGAGGACGACAAAATGTTCTAATTTCCATGAAGACCGTTGTTTGATGATTGGCTGACACGAAGAAGACAATACATGTTGCAAAAGTGTAGACACATTGTTTTATATTAGTGCATACTTCTAAAGTAGGGAGGATACACTTGCTGAGACACATTTCCCAGACACTCTGCAAGACTCTTGCTTGCTCAGTCTCTCCATACCTATTCACATGCCTGCCCAAATCTTTGCTGCTCTGAGACTCTACTGAGTTTCTTGAACATCTCTTTATGGGAAGTTCTGCTTTGATTGACTATTGAGATTTGATTCTGACCCTTTATACTTTAACATCTCTATTTGGAGCTCTTTATGGGTTCTGACTGCCACCTTTTTCTCTTCCTTTCCTATTCCATTCTGAGATTTAGAATAGGGACTTTTCCTTTATGGAACATGCTTAACACATTTATTCTGATATTGATTGATATTATGATTTACTAATCATTGATTTGATATTGACAACTTTATATGCTGATTTCAATTAAGATTTGAGCAATTAAAAATACTTCTAAATAAAGCTTTTGAACTCACACCAACTCTCATTATTGACTGAAAAATAAATAAGTGAACTGTGATGAATAATTGATTGATCTGCAGGTCCTGGTTAATCCTACGTACATCCAAGGTCTGTTACCCTGTGACCCGGATGAGATGGTAAGTGTGACTTCACAAAATAATATTTAACTTAGATCCCCGCTCCAGCAGAGGGCAAACTTTCCTTTGTCTAGTGAGAGTGAGAGAAGGAAGATTCTGCTGTCCTCATTATGACTTCCAAGAGAGTAGGATATTAGACAAAGCTAGGAAGCACCTAGAAGAGCATACCTGCAATGGCCTCCTGCAGAAAGATATTTTGGAGTTTGCTACTTCATCAGGGCTCCTGCTCAGTGCTTAGTTTGAGCCACTTGTTGCTGGTGGAAGCCACTGGCAAATATTTGTGGTGACCGGCACTTATTTTTCTGCAGTAGATATTTACAGAGTGCAAGATAGGAAAATCAAACACAATGGAAAGATGGAGTAAGTGGGAGGCCACAAAACCATCATAAAGGGTGAAAAAGCAAGCAGGAAGTTTCCAGTAGGGGATAAACAGGCATGAGTTGGATTTAAGACTACCAGCCTTGGTATTTGGCGCGCTGATATTTAAGTTCACCTGCCGGTGGCTTCTGAGCAGAGCTGTGTGCTCTGGCACTCTTTCTTTTACAAATGAGGCACTGGTCCTGCTGCACCTTACACTGAAAGTATCTTTGATGTGGAACATTCTTCACAAACCTGCAGGACAGAAAAAAGTAAATGGTCACAACATCATGTAGTTTATATGATCAAGTTCTATAGAGGCCGTTCAGGGATATACTCATTTAGAGCAAGCAGCATGATTAAACTTTTCTGGGCCTTACACCCAAATGAGTTGTCCAGAGTGGAGATGCAGAGAAAGTGGCTTGGGGAAGGAGAGGATGCAACTATGCACCCAGACGTCTTCCAACAAACTGAAGAGGAAGAATATTGCCACCTGCAATTTTTCTCCACCCACTGGAACCAGAGCAGAAAGACCATTTATTTAGGGGAGACAAACAAGAATGTAATTTCCCAGACATTGAATGAGCACCTTACAAAGTACTAGAGGGACTTTATCAAAGTTTAAAAAGAGAATGGGGTGTGTACAAGGAGGCTATGATGGCGGACGTTCATTAGCAGAACTACACACCATCCACCCTGCTACTGTGCTGAATAAGAGCTCTGGGCCTGGCATCTGCTCTAATTTCAGGCTTTAGGAATTGCACAGTGAGGCAGCAGCTCATCATCTACAAGTTTAGCTATCTCTGTGCCCCCTTCTTCTTGGATAATGGCTGGGTCATAGACCACACCATTTGGAAGATGATGGCCTGCGCTGGGAACTATCAGGCTCTTCTCACCGCCTTTTTCTTCCACTCATTCCCCTGAGACATGCAACGGGGCACTGCATCCTCTGTGAGGCCCTCATTGCCTACATTGTGGCACGGCTCACTTGCAGCTAACCAATTGGGCCGACAGTCCACCACCACCCTGCTGGAGAACGGCCCTTGCCAGGTACTGCTGGCACGCCTGCGTATGCTTCAGAACCTGCCAGGAACTGAGGTATGGCCACGCATGTAGGTAGATTATGCCTAACACAGACTTCCTCTATATCTATTCTATCCCCTGGACTCCACAGCAGACCACAACATGTACAAAGAGGCCCACTGTGACCACATGGTTATGCAACATGCTTCTAGGCCTTTGGTACCCCCATTGGGGAAAGGCCCATTTCTGGGTGGCCAAGAGGGCTGATGACCGCCAATTCCTGACACACACACACAGACCTCGGTGTCCGCGTCGGGGCATGGCACGCTGCTGGAGCTTCCTCTATGACAAACAGCTCCCCCTGATTCCCCCCAGCTGACCTACACCATGGATGACGGGTACGACTTCAGAATCTGCTAGACCTATCCTGCTAGCAGGCCCACATTTCATCTGCCCCTGGGAGGCGGATGCAGTGTGAATTCGGAGCCCTTGGCCCCAGCATCTGAACACATTTAATGCAAGGGAGCTGAGTCACCATCATAACTTTGATCCGGAGCTCTTAGCAGGCCCCTAACAGCAACACCACCATCTAACTTACCTCTCATCCCGTGGGGTCAGAAGAACACTAGAGACGTCAGAATGAGATGGGGCGAGGCACAGTGGAGCGATGATATTTGCATAGTGCTATTGCCATTCGTATGACCTTGCGGCGCTGGAGAACCAAAAAATGGGAAATAGGTTATGAGGGAGAGGAGACGAGTGATATGTTAGCTGAGAAAAAAACATTTTGGGACGCTTTTGGCAGTGGAGACTTTGTGGGGGGATGGGCTAAGCCCCAGCCTGCCCTGAGAAGGAGGAGGAGACAGGCTTCAGCCTGATAAAAACAGCGCCGCATTCCAACAGTGCAGGATGCTCTTGCCAGTGGAGACCTTGTGGGAGCGGACTACAAGCCTCAGCCTCCCCTGAGAAGGAGGAGGAGACAGGCATCGGCCTGATAAAAACAGTACTGCACTCCAGCAGCGCGGGACGCTCTTGCCAGTGGAGACCTTGTGGGGGGCGGACTACAAGCCCCAGCCTGCCCTGAGAAGGAGGAGGAGGAGACGGGCATTGGCCTGATAAAACAGCTCTGCACTCCCGCAGCCCAAGACTCACACGGGTGTGTGCCCAGGCAAAGACCGGGCCAAGACAGGGCCCGTCTTCGTACGTCATCGCCTAGAAGAGGCCGGGCCTACTCTCTTGCTTTCTAAACTGTATCTGTAGGGGCAGTGGGAAGGCTAGCTATGAGACAAGTGCTTGAGTCTTTTTGGTGAGTGTTTGTGGGCCCTTTATAGCATCTTGCGCCATGCCTAGAGCTAAAGTATCTAGTCGTAAAGCAACTAGCAAGGCCGAATTGGGGCCTATGAGCCTTATAGGCCAAATAGGCCCCTGTAAATCGAGCATGGACAAATGTATAGTAAGGGCTATGGGTATAATTGACAAAGAAATTGAGCTGGCGGAACGTCGGCTCTTTGTATCTTCTCTACGTTCTCCTCCCCTAGGAGCCCCATTATCATGTACCATAAACGATGGACAGTCGGTTGGGAAGGGGTCAGATGCCCTATGTTGACCCTGAAGTAGACGAGATCCAGTGGGGGTGCGGATGAGCATGTGCCAGTCTCGAAGCAGGCATATGTACCCTCAACTTCACTACTTACTTCAGGTGAACATAAGGCAATAGGTGGGAAGAGAAAAAGATCGGCCCCAGTTATGAATCACAAGTACCCTAGGTGCGGTAGTAAACAGTTGGTGGCCCAATGTTCCTCTCAACCCAAAAATGAGGCGGGCAGGGATCTGCGCAGGACCAAGGGGTGATAATAGAAGAGATAGAAGATCAACTTGGCTGTATCCTTGATTTAAAACTGCAGCCTCTGATCGAGCAACTTGACTCAATTGAGGCAAAGCTCCAACAGTACGAGCTTACTCACGACAGTAGGAACCATCTCTTTAACCTTAGGGAGGGGTGTAACGATAAGACCCAGAAACCATGTGTAATTTCTGATAACAGAGAGTAAGCCCGAAAGGGAACGATGAAGGACTGCTCATCCACTGAGTAACAAGTTGGGGGAGAGGACAAGCAGTAACCAATGGACCCATAAAGGGAACCTTCCAACGCCCATGTAGTAAACATCTTGAGGGCAAAGTGGAAGGAACAGTTGACCAGTTAGAGCTACAGAGGAACCAGGGCCATTGCGTTCATATTTGGATATCCCCGACATACGACCAAAAAGTTCCCCGGAATGTACTCCTTACATTATCATCTTAGAGAACGTCCCACGGTTACCAAGAGGGACAAGTGATTCACATAACTCACTACTAAATAAAGCTGCACACTGGCTACAGAAACAGTCATGCTGGCCACAGAGCCTTTGCAGGGAAATTATCACTACACAAAGGGTGGCTTGGGTGTGGCCGGGCAATGGGAGGTCTTATGATCTTGGTGAGAAATGACATAGCTTGTAGGCACGAATTGCTGAGGATAGACTCCCTGATTTAATGGGCATTAGATTAAGATTCCCCAGGGGGTTAACTCTAGTGATATTAAATGGGTATACGCGCTCAATGCCAACAAATAGAGAGTCCCCCGTTCTGGTCATGCTTGGAAAGTTAGTGGAGACTTATAAATGCAAATCAAGAATTATAGTGGCCCATGATTTTAATACCTCAGTCGAACCTTGCCTTGCTCTTAACCTGGTAACCAGGGAGGAAGACGAGCAGTGGGGAGACCCCCAGCTGATTGGCAAGCCATTAAGCCATCTTTCTGAAAAGGCCCTACAATTAGTTGAGATGGTGGTGGCACACGAGTTACGTGTCTGTAATGGGAGGACTAGTTCCGACCAAGTGCGAGCACCTACATTTAGAAGGGGGCATCAGAGGAGTGTTATTGACTTACATCCTGATGTATGTGCGGTCATGGCCGGACATGGAGGATTTGGAGTTGTTGAGTACCACCGAGAGTGATCATTGTCCACTAGCTGTATCACTAAATGGATGGAGCTATCTTAGGTCTACTGCCCGCAAACTTTGGACTTTGCCGGAACCCATCCTCTCCAGTAATCAAGCACAAGTAACGTGGCCTAGAGTCTTGGCCGACTGGACACGCATGCCGAGATTTATCAGTGGGCCTTACAGTATGTAGCTGATCCAGAAGATCTGCCTGTAGACCCCAATCATTTCTTACAAACCCATAGCCTATTCTTTGACAAACTTCGATCGATCTTTGTCGGAGAACATCAAGGCAGCCAAAGGTTGGGTGTAAAACTACCTCATTGGAGGAATCTAGGATGGACAAGCGGGCACTGGTATCTGCTGTAATGGAGTGTAGTCGAGCAGACATTAAGCATGCTCGAGCAAGATATAAAAAGGTTCAAAGGGCGGCAAGGGGAGAGAAGGATGAAGAAAACTGGCAGAAACTACTTCAGGCCATAAAACTAAGAGACAACCATACCTTTTGGGAAATAATTTCTGGTGAAACTGGCAAATAGGGTATTCAGAGGCATTGTAACATTGCACCAGATAAGTTGGACGAACACTTTGGTGCTTTGTATTCGGGGAGCTCTAATGATGCGGGGAAGGGTCCCTGTGGTCCTCCACATCAACACATAGTGAGCCCCATAGTAGATCTCAATATACTGTAGTCAAAGGGGTGGAGAATTTATGCATGGCTTTGGGAGAGGAAGGTATGGTAGATGGTTCTACATCTCTTTTCTCACTGGAAGACACACTGGCATCAATAGACAGCTTGAAACCCCTAAAAGCTCTTGGCTGGGACGGAATTCCTGGAGACTTGTACAAGTCTGAACCACAAGTGTGGGCTGGGTACATAAACTTTTTATCAAATTAAATAGCAAGTGTGGGTAAAATGCCGGACACCTGGAAAGGGCCTGAAATCATCCCAGTGTATAAGAAAGGTGATGCGAGCAGCCCCACTAACTACCACCCTATTAGCCTGCTGGATAATCTCCAAAAGATATTTGCAAGGCAGGTACTTGACAAATTGCTAAGTTGAGCAAACAGTGAAGAGGTTTTTACTTCCTTGCAGGCAAGATTCCGGCCAAAGACAAGTACCATTGATCAGGTATTTAGGTTTGCAGAATTGTACTGGAAGCAGGTTCTCCTCAAACGTCAAAGGTTATATGTAGCCTTTGTTGTTCTATGTGCTGCTTTTGATTTAATTCCGCACAGGAC
This sequence comes from Pleurodeles waltl, assembly GCF_031143425.1. Taxonomy (NCBI): domain Eukaryota; kingdom Metazoa; phylum Chordata; class Amphibia; order Caudata; family Salamandridae; genus Pleurodeles; species Pleurodeles waltl. The sequence continues at coordinate 1,418,731,400 of NC_090445.1, forward strand.
TTATGCCCAGGTTCGATAGGGGACGGACGGACATGCAGAAGTGACATCCTGAATTCCAACCTGCCGGGGGGTACGCCAAGGATGCCTGTTGGCCCCTACACTTTTCTTTATATATGAACAATGGTATGCTAACACACACAGGCTAGAGGTAGCTGAAAACAATTTCTTTAGGGCGGTACGGGAGTACCAATCAGTACCCCACTTACCACCTGGGATACGATATGAGTATTAATAGGGTGACTGACCAAATACAGCTAAAACCCCTGCTCTACTAGTTACGGGTCTGGTCTACCCCTGACCTCACCACATATAGGCCCTCATTATGACATTGGCGGTAAATCCTGCTTACCCCCACGGTGACGGCTGCCAACATACTGCCGGGGTGGCGAATATCCGTTCCCCATATTATGACACATACACACCAATTCAAAAGAATACAGCCACATACACAAATCCACCAGCCCAAAGGTCAGTGCTAAAGTGGCGGTAACAACACCCATACCGCTACGCCAACAAAACAGCGCCCATCATATTATTACACACGAATCACCATGGTGGACATTCAATGGCAGTAAACCATTGGCGGTACATACCGTCGCGTTCAAAATGTACACCCACATACAAAGCAAAACTACATTGGCCAATACTAAAAACACAATCCTGACAGTCATACACACACCACACCCACACACCCACAGCACCATAAAAAACACACCCACATTACCCACAACCCTTTACAAACAACAATTACTGCCAGGAGATTGACACGAACAGCACAGAGACAACTAGACACAAACACACCACATACACCCATACATCTCTCATGTACCCCACATCACACACCCCACCACATTACTCAACACACTCTCACCAACACACAACACCCATGTCCCCATAAGCGCACCCCTGTTTCACTGATGAGAGTTAAGGGTCATGGTGGAGGAAATTGTCAGGGTAGAGCCACAGCTTTTCGGAGCATAGGTACAGCAAATATCCATTGGCAGGAAGATGGAGCTATGGCAGAGAATCGTGGACAGGGTGACCGCCGTGGGACAGCACCCAAGAACAAGGGACAACATCACGAAGAGGTAGAACAACCTGAGGGGGAAGGTACGTTCCGTGGCAGCAGGGCACCAGCTCGCCATACAGAGAACTGGTGGTGGACCCCCCACCTTCTCACTCACAGCATAGGAGGAGCAAGTCTTGGCATTACTGCATCCTGAGGGACTTGCTGGAGTAGCGGGAGGACTGGACACTGGTGAGTCAACATTTACTACTTATCACCCCCATACCTACATGCCATCACACCCCTCACCCTCACTCCCATAACTCCACTCCATCCCACAACGCACCTACACATATGACTGACCACAATGCCAAATCCTGCATACCATACCAATGGATGGACAGCCCTCCCAACCCTGCATGGACACCAATCACTAAAGCATGCACAGCATAGGCAAACTAACAATCACACAATACATCACCATACACAAACAAAGGTGGCAGGGCAACAGCAACGATAGAAGGGAAGCCAAGGATATACAATATGTCAGAGACATGAAGCATAATGCATCACTTACATCCCCACCGGTGCCCTAGCCAATCTCAGCGGAGAGGAGGTGCCACGACAAACCAGTGCCCCAACAGAAGATGCCCCCAGTGATGACAGTAACTCTGGACTTCTGGATCTGGACCAACAACCTGGCCCATCAGGGACCACTGGAGAGTCGGTCACCCCAACCCGCTCACAGTCCACCACAGAGCCTCCCTCATCAGTATCCAACACCACAGCACCCACCCAGCGTACCCACACCTCTGTCCCCAGGACACGTCAATCAGCAGTGTGCCCACCTGTACAGAAACCCCAGGCCACACCTCGCCCCCAACACAATCAGGGATCTGGGCACAGTGGCAGTGGGCACACCGTTAAGGGGACAGAGGCACAGGCCAACAGGGACACTGGGAGGACCGCTGTGTGCCGGGAGAACAGGCCCAGGGAACCGACTCTCCAGGAAGCACTCAACAAGATCCTTGGAGCCTACCAACGTTCCCAGGACCCGATGGGCCAGATTCTTGACAACTTGCAGGAGAACAGGTGCTGCAGGAGGAACAGTATCAGGGGATCAGGGAGGACTTGCTGGCCATCAACGCCACCTTGATCTCCATAGCAGGGGTGCTGGCAGACATGGCCAACATCATGATGGAAGCAACAGCACACCAGCGGGCCCCTACCACTAGCCAGTCCATTGACAAGCCCTCCACTTCCGCTGCAGCTAGTGGGCAGGAGGCCCTCCCGCAGGCCACCAGAACCCCTCCACTTGCAGAAGGTGAACTACCCCGCAAACGTTCCCTGCAACCCAGACAGAAGCCAGAGACACTTTCCAAGACCACCGCCAGCAAATGAGACTCTCCTGATTGTCCCCCTTGTGTCCCACACTGTCACCTTGTCCACTTTGAACTGCCTTTGCTCCCCTTCCAATGGTCCCCTGGACACTGCACCTGTGCTACAAACAGACTGGAACAATACCCTGGACTTTCCTCCATCATTACCCCATTCCATTGCACTTTTCCCTCAGTTTCATAGCACTACAATAGACACCCTTGAACACAACTTGACTACTAGTATTTTATGTGTTGAAAATGTGCATTTATGGAAACAGTCACATCTAGTGCAAATGATCTGAACACTGTGAGAGCATAGAAATAATAACCTGTAGCTGTCAGTACTCATCACATCAGTACACAGTTGTTATCTCACCAACATCTGTAAAATGACAAGCCATAGGTGACAGTAAGTTGAGATGCAATGGAAGTTATTGCCATCATACTACAGCCACACAGAAAACATCAATAGTCCGAGGAATGATCAGTTGCTCTGTCTCACCTGTGTGTCATTGGAAGTATTGACGTATAACTGATGTTCGGTTGTATTCATCGTCATCCTCTGCCTCCTCATCCTCACTGTCCTCAGGGTCCACTGCTGCCACAGGGTCATCTCCAGTCTCCTCCTCCTGCAGAACAGGTACATGCCATCTGAGGGCCAGGTTGTGCAACATGCAGCAGGCAGCATGTCACTACTATCTGGCAGACGTTCCCGCGTGAGTAGCACAGGGATCCACCTGTCAGATGGAGGCACCTAAACCTGGCCTTCAGGAGTCCAAAGGTCCTCTCCATGATCCTTCTGGTTTACCCATGTGCCTCATTATAACGTTCCTCAACCCCTGTCCTGGCATTCTTCACAGGGGTCAGCAGCCACAATAGGTTTGGGTAGTCAGAGTCACCTGCAAGTATTGAGGGACAACATTTAGCCTCACACAATGATATGGGGATGACACCTGAAGGCACACACTAACTAACATACTGTGGGTGGGGACCATGGCTTACCTACTAGCCACACCCTGTGCCTTTGTAGTTGGGCCATCACATTTGGGATGCTGCTATTCCTCAGAACAAAGGCGTCATGCACCGACCAAGGATACTTAGCATTGACGTGGGAGATGTACTGCTCTGCCAGGCACACCATTTCCACATTCTGTGAGTGAAAACTCTTCCGATTCCTGAACACCTGTTCATTCCGGCAGGGGGGGACCAACACAATATGTGTCCCGTCAATCGCCCGACAGTATTGGGTATATGTGCATAGAATCTGGCCTTCACAGTGACCAGATCTTCCACCTGGGGGAAAGCTATGTAGCTGCACATGTGTTTCACCAGGGCAGACAAAACTCTTGCCAGCACGATTGAGAACACTGGCTGTAACATTCCTGCTGCCAGGCCCACTGTCACTTGGAAAGAACCAGTTGCCAGGAAATGGAGCACTGATAGCACTTACACAAGAGGGGGATTCACACTCGGATGACAGATAGCAGGTCAGGCTCCAATTGGGCACACAGCTCTGGATTGTGGCCCTGTCCAGTCTATAGGTGAGTATAATGTGCCTGTCCTCCAGTGTAGTGAGGCTCACAAGGGGTCTGTACACAAGGGTTTGTTTCTTCCTCCTATTCATCCGCAGTGGTAGGTATCTAAGGGACACAAGAGTGAGTAGGCTGTCACAATTTGAACAATGGAACCACAACCTCAGTGTACATAGTGCATTTATGTGATGGGACAGTGGGAATGGCGAGGTATGTGCTAATCTAGGCTGTGACGCAGGTTGATATGACCGTTGTCCGCCACCATGAAATGGCGACCGCCTGTCCTGTATGTAGGGACAGGTGGAAGTGAAGTAACACCGCCGACGTTGGGCATCGTGAAGGAAGGCGGACTTGCACCGCCGTGCAGTTCCTCAATGGATAATATGGGGCTCTATTGAGTATAGTGTACACCGCCGCACACGTGACCGCCATTTTCTATCTGATTCCTCACTTGTTTCCTGACCTTCAACCGGAGAACCCCTACACTGTGTGTGCTGCTGTGACCTGTGTCTGGAACCCACCATGGCCTGTGTGACCGGGAAAAGGGCCCATAGCTTCCCTTCGGAGGAGTTGGAGCGATTGGTGGATGGGGTCCTACCCCAGTACCGACTGCTGTATGGGCCTCCAGACCAACAGGTGAGTACACCTTGGGCACGATGCATGTGGGAAGGATGCATGGAGATGTGTGTGCAAGCATCTTGTCATTGGGGAGGGATGCAATGTGGTGGTGTACATGGTGCGCGCCCGCCGATGTGTGTGCTAGTAGTGACGGAAATGGGATTGGTGGGCCATATGTGTGACAGGCTGAATTGTCTGTAATGGTGTCCACCTGTTTGTATTACCTGTGCTGGTCAGCGCCTATCAAACAAAGAGATCATGGTGTGCCATCACCAAGGACGTGCGGGCCCTGGGGGTCTATGGCAGGGGCAGCACCGACTGTCGGAATTGGTGGGAGGCCCTGAGATGCTGGGCACGGAAGATCGAGGAGGCCCAGCTGGGGATGGCCTCCCAACAAGGAAGGGGTGCCCATCGGAACCTGACCTCCCTGATGGCCCGCATACTGGTGGTGGCCTACCCAGACATAGAGGGGTGCTTGAGGGCATCACAGCAGCCACAAGGGGTTGAGTAAAGTGGGCATAACTACAATAATTGGCAGGTGGCATGGGATCCGGGTGGTGGTTGTGAGTTAGTGGGTGCCCCTTTATGCCAGGCCAGACATTGCAGCGTGATCCAGCTCAATGGTAATGGGTGTATGGCAAATGCACGTAACCTAGCTTGTTAGCATTCCATGTCAGTCAGGGCTTTGTAGGTCCCAGGGGTGGTGCAGTTAGTAGTGGGTGGCCCTCATCTTGCCATGGCATCTAGCCAAATCACTGGCATTGCAATGAATTGTGCTCAATCCTGATCCCTGTGTGTGACGGTGCTGTGTATGCCAACTGTGATGTTGGTGCAGTAATTGACCCAGTGTTTCCTTTCCCTCTCCCCCTTTATTTTTCTGTCATCCTGTCCATGTGTGCATTAGCATCATCTGGCGGAGGAGCAGGGGCACTGGCGACAGAGGGAGCTGCATCCAACAGGACCCTGGAGGCAGAGTCTACAGACGCCGAGGGAACGGAGGGCGAGGGAAGCACCAAGGCGGAGACAGGAGGCGACAAGACAGACTCAGATACCTCCTCCGATGGAAGCTCTCTGGTGGTGGTGGACACCTCTGTGACCACCCCAGCTGCCGGGTACAGCCTCCACCTGCTGTACCAGCACTGCCCTCCCAGTAGCCCCTCAGCGAGTGGCCCGTGCCCACTCACCCAGGAGGGTGGGCATCTCCTTTGCCCCAGGCACCTCAGGCCCTGCCCCAGTGAGCCCTACTGCCCTGAGTGAGGAGGCTATTGACCTCCTGAGATCCATCTCTGTAGGGCAGTCAACCATTGTGAATGTCATCCAGGGGCTGGCATCCCAGATACAGCAATGCAATGCATTCCTGTAGGGCATCCACGGTGGATTGGTGATCCAACAGAGATCGATTCAGGCTCTGGCCTCCTCTCTGATGGCAGCCACTGTCCCCATTCCTACCTTCCCTCCTCCAACTACCACTTCCCAGTCTCCTCAACCCCAACCCATCCCATGCACACATACAGATGAGCATGCACACAAGAGTGGCACAGTCAAACACAGGCACCACTCTTCATCCCACAGGCACTCATGCAAACACCAGACAGTTGCAGACACAACCACATCCACTGTCTCCACTGTCCCCCCTCCTCCTCCTCCTCCTCCTCCTCCACCTCCCTCACAGTCACATCCCTACTCACACCTGTACACACTGCATCAACATCCACCACCAGCATCACCACACCAAGCAGCACACACACCTCACTAGCAGACACCTCCACAACATCCATGGACACATCCCCTGTGACCTCTCCAACCCTGTCTGTCCCCTCTCTTAAAGGACACAAACGCAAGCACTCACACACCCAACAGCCATCCACCTCACATCAGCATACTGCCCATGCACCTGCACCCAAGTCCAGCAGGCATACACCTCCAACAACCACTCCCTCAACCTCCACTCCCATCCGTCCTCCCTCATCCTACCCCACTGTCCCTAAGAAGCTTTTCCTTGCCCAACTTGACCTCTCCCCTCCCCCCGTTCTGCCCGTAGGAGCAGGGTCTCAAAGTCCCAGCCCAGCACCTCAGCCAAACAGTCCACGCGGACAGTGGTGGCACCATCTAGGCGTGGTGGCAAGTCAGTGAAGGATCCCACTCCACCAGCCATGAAGGGCAAGGAGCCTGCACCTCCTGCCATGGAGGGGAAGGAGCCCGCATCTCTTGCAATGAAGGAGAAGAAGCTCTAGACTCCTGCCAGGAAGGCTAAGAAGCTCGCACATCCTACCATGAAGGGGAAGAAGCCCTCAACCCCTGCCAGGAAGGTTAAGGATCCAATGCCACCTGCCATGAAGGGGAAAAAGCCCTCAAATCCAGTGGAGGCTGTCAGGGTGACACCACCACCGCCACCACCAGTGAGGAAGTGCAGCCTACTCCTCCTGCAGAGACTGCCCTGGAGGCACCTTCACCTGCTGAGACAGAGCAGCCCTAATCCTATGTGTAAATATAACCTATAATAGGAACACCGAGACGGGGCAGGTGATGCCGCAAACTTCGGACAGGTCCCAACTCAGTAGGACCTCCGTTACTTGGTGCTTTACCTGATGCGGCCCATCCACTAGTATGAGGAGGGTCCCTGCATTGTACTAATATTCCTTATTATAGGTTATATTTACACATAGGATTAGGTAGTTTAGGTCCTGAAGAATCGCGTTAGATCCATAGGACATCAATAGCGAGAAACATGTTGACCTTCTGGTGAATCGTACAGGGGATCCTGTGCGTACAATTCCTAACCTCAAATTGAGTGAGGAAGTGAATAATATTTTGGGGAGCATAGACCTTGTTCTTTTCTCTCCCCGCTCTTTGGTTTTAATCGTGACAGTGGTTGGATTATTTAATAAAATTTGCCTAACCTCTAGTTATTTTTAAATAGAATTTTTCCAATCCTATACCCTATTCTTTCTAAACCGGGCATATATCTCAAAAGATCTCCGGCAAAGAGCCCCCCTTGAGGGGCCCGTCAGGCATTGCAGCGCCGGCCTGACGTGGAGCAAAGCCCGAGGATGAAGCATGTCACCTTTGGTGAGTGAGGGCTCTTGTTCCAAAATAATTAATTTTCCAGGGACCTGGCTTTCTTTCTTCTTTCTTCTCTCTTTTTTACGATCTTTTCCTTAGATCAGGACCCAATGTGGTTTTCCTCACACTCAATGCCGGGATGCTTACAGCATAAAATCATTATTCCATTTACTCATACCTCAGAAGGCAACAGGTTAAAATCATTTTTTTTCAGGAGGCTCACACTACTGCCATCGGATTGCAACGCTTGCAGAAACATTGGTGAAGGTCTGATTATGCTACCACTTGCTCAGCTTACGCCAGGGGAACCTTGGTGTAGATTAAACTGAGTGTTCCCATTTAGATGACTGACACGACAAGGAGGGTCACTATGGACCTCATAAAGAACATGGCGGTCTGGACCACCACACCGGAGGTCATTGCCGCCAACGGCATGGCGGTCCAGGCCGCCATATTCTGAATGTGGCTGAACTGCCATGGTTGAAACGCCGCCACCAGGCAGCCTGGTGGTGGTGGTGTTTCAGATCCGCCAGGGCAGCGCTGCTCCGGATAATGAGTTGCATTCCACCGGCCTTTCCCTGGTGGTTTACACCGCCAGGTAAAGGCTGGTGGAATGCGTGACTCAGGCTGCCTTGCACAGCCCTGTCGTGCATTTCACTGCCCGAATTACGGGCAGTGAAATGTGCAAAGGGTGCTGCTGCACCTGCTGAACTGCCACATTGGCGCTAGCTCCATTTGGAGCAGGCATTAATGTTCAGGCCCTGTTTCCAGCTGGGCCGCCAGCTGGAAGTTCATTATGTGGCCGGCTGGGGGTTCTTCGCGCTGGCAGTCTTCTGTCGCCCGTCAGCGCTACCTCACCGAGATCATAATGAGGGCCTATGTACTGCACTAGGGTCAGCTAGATGGTATCCCCATTCTTCTTGGGAGCATATATGCCCCATATTCCGACCAGGATGCATTCTGGACCGTGCTGTAGAGAGTCCTGGCCTACAAAACTCATGTACTGTGGACAGTGTGGGAGGCAACTATAACGTTGTCCTTGATCTACACTTGGATCGCTACCACCCGCCGCTGCCATGCACCACTTCCTTCAGTCAGGCACAGAAATTCACAGGCTGGGTAAAGCACTGTGCATTGGCAAACACATGGAGAACCCTATGTCCCGATTACCTGGTCTATTCCTTCCACTTGTTGCCCCACAACCTATATGTGCACCTTGATTGCATACTGCGCTAACTGGCTCTGTTGCCATCGGTCAGTACTGCAGACTACTTGGGCTGTGTGTTCTCCATCTACAATGCCCATATAGTAGATGTACAGTGGGGGACCAACCCCCATTTGGAATCTCCCCCAAGATTTCTTGCAGGACCCTATCTTCGGGGCTATCGAGCAGTCGCACATACGCAATTACTTTACTGAAAATAGAGGCACAGCCTCCAACAGGACACTTGAGTGGGACACCTTTAAGGTAGTCACTCGTGGCATTCGGATCCAAGAAATCATAAGAGTCCATAGAACCCTTTACAAGGAAATTACGGAGGTGGAACAGTGCCTGCCGTTTCTGGAGCAACAAGCTGAAGTGGAAGCCTTCCACTGAGCTGTACTGGAAGAGGCAAAATACCAACATGCAGCTCTCTTGGAGCTCCTCTGCTTTTTCAATCTTACTGCTAATGTGGCTAAGGACCCACAAGGAGAGAGATAAGTCTGATCGTCTCCTCACCTGGTTGATCCATCAAGAGCAGAGGGAGACTCCCATCCTCAAGCTCATCTCCCCACTGACATAACCTGCAACATGAAATCCTTCAAGAGATCTACAGATACTATTCTGACATTTATAAAACACCTAGCCCACATGCTGGGCAGGGATGAAGAGTCATTCTTGTCAAACCTATCCCTGCCGCAGATTTCTGAGCTGGAAGGAAAGTCTGGGCGCTGTGACTACAACCGCCGATGTAAAGCCGGTGATTTACAATCTTGCCAGAAATAAAAACCTTGGACTTTACAGCCTTCCTATAGGAGTCTACCGCACTTTCGCTGGCAGTCTTGTGTCTCAATTAGATCAAATGTACAACTAGGGATATATTATGGAACCACGAATGCCGGAACAACGCATTCCTTAACGGGGAACAACGCATTCCTTAACGCGGTTGGAACTACAACCTCCTTGTTTCCACACAAGCGTTTACCACTCATGTCTTTACAACTAATTTTAGTTGTAAAAGCATGCCTAGTAAAGGCATGTGTGTAAACGGCATGTGTGGTTCTTTATTGCAACCCCCCCACCCACCCTGGAGCCAAAAACTACCCCCATCCCAATGCCTGAACTACCTCGACATCTCACTGCCCTAACCCTGAAAAAAAAATGTGTCCAATGCCCCAACCCCACCCCACCACTAAAACTAAAGTACACCGACCCCTACCACCCACCATGAATCCGACTTGAGTTAAAACCTATAAGGAAGGATGATGTAAAGAGCATGAATCAATATCACTTTTCATGGATTAGGATGCTATAAGTCCATTAGTCATCAATTATCAACATGGAAGGTTTCACATCGAACCTTAAAATGGACACCAGTAAGATATATTGAGTTTCAGAACATTTGTCAGTATAAGTAGAGTTTCCAGTTGTGTTTTCCATTTCTTTCTAACTTTTCAAAATCGGCGTTTATACACCCTTCCCTCAAAAAATACACAATTTTAACATTGCTTACAAAATATATTGCTTTTATTGAAGCACGGGTACAACATGGCTATTTCCTTTAAATTAGGACTTTGATATCATTTATAGGATTTCCTACATTGGCCATGTGTGCAATTGACTTCTGGTAGACATTGCAGAGCAGCCAGTTAAACACTGTGACTGTCTCACATGCTGTTTCACATGGTATCTGACGAATACTGACTGCACCTCACACTCTAAGCATCTCTGATCTCTGTCTATTTTACAGAATTTTTAGCGGATCAGGGGCCACATGTACGAAGCATTTTGCACGTTGCAAACGGCGAATCAGGCCGTTTGCGATGTGTAAAATGCAATTTGGGAATTACAAACCCATTTTTGCGATTCGGTAATCTGTTTTCCGAATCGCAAAATGGGTTTGCAAGTCACAATTAGGAATGGGTGTTCCCTTCCTAATTGCGAGTCACAGTCCCATGTATGATTGTTTTGTGACCGCGAATGTGGTCGCAAAACAATCGCAGATAGCACCAGTTTCAAACTGGTGCAAACCCGGTCACAAAGGGGAAGGGGTCCTCATGGGACCCCTTCCCCTTTGTGAATGGCAGTGAAAACATTTAACTTTTCATTTTTTGTTTTTGAAATGCATCTCGTTTTCCTTTAAGGAAAACGGGCTGCATTTAAAAAAAAAAAAAAACTGCTTTATTTAAAAGCAGTCACAGACATGGTGGTCTGCTGTCTGCAGCAGACCACCATCCCTGTGAGAGTGGCCATTCCCAATGTGGTCGTAAATTGCGACCTACCTCATGAATATTCATGAGGTAGGTCATTTGCGACCCGCTTGCGGATCGCAAACAGTGTCATTGACACTGTTGTACATGTGATTTTGCGAGTTGCAAAACATGTATATCGTACATGTGGCCCGAGGCCTTTTGAATTTTTTTAAAGAAACTAGTCTATGTGTAGAGTCTGAGGTAATTCGCCTAATTTCCACATCTTGCTTTTCTGCACAACTCTGTGGGGTGAGTGCTGCTATTGTGTGAATAGTTATATCTGCACGTGGTCTCATGTCAAGTCTCACTCTTCCTGCCAGTCCAAATCTTTTAACTAGTGTGATGTTGCTTCCTGGGACTTGTGGTTTTGCTTTTAGTATTGTGAATAGTGGCTGAAAACCTCCAGCGAGCGAAGTGTTGTTGTTCAAAAGCCAGAACTGGTTGAACAAGTGTGACAAGAAACTGGGCTAATTGGCTACCAGGGAAATTAGTATTTCACGTTTTGTACTATGTAAAATGCTATCATGCCCCTACTCACATGATGCTAACACACTTTTCACAGATATCTCAAGATATCTTGCATGGAAAAATTATTGTAAGAAATCTTCAGCCTGAGTTCTCCTTCGGATATTGAGGTATGAGTAAGGGTTAACTAGCATAGGGTTTTTAAATTGAGAAATTACATATATTTACTAAACCCAGAAGGTCTTCGCTCAACTTTGTTTCTAAAAGTAAATGTGAAATGTATATTATAGTGATAGTTTTTTAGTTTGTCAAAATGAATGTATTTTCATCATGTAGTGAGTACAGTAGTGTTGGGCAGAAACCATTCAGGAATACACCTTGGTCGTAGCTCATTACCCTGCACCCAGTATCACTGTTCACCGAAAACCTTTTCACCTTCAGCTTCCAGGTCCATGGATAGTGAGCAAGGGCGATAGAAAGCCCTTACAATCTGAAAGAGTTGTTAAAATGGCATGCTGCCCTTTACTTTGCTCTTCTTCAGGGGTATATCTTTTCCTATTTACAATGGTACTATACCTTTCAAAACAAAAGGCACGTAGGGGACACCTTCCAAAGGTGGCCATGCTCGGAGTGTGGCATTCACATAAGAAATGAGAAACAAACAATCACATGGAGTAATGTATGTAGGGCACAGGAATCAGAGAGATTAGCCTGGTGTACACCAGGGGTCTCTAACCCTTTCTTTAGTGGGAGCTACCTCTGATTAGTGAAAATCATTGTGTGAGCTACTGAAGGGCAAGCCACTCACTCAGTGTTACCAGGCACCCCCACACCCAGTATCATTGACTTTAAACCTAATTTCAGTTCCATTTTCTTCCATTTGAAAGTATTCAGAAACAACATTTTGTTTTCATGATCCAATATTGACCTGACAAGGAATTTTATTTAAGATTTAAATGCCCCAGTGCTTCAGTTCATCACTTCTGTGCCCTGGGTCATAAATCTGACTCCAGCTCTGCCCTCATCAGGGCCAGCTATCTGCAGCCTGAAGATAATATCGTAAAATAAGCACATCATTGCCTTTTCTTTTGAAGAGAAATGTGACCTTGTACTCATTTAAAAATAAACTCATGGCTGTGAGCTACCCTACAGCTGTTTGTGAGGCTACAGGTAGCTACGATCGACTGGTTGGAGACACCTGGTGTACACAAACGTCATGTAGGCTAAGATGAATAACTCCAACTGCTGCCTTGCATTCGAGCCTCAGATTAGTTTTAACAAGAAAAGCTCTACAGGAAACCTTGCTTCCCATACCTGCCACACCGGTTTGTTTGCAGCATATACTGTCTAAGTCAGAAGCTACCCCTCTGCTGCAAAGGTCCTCCAAAATCACAACTCGCACTAACCTGATAACGCTGCACATGAGAACTGACAGATATTTATAACTTCTGGGGACTGATTCAACACCAGATGAGGGTGGAGACAGGTGGTTAGAGAGATCGCGTTCAGGTGTTGGAACATGTCATCGAAGGTTTTATGAACGGTGTGAAATCAGAAATGTGTTCCAGGGCTCTAATGCATATATGGATGTAATATTATAGTCTAAATAAAGGCTATACCCTCCAAAGTGCTATAAATCACCTTTTATTTTTGAAACAACATGCCGAAATGACTAGGTGTGAGGATAGGTCTGGACGGAGAAAATACCTGAATTTGAAAGTCACCTTTTTATCCATTTCTTTCCAGGCCAAATTTGGGCTAAAAACCTTCCAAATGTGCTTATTTGGCAAAAGAGAGAAAAGAGTGGATTTGTTCCGTTTCTGGCACTTGTGCCATTCTCACTGCCCTGTGAGTTGTGGTCCATGGAGAACCACAAACTGACCACAGCCAAGTATGTTTGTGGTTGTTGGAGGGATTCCTGTTGCCTTTTGCTTTTTCTCATACATAGAAGGTGGAAGGAGATTGGCAAAATATGGTTTTGAATCATTTCGTTACCTCTTTTTGGTTACTAAATTATTATTAGGGTTTTGTTTGAAAGTAAATAACAATAAATAAATGTTATATTAAAGGCTTTGGCATTGAGGGGCTTCCTGTGAACTTTACTTGGATTCCCCTTCGGTTGGAGGTTGACTTTATATGCTATTAACGAAAGCTGGAGATTTCAGGTCAAAGGGGTTGTTCATTTGATCCTGAAGAAGAGACTAAAAGAGGAGACAGACTGTGAAATCTGTCGAAAGTTTAAGAAGGGTTGGATACCGCTTTTGAATTAGACAAATCAGAGTAAAGGACAACTTCTGTCTGCTCCCAACAAGAACTAACCAAGGAGCCCTGAAATAGGCAGTCAGATCCTAGGGCATCTGCTAGCTCTGGTTTAACATTTTGCCAGGGATTAAATCAGCTTAAAAGTTGAACTGCCTACAGCTACTTTTGTAGCAGACGTTTGTAGCAGGGTTGTTCCGATCCCAGTTCCAATGCTGCTCCTCCTATTCCACGCGAGAAAATTCAGAAAAATGTGTCTTAAAATCTACTTTCAAGTTACGAAAGTTAGAACTAAAATCTAGTTAGTCCACGATCAAAGAAAAAGGATATCAACTTCCAGTATGCATAGCAGGAGGTATCTTCACCAAATTGTGAAACAGGGGTTGTAGATCATTAATCTGCCCTACCTTTGCAAATTGCAACCAGCATTCGGAATTTTAGACAAAGGATAAAACATAAACAGCCTAGGTATCTTCACGTAGGTTGTTTCCTAAATTTCCTGTGAGCTGTTTACTACAGTTCAGAACAAAGGAAATAGGTTTGTGTCTTGCACGAATACTGGTTGTAGGAAATCTATCCTTTAATTAATATCTAACTATCCATTTGGTGGCAGAGATTAATAACGTGGCCTTTATCTATCTTTTTTCTTGTAGAAATGTTAACTATTCTTGCTTTCCCACACAATTTCTCTTACTAATGCAGGTGTGGCCTCGCAGCTGGGCTATGGGAACAGAAAGCTTTTGTCACACTAAGGCCCTGCCAACCTCACGAAAGGGTGGACACCACTGTAGTGGTGACCTCCCCACCTGCCCCATTATGACTTTCCCACTGGGCTGACAGGCAGAAACCTACGTTTCTGATGGTCAGCCCAGCGGGAAAGTGGCGGCAGCATTGTCGTCAGCTCATAATCGAGCCAGCAGCAATGCTGCCACCTGTAGGGGGCACCAGCATCCTCGTAATGCGCACTGTCTGCACAGTGAGCTTTACAACAGTGCTGGGCAGGGGGACCCCTGCACTGCATATGCCACAGGCGTGGGCAGTGCATGGGTCCCCCTGTGGCCCCCTGCACCTGTTCTCCGCTAGCCTTTTCATGACTGTGAAACGACTGTGAAACTGCCATGAAAAGGCTGGCGGAGAACCAGGTTGTAAACAACCCTGGCTGATTGCAACCTGCACCTGCCGTCAGCCCGCCAGGATCACCGATCCTGGTGTAGACAGCAGTCTTCTGGCAGTTGGACTGCCACAGTAGTGGCAGTCTGACCGCCATCACCACAGGTCTTGCAGTCCTAGGACCGCCAGACTCGCAATTAGGCCCTAAATCTATGCCTTCACATTTTCCAAAAGGTCCCTGTTCACGGGTGCAGTAAAAAGATCAAATTTCTTCATGATTTATATCCTTATGTTTGTACCCATCATTTTGAAGGAATTGGTTAGTTGACACCAACGAAAAAATAGTTTGATACTTGTGCTTCTGCATGATAAATACTAACATTTATTTCGACCTTTCATCCCATACTGCGATCTCTAGCATCTTGACTTTTCCTTGTTTTGACAGTCTGCAGCCCATTTGATGTGCAAGAATCTGGGCTTTGAATTTCCTTTCCACAGTGTGTTTCAACAGAGGTGTCCAGACAATAATCAGATGGCCTGAGAGGGTTAGTCCAGATCTTGCCTAAACTAATGCAGAGCTCTGCTCCTGCTAATGCCCAGAAGGATCTCAGAGCTCTGAACCCTAGTCAGTTTAAAGACCCACTCATTGCTCAGCTCAACATTATAATTCTAAGTCTCAAACAGAGCTCTGTTCCTGACAGACATCAGAGTTGTACTCCTGATTATGCCTAGGTTCACCCATAACCCTTCCTGATAACACCCATACCTGCTGAGAGTTCCCCTTTTGATACAAACCAGAGTGAATGGGACATCTAGTGGTGTAATTGCCCGACGTGCTCAGCTCTGCTTGTGACAAGACAGACTGCTTAGAATGCCCGTGCACATGATACAAACTCACTCTGGGTTCTGCTCCTGATGTTATCTGATGGATTCATAGATGTGCTCATGATTATGCCCAAACCCACTCAGACCGCTCATCCTCCCCAAGCACTCTATCTGGTTTTGTCTCTCCAAACCTCTCAACCTCATGCCTGCCTTCCACAGGCTCTGTCCATCAGGGGCATTTTAACATGCGTTATTGGACATTGAGAATTTATTTGCCTACCTGCATATATTTCTTTTCTTGTGCCCGGGTGTTTGTACTAATTGGCTATTCAGCAGCACTACAGGTGGCTTTGAAACTTACTGGCAGGTTACAAAAATCTCTGCAGAAGGACGCACAACCCCTTGAGCCATCTTGCTTTAATAATGTCACTTAACCTTTTTAGTTTACTATTAGGAAACCTGGTGTTTCAAACATAGAAACTCATCACCTCACTGCTGCACTCCTGTCAGGTGGAATGCCCTGCCAATTTAAAATGTTAAAAGAGAAATACTCAGTCACTGCTCGCTTTGCTCATAAGGAGATGGGCGGGGGCAACGCGTGGTGGGGGTGGGAGCTGGAGGTCTAATATTAAAAAATAAATAAAATGAACACTTACCTTTTCGCTGCCGCTCCGCCTCCGCTCTTCTGCTGGCTGCTGTCAGGCACAGGCTCCCATCCTGCCCTGCGGCCAATCCTGATGCTGCTCAAAGAAGTGTCAGGATTGGCTGGAAGCGCTCCCAGGCAGACTGGGAGCCTGAGAGCCTACCAGGCATGAGTAGGCCGGCCAAACATACATGCCCAATGAGGGGCAGGGTTGTGCACTCCCTGTCACTGCTCCTCATCCCAAATTCCCCCGCCCCTTTCACAACGAGGGGATATTATTTATTAGCCCCTCGTTGTGAAAATTTTACAGCTTCTGCTGCTGGCGGGGGTGGCGATGCTCCTCCACCCTAACGGAGGAGCCGCCCATGAAAATACTTGCTGGACAGTTTCTTGTTATAACTCATGCAAGTGATTTTACTATTGAAGCAAACATTACCCTATGAGAGTGTAAATTGCTAGTTGCCTTAGAGGTCTACTGCAAAATATGCTCATGTCACCCTGTTGTTCCTGGGTGTTCCACCCCTGGTGGATTTCTGCATTGATTACTTAAGTTCTAGAGAACTTTAATTGAGGGTTTTAAAATCCAATGTCTCTTCTACTTGAGCTGAAGCATGGTGACAGACAACTAAGATTGTGGATTCTCAGTTACAGATTTGATGTGTAATGGTGCAGTGTGTGTGCAGCATAGTGTAGGTGCACTAATGGACATGTGCCATCACGGAGACAGATGCAACATATTATTGTGCATCCAGGAAGAATGGAATAAATTACTTCGATAACTTCTAGGAGAAAGGCCAGTGAGGAAGTAATACTAGAACTCACGAGATTGGGCTGCACAAGGATGTTGGACGCTCTCCTCTCCCTTTGCTTAGTGGCACTTGCTGGCTGCAGCAAAGGGGTTACCTGAGAGGTGTTTGTTCTGCCATGGCTTAGAGGCATGGCATCCAAGATAGACCTTGCCTGAAACCTGGGTAATGTGCTTGTCTTCCACAATATGTCATCTGAGCAATGACTACTGGGAATCTCCATAATGAACATTTGGATAATGGGTCTGATTGGGGCCCAAGACCAACGGACCTTGTTGCAGATGTGGGGTTGGATCCAGTGTCTCACTGGGGAGACCTGCAGGGTATTGCAAAGAAGCTGCCCCTCCCGATGCCTGTGGTGATTCTATGGTAGCGAGTGGTGCAGGGACCTTTTCCACAGGAATGTATTGAATTGTGGTGACTAAGGGAGCTGCTCCCCTTTACAACCACTGCTAATGTAGGACCGCATGCAGTTGGGACTCATGGTTCTCAGTACCACTGCCACTGGTTTCATGAGCATTAATGAGCCTAGGTAATGGTGGACCCTGCTAACGCATATGCTACCCACTAAGCTGCATACATAACCTATCTCTATGTAAACCCATATGCTCACCAATTGTCATCTAAGGGTCTTGAGGCCATGAACAGCCACACTTTGGATAGCTCCTGGCTCAGCATGTTCCTATCCAGACAAAGATTAGCTCCATGCCGCCACTAAAACAAGAAGGGGCGTAGCTTAGTGCGTTTCCAGGGCTGTAAATCTGAAATTTCCAAACCATCTCTGCTGTGTGCCCAACTAAAAAGATGGTGCATCGAGTGGAGTATATAGGGGTGTATGATAAGCATTGTCAAAGTGTCAAAGAAAGGGACTGTGATAGTCTGAAAAGTAATGGAAATTCTTGAAGCCCCTGCAGCCTGTGCCATTCTTGTGTGTTATTCAGAATGAGCAATGATAACAGCTGGCAGAAGAGTGTTGATTAAGGTACAAGATAAAGAAAGCATCAAGTGGTTTGTACAGTTTCTGATCGTAATGACGTAGTTCACAAGCTGTATAGCCTGCTGCAGTGACCTGTGAGTAACAACGCTAAGGGGAAAGTGCCTGATTACGAGTTTGGCGGTCAGAAAACCCGACCGCTAGACCCGTGGTGAGATTTCCGCTGGCCAGTTCACTGGAAAACATGCGGCGGCATTGGACTTGGAGCTGAGTCCAACGCTATAGCACAGGGGGCCTCCCTATCACCCTTGGAATGCACACTGTGTGCTTAGCAGTCAGTGCGCATTCCAATTGTACTGGGAGGGGGGCCCCTGCACTGCACACGATAATGTCCTGTGCAGGGGCCCCCCGGTGGTCCCCCAGCACTTGTTCTCTGCCAGCCTTTTCATGGCGGTTGTACGACCATGAAAAAGGCTGGTGGAGACATGGTTGTAATGAGCGGGGCGGCGCTTCCACTGAGGGGCATAGAGCCTGTGGAGTTCCATGTAGATCCAGGTGTGCTTGATCCATGTCAGATTTTAAGTATACCATCAACTATGGAATTTAAATTCATAGGACATAAACTTACCTTATGCACATTTCTTTAAAGTGGCCATCCAGTGAATGATGTAACACTGTTCTCAAACCCCCAGCCGTCCTCATCATCATTGTAGAATGCTTTTTGTGTGATTGTTAGAGATGCTGGACTGAGCAGACAGAATTGTTTTTTCTCCAAACTGGATTTTTCCTTCAAACTCCTATTTTAGCCCACGTTGCCATAAATTGCAGACCTTGCTACTAAGGCATACAGTGTCAAGAACAAATTGTGTGACTAGAGAACTCCTAGTACCATAGAGGACTTAATGTGATTCAGAACAGACTTTTAGACCAGAAGGACTTTCTTCACAGCACACGTGCAAAATGACCATTATAACTGAGCTATCATGCATAATAGCCAGGAGCTTGCACAGATTAACTATTTTGCTGTACCTTGTGTAATTGTGTGGTTTGAGTATATCCTGACATTTTTGATTTTCCCACTTTGTTTTCTAGCGCTTGAATGCAATGTCCTTGACCAAGCTCTACCACACACCTTCCCCCATTGAAAAGGCTGCTCCTACTCATGGAAGCATGCATATTCGATACATATTTGTAATTGGGATGTTTGAGAGGAGAAACACAGGGTAGCAGGGACTCAGAAGTTCAGTTTTGGTGAAGGAGTTTGACCGTGGGTAGTGGATCCTCTTTCGCAGCTTATGTCCACTGTCTAATGCCAGTTGCCTGAGAGCAGGTGAAAGATCACTGATCATGCATTATGCGTAGCCAATGGTGGTGATAGTATATGGTTTCCATTTCAAAAGTGTATTTGTAGTTTTGAGGGGGTAAAAACGCAAAACCTGGACCCAAAGGAATCCCTATTTTTAGTTATTGAATGGGTTCTTATAAAATGTTTAACCCTATTAGATACATGAAAAAAAACTCAATTCTTCTATGTGTTAGTTACTGTGAGTGTCCATGGACCAGTAATAGAACTCTATACTAAAGTGAAAAAAAGATAGACACCTCAGGGGAACACCCAGGAGAGATATTCTCAGATGTGTTCTACTGCAGCTGGGCTGCTCATCATTGGTGTTTCCTCAAATCGAAACAAAGCACTGGCCCTAACATGGGAGAGGTAAAGTATTTGTCTGATCCTGTTGGTGCCCTTGCTGTCTCAATTGAGACAGGTAACTTTTATTTCCTGTACTTTGCTCACCATGAACAAACAGTCAGGTCTTTTAAATATGCTGATGCACTATCATCAAGGTCCCCTCTAATATGCGGAATCTATGGTGATATATGATGTCATCACTTCTATGCCTTCCGTTCCCCATAGTATCAGTATATAGGCTGCATGATGACTGTTGATATGTATGTATTTTCAGGAGCACCTATCCTTACTTAGGGTCAGTAAGTGCTTTCTCTATATTGTTTACATTTCAGTGTATGTCCTTATGAAATATACTCTTTGAGCACTGAAACATGTTGACTTTATATTATTGCTCTAATCATATGACTGGTTGCATTTGACTGTTACTGAAACACACTCTGTAAAGGTTTCCTGTGATCTACACATTTTATAATAATCTGGTGTTTATTCATTACAAATATGGGATCTTTGTCTTTCATCATGGGTCTTGTTTACTGTGTATATTTAAGGCTGTAGAGTGGATGGCTCATATTTGGGAGAGGGAGGTAAGTGCAATGCTGATGATGGTATGGGAGGTTACGGGGTGCCTGGTACTGTTTTAAAAAATGTGGGTTGTCTAGCAGAGATATGGCCTGATGCTGGTTGGTATGGATGCCATGCAACCATGCTTAATATGAGATTGAGGCAGGTGCAGGTGATAACATGTGAGGTGTTGCTCCTCCACTACTCCTCTTCTGAACAGCTGATGACAGCAGTGGAAGATGGAGTGAAGGGCCACAAATAACATCAAATTAAAGATGGATACTGTAAAAAAACAAAAGTAGGTATTTTTCTCCTCTGGATTCAGTGTTACATCATACACATCTCAAGCTTCACCCCTGCTGTCTAAAATCCCAGTTATACACATTTACCCCCTGCAAAGCCTGTTAAAGCTTTTGGATTCAAACTACTATTTTATGCTGATGATACACACCTAATAATCTCCATGGACAAAGATCTGGTCAAATCACAATAACACTTTTCAGTGGAGATGAAAGCGATTGCCGCCTGGATGACCAAAAATGGTCTCCAGTTGAATGCAGGCAAAACAGTGATTATGCTGTTTGGCAAGGCCCAACAGCTAATCGTCTACAATTTGTGGCCTCCAGAATAAGGTACAGCACCAAGCGCCACACAGGTAATCAAGAACTTAACTTGTGTGTCCGTCTTGACCAATCTCCCGCAATGAAAGAACAGGTCTTGAACATCACAGGCACTTGCTTTTATAAAACGCGTCTGTTGAGTTTTCCCTCTCCTTCAACTTTCGTTGAGGAATACTCTGGCTCAAGCTTTGGTGATTGGATGATTGGACTATGGTAATGCCTTACTGGCTTCTGCAAATTAGACTTTACAATCTACATTACAAGTTGTCCACAACACTGCTGCTCATCTCGTCTGTAATCTTCCGTTCATGGCAGCTTCCTCTCCCCTCTTAAGTTCTTTCCACTTATTGCCGGTTCGGAAGACGATTATTTTTAAGATCTGTTGCTTGACACATAATTCCCTGATAGGTAAAGGTTCCAGCTACTTATCTTCGAAGCTCACACACTACCGCCCGGCTTGAGTTCTAATATCCAGTGACAAAGCTCTGCTTAATGTTCCATGAGTAGGTGGATCTCATTTAAGGGGCAGATCTTTTTCATACCTAGTCCCTCGCTACTGTAATGAATTACCACTTCTTATCCGAATGTGCACTGATCATACTAAATTTAGGAAACTACTCAAGATAGTGTTGTGTTAGATTAACAGTCTCATGTAGTCTGTGGTCTACGAGATAACCCGGGTGATTTGTGTGTGATATCAATTAAATTAGTATAACATGCTTTAGATTTATTACATTAAGTTATAGTGATTTGTATCAGTACTGCCTATATCTTTTTAAATGAATTAAACGTCTTAAAATAATTTCCTTGTGAAGAACTGTTTCATTTTAGGTGCCTTACCCGAACCTCATTTTGCACAACAGGCTACCCTTATTTTGGATAAGTGTAAGTGCACAACCTGCCACTAATATGGTGATAAGATGTATTCCAAAAGCATATTTCACATAGCCAGCCTATTAGCTATAAGTCACAATGACCTATTTTAGTTCCGCTTCTTGCCATTCCTCCTGTTTCCCCACTGATCTATTACATATGTGGTATTTGTATAGTGTAAGCCAAACCCAAAAGGCAGCAGAGCACTGCACGAAGTAAAAGGCAAGCATACAGTTAACATGATAGCAGAGGTAGCTGACTGTTAAGCATTAATAAGGATGCCCAGAAGGTGATAGTTGCAAGAGAATGAAAGAGCAACAGTATTTTATGAAATAGGCAACTAACCAAGTCAGGGTGCAAATTGAACCTGCCCTGCCAATCTAGCCATGACTGTCTCACATTCCAATTTATTGATCAGTCTCTTTTTTCCAGAAGCTCTGTTCCACATCCAAACAGATAAGGGTATCCAATGGGTTGATGACAGTCATACAGTTGCAGCATACACGTGGTTGGTTGCCACCGTGTTCCTACACTGATGAGACCAAATTGATTTGTGGTGATGAAGGAAGGCAGGGGATTATCACAACCTAATTGAAAAATGGTTGAACTATGGATCAGAATGAAAAAGGGAAGAAAATCAGCCACCTGTTTAACCCAACATAACAATATGAGAACCTACACAAATAAGGAGTAGAGTTTCAGACAAGAGAATTGGCACTATAAACAAACACTTAAGTCCTCATTACGAGGCTGGCAGTGGTGAGCCCCCCATCCCCACGGTGACAGTCGGACCACTGCACTCCAGGTGGTCTGACCGCCACATTACAACCCTGGCGCTCACACCACCAGGGCACCACCATCAGTGCCGGGATCAAGTTTCCCAACTGGCTAACAGCGGCCAGACTCGTGGTAAGCCATGGCGACGCCGATCTCAGCGCCGCCGTGCTGATCACGACTCCCTTCGGTATGGGCAAGGGGTGCTAGTGTGCTATGTTAGCACCGTTTCCGCCAGTCTGACCAGTGGGAACATCGTAATACGATGTCCCAGCCAGTCAGCCCAACAGGAACATCGGAATACGATGATGGTATGACAGCTGCCTCCTCCCCATGGCTTTGGTGGTCAGAGTTTTCCGACCGCCAAAGTCGTGATGAGCCCCTTAGACTTGCTCATTGATGAGTATCCAATGAAATGATCAAAAATATATATTTTGTCCATTTCGAAATACCTAATAAATGCCTGTTTCCCTTGAAAAATCAATTTAATCTCTCAAATGGTGATGCCTCAGTGTATGAAAACAGGGGCAAGAAGACCATACCCTCTTGTTCAAAGGACCTGGACCCTGAGGCTCCAGAGTTACACACATAGGGGAAGCAGACCTTGAGTTTTGGACAGTGAAACTGGGAGCAGGAATAGGAGAAGTGAAAAGGGTCAAATGAGCATTACATTTCAATAACTAATTAAAAGCATCTTCGGGCAACACAATACATACACCAGCGCCATTTTTATTATTATTACTATTATAATTAGTGCGTAAGGCCACAGGTAGTCTGACTGTGGGAGAAATGGGTGTGTGTACTTCACAGACCCAAGACATGTATCCCAAACACAGGAAAAAATGAACAATTCCTGCAGCAGTTGAAACAGTTCATGCAAAAAAAACATATATTTGTTTGCATGGGGCTGCTGTAACCCCCCACTGATGTGAACTTTAAGGCCCCCCACTGCTACAGGTTGTTACCACAAGCTGGTATGTCAAATATCAAGACTAAAAACATTCATGAAAATGGCCCATTTTCTCATAACTATTTTTTTCAAAATTAAAAGCTTATATTTGTCATCATAATGCATGTATTTTGTATTTTCGGAAATATGAAAACCAAAGTTTGAAACAAAAGAATTGCATTGCAAAATAGAGCAGTTCATGCTAAGTTTGAGTCACTCACTGCCGGAGTGACCTCTTGACATCTGGGGAGGCACTTTATCATCTATATTAATAAAGACTTTATATGTTATTACTATTAGGTCCCAGGTTCTGCTTCTTAAGCACCTGTCGGTTTTAACAAGTGTATGTGTTTTGTATGCTGAAAAATTCTGGAGCAAAAAAAAAAATGGATCGCCATGCAGGAAGCATGGCTTGTTCACTTTGTATAGCGAGTATTAACACATCACAACATTCAAATTCCACTTGCTACCCCTGATGTCAGTACAGCCTGCATTACAAACAGTCCAGATACAACATTTGCACAGAGGTAGAGATTTGCTTACTTGGTCCCTGAGGTTTTATGACAAAATATGGGGAACAAAAATATCGTGATACATAAATGTCAGAAAAGGAATATCAGGAACCAAAATATCATGTTTACATACTTAGTAAATATGATTGTAAACTACAAAAATATTGTGGGCCAGAAATATTATTGCATATTGAATTTACTATTTATAGCAATATATTTCATTAGATAAAGTTTAAAGTAATTAAAAATAAATACAAATATTTAAAAATGTTTAAAAAATAAAGATACATTGTTAAAAAATGAAACAATAAAAACGACAGGACATTATTAATAATAAACAGTAATACATACATATAACAAACATGAATCAAATTATATAGACACAATAAATTTAAAAAATATTCCAAAATAAATAAAATAGTAAATATAAAAATACAAATAATTTTGTAAATCATGTAAAAAATATTTTTAAAAATCTGAAAATCAAAATAAATAGTAACAACCCTCACTAAGCAATAGTAGAGAAAGTGTTAGACTTTGGAGGAGTCAGATTTACTATTCCCAGAGCAACCTAGGCAAAAGTAGGAAAAGTGTTGGACTTTGGAGGGGGTTGGATTTACTATTCTCAAGCCAATATAAGTAAATTAGGAGCAATGTTGGAGTTTGGAGGAGTTAAATTTACTATCAACAAGCCAATCTGAGCAAAAGTAGGGAAAGTGGAAGACTTTTTAGGTGTCAAATTTACTATTCATACTCCTATCTAAGCACCAGTACAGGAAGTGTTGGACTTTGGAGGGGGTCACATTTACTATTCCCACGCCAAATTTTTACATAAAACATTTAAACATTTACATTAAAAAATAAGAATTATCTATATAAATGTATTCATGAAATATAAAACAAATACATTTTTAAAATACAAATGTTATGTTACAAATAAAAAGTAAAAATTAAAAAATACTAAACATATTTAAAATGAAAATGGTTCCCTCTCTAACCAAAATAATGAACTCAGACAATTGTAATTAATAAAATATAATAAAATGAAAAAATATTAAATTATTAAATAAAACAATTAAAACAATACAGGTAATAAAACATTTAAACAATTTAATAATTGAACTGCTCAACCAATTAACAATTATTAAAAAACAATTTAAATATCTGAGTTAATTTACATAGCTAATTACCAATTAGAAATTAAATTACATGAACAATCAAGTATACATTTTAAGAAATCCACATGTTTAAAATATTCCCACCTTAATCCAGACATACCCATTTACTTTATCCTAAATTAACATTTTCTAATTACATTAAAAAAATCATAAAAAGTTAAAGTAAGCCAAACCAAATTAAACAAACATATTATTAATACTATCATAACTAATATTAATCAAATGAACTAAAACAATATTATGCACAACTATATTAAATGAAACTTTATTATGTAACACTATATTTTACAAGACCTATTGAATCCCTAAAAAATGATATTCTTACCCTTATTATTAAGTCTCATGATATTTTTGACAACACAATATTTTGGCCGTGATATTTATGGCTCAATATTTTGGTACAACAGGTTCCTGGTGTTTGTCTCCTTTTCACTGAAGAACGCATCGTGTCACAGAAGCTGAGTGAATCTTTCACAATTTGTGCACTTTTGAATGTGAACATGTCTATAAGCTTGTGTAGCATGGTGTATAATGAATTTTGGAATGATTTTTATGTGCAGGAGAAATTTGTGAAGTTTCATTGACAAACTCCAACCACTGCAACACCAACGAGGCACCCGACCTGATAATGAATCAAATGCGAAAGACAGAAAAAGTAACCATCAGAAACATAATCAGGGTAAATGAAAAAAAAATACAAGGCAGGATATGCCATCTGAAGAATAAAAATAAAGACCCCCCCCCCCCCCCCAGTGACGTCTGATGACGTCAGCGTGCATTTGTGTGCTGAACTCATCAGAGGCCACTTCCCCATTGCGTTGGAAGCTCAGCTTCCAGCGCGATTGGAAGAGAAATGCAAAGCATTTCTCTTCCCATCATGTGATGGGGGCCTGAGAGGCTTCAAAGGAAAGGAATTTCATTCCCTTTGAAGTCTCGCAGAGCATTTCAAAAGCCGGATCGTAAAGCGAAATGCCCACTAGACACCAGGGATTTATTTTTCTATGGAAAATGGCATGAGGGGAGCGACCCCTTGGGTAAGGGTCGCTCCCCAGGGGGGCAATATTTTTCAAGGCCTTTTCTGCCACCCCTGGGGGCAGATCGGCCTATTGTTAGGCTGATCTGCTCCAGGGGGGGCAGAATCCACTAGTCGCCATTTTTTGTTGTTGTTTTTTTTGTGTTTTTTTTTTTTAGTTGGGGAGCGACCCCTTAAGCAGGGGTCGCTCCCAAGGGGGCAAGTTATATTTAGGCCATTTCTGCCCCCCTTGGGGGCAGATTGGCCTATTTTTATGAGGCCAGTCTGCCCCCAAGGGGGGCAGAAACCACTAGACAACTGGGAGTTTTTTTTTTTTACGCCCAATTCACAGAAGGGGAGCGACCCCTTCGGCAAGGGTCACTCCCGGGGGGGCAAATTTATTTTAGGCCATTTCTGCCCCCCCGGGGGCAGATCGGCCTATTGTTATTAGGCCGATCCGCCCCCGGGGGGGCAGTAACCTCTAGGCGCCAGGGCTAATTTTGTTTTTGTGTGTTTTTTTTGTTTGTTTTTTTAGATATGGGGAGCGACCCCTCAGGCAAGGGTCACTCCTCCCCTGGGGGGCAAATTGTATTTAGACAATTTCTGCCCCCCTTGGGGGCAGATCGGCTGATTTTTGTTAGGTCAATCTGCCGCCAAGGGGGGCAGAAACCACTAGGCATCCGGTATCTTTTTTTTTGCGCCAATGTCATGCAAGAGGAGTGACCCCTTAGGCAAGGGTCATTTCCTGCAGGGGTTGGGTGGGCAGGGGCCAAATTTATTTTAGGCCATTTCTTCCCCCTCCCGGGGGCAGACTGGCCTATTGTTATTAGGCCGATCTGACCCTGGGGGGCAGGGGGGGGCGGGAGATGTCTTTAGGTGCCAGGGATAAAAAAAAAAAGAAATGTAATTTTTATTTTTTTGTTTTTTAGAGATGGGGAGCGACCTCTTAGCCAAGGGCCGCTGCCCTGGGGGGCAAATTGTATTTAGACCATTTTTGCCCCCCTTGGGGGCAGATCGGCCGATTTTTGTTAGGCCAATCTGCCCCCAAGGGGGGCAGAAACCACTTATGCACCAGGGATTGGTGTGTGTGTATTCGTGTGTTTTCTTTAGGGGAGCAGCCCCTTGGATAAGGGTCGCTCCCCTGGGGGGGCAAATTGTATTTAGACCATTTCTGCCGGCCAATTTTTGTTAGGCCAATCTGCCCCCAAGGGGGGCAGAAACCACTTATGCACAAGGGGTTGGTGTGTGTGCATGCGTGTGTTTTCTTTAGGAGAGCAGCCCCTTGGGTAAGGGTCGCTCCCCATGGGGGCACGTTACTGTTGGCCATATCTGCCCCCCTTGGGTGCAGATAGGCCTATTTTTGGAAGGCCGAAAGCCCACCAGAGGCCAGGGATTTTTTTTTTCAAAAATAAGAAGGTGGGGGTATGGCCATACCCCCACCCCAAATAAATGGGGCCAAAGTTGGTCTGCCCATTAGTGGGCAGATGGGGCAATTACCCCTGATCCACACCCCAGGGGGCAGAAAAGTCTACTAGATGCCAGGGAATTTAAAAAAAACTAAAAATATTGGGGTGAGCGCTACCAACCAGTATGTGCCTGGTTCTGCCCCCACCCAAACTGAAGGGGGTAACAGTCTTTCAGCTCTCCCATGCACTCTAAAACATCTTATCCCACAGCAAGCAAGAAACATTTGATTATTTTGGGTTTTAGTTTTACATTTGGGCCATGAGAGCTTGGCTCTCAAAATCGTCCCACTTGGAATGGTGAGGTCTGCACTTTATGGACTTTGGGACGCTGCCATGTAGAAAAATCCACAAGATCTAGACACACCTGAAAACTAAACATCTGCGTGATTCCAGGGTGGTGTGTTTCACATGCACCCTGCACCATTTTTGTACCCACAATCTCCTGCAAACCTCCATCTTTGCTGGAAATCACACATTTTTCCCACGTTTTTGTGATGAAACCTTCCGGAATCTGTAGGAATCCACAAAAATCCTACCACCCAGCATTGTCTCATCTACAGCGATAGAAATTCTGCTGCACTGGTCAGCCTAAATGTTTTTGGGCAAACTGCCCTTTTGGGCCCCCTTTGGTTCCCCCTCAATATCGACATGTTTTTGGCTCTTCCCTTTCACAAGCACTTGGCCCACCTACACAAATGAGGTATCATTTTTACCGGGAGATTGAAGGTAACATTTGGTGATATGAACTTTGTCCCAGGGCGGTGATCCCACACAGAAATGTGGGAAAAATTAGATTTTTTAGCTAAATTTGAGGTTTGCTGAGGATTCTGGGTAAGAAAACATTGGGGGATCCACGCAAGTCACACCTCACTGGACTTCCTCGGGTGTCTAGTTTTCAGAAATATCTGGGTTTGGTAGGTTTCCCTAGAAGGCTGCTGAGCTCAGGACCAAAAACACAGGTGCCCCCCGCAAAAACAGGTAGTTTTGTATTTGATAATTTTGATGTGTCCAGATAGTGTTTTGGGGCATTTCCTTTCGCGGGCAGTAGGCCCACCCCGAAAGTGAGGTACCATTTTTATCGGGAGACTTGGGGGAATGCCGGGTGGAAGGAAATTTGTGGCTCCTCTCTGATTCCAGAACTTTCTGTCACCAAAATGAGAGGAAAGGGTGTTTTTTGGCCAAATGTTGAGGTTTGCAAAGGATTCTGGGTAACACAACGTGGTCAGAGTCCCACAAGTCACCCCATCTTGGATTCCCCTAGGTGTCTAGTTTTCAAAATTGCGCAGGTTTGCTAGGATTCCCTAGGTGCCGGCAGAGCTAGAGGCCAAAATCCACGGCTCGGCACTTTGCAAAAAACAGCTCTGTTTTCTTTGTGAAAATGTGATGTGTCCACGTTGTGTTTTGGGGCTTTTCCTGTTGCGGGCGCTAGGCCTACCCCCACAAGTTAGGTACCATTTTTATCGGAAGACATGGGGGAACACGGAATAGCAAAACAAGTGTTATTGCCCCTTGTCTTTCACTACATTTTTTCCTTCCAAATGTAAGACAGTGTGTAAAAAAGACATTTATTTGAGAAATGCCCTGTAATTCACATGCTAGTATGGGTACCCTGGAATTCAGAGATGTGCAAATAACCACTGCTTCTCAACACCTTATCTTGTGGCCATTTTGGAAATACAAAGGTGTTCTTGATACCTATTTTTCATTTTTTATATTTCAGCAAATGAATTGCTGTATACCCGGTATGGAATGAAAACTTATTGCAAGGTGCAGCTGATTTATTGGCACTGGGCGCACAAAGCAACATCACAAAACAAAATAAAAAGATGGACGGAGTGTTGAAACTTGGGGTGGCATGGTGAGCAAAAGAACGATGGATTAAACCCAGATCTGTGTCTGGGGGTGAGTGTTTGAAAAGTTTCAACACTCTGTCCATCATCTTTTTGTATTGCTAAAGTTGCCCTAAGTGGGAAGGGTATGCCCAGATGTGGGTCCCTTGCTCACTGTGCCCCTGGATTCAAGCTAGCCTAGCTGATGAAGGGTGATACCCTGAAACCGGTACTAGGATGCTTGTTTCCGGTCCAGGGAGGACCTGGCTTGATTTGCATATATCTGGGTCCAAACTGGGGTGGCATGGTGAGCAAAAGAACGATGGATTAAACCCAGATCTGTGACTTGGGGTGAGTGTTTGAAAAGTCTAGGCCAAATTAGTGGTGAGTACAGGTATTACTCACGTAAGAAGACACATAATGGCCTCAATTCACTGAAAGAAAAAAACAATTAAAAATTGGGATTAGATCACTATTAAAATAATAAGGTGCAAGAAGGTCACAATTAAAAAAGTTACATTTGTGAGCAATCCCTCCGGGTACTCACATAATAAACTTGAACGCAGTACTAAAGTCGCTAAAAAAATATATTTAAAAAAGTGTAAACTGACAGAATTATACAAGGGGAAATTGCTGTGATCAGAATATCATTCAGCATAACCCAAGCAACTGTTCTTGGCTGCACAACACTGAAGCAAAGGGAGGCAGGCAAGGCAACCATAACTGACGGCTTCTAGGAATGAATGGAGCACTGACATGCTTCGCGTAAAGCGACAGCCATGTAGAAAGCACAATGATTGGGGCCTCACAATGATGACGTCGCACATAGGCTATGCATGCCCACTGAATTGCATAACAATAGGCGAGTGGTGGGCCCTGCAAAGATGGCAGCAGGAGAGAGAATTGCATGAAAGGTGCTCTTGAAGTACCAAAGAAAATGGACGTCCTGTAAAGTTTGGGGTTAGTCAGACAGTTCAACTGAAAATCATAAACAATTACAATGGAGTGGAGAGTTGATAGTAGTACTCAGTTGCTCAGTATATAATAATTAAAAAAAAGACAATCACTCTCAAAATGACCAGAAAACAATTAAAATTCAAAATGTAAAGAAAGATGATTATTACCAAAAATTAGTGGAATGATTAAAAGCTGAAAGAGAATAGTTTCTAGTTGCTCAATATGGAAAACGGGCAATCAATCTCAATCAATGTGAGGCCAGAAAAAATAATTAAAACGGGAATAGGACGAGGAAAATTGCAATGAGAAGAATGATGAAACGTATTATTACAATGGTGATGATAGCACTTGTAGACAAATAGGGTAATGTAAAACTGATTGCATATGCACAGAAATACTCTCAGAAAACGTAATTCAAAAGAACAAGCACTGTCAAAACTGGAAAAATAATTCCACACAATTAATCATTCCACATCTAAAGGGTGGGTATAGTTCAAATACCTGAGTCAACAGAGCAAAGTCCATGAACATTGGCAGATTAATATTTGCCTCACTGAAAGTGACCTTTAGGAGCTGGGAGTCCTAGATACGTGTGGATCGTGATATGCTTGGCCAGTTGCCTAGAACAGTGCTCAGTTTGTGCCAGTGGTTTCCGGTATTCATCACAGGCTATTCTCAACACCGGCAATTATGACAGCCCACTAGATGGTAGTGTTGTTTGCCTAATTTTAGGGTGAACACGACAGCAGAGAGTTTAATATGCAATATACATTAACCCCTTTAGTGCGCGCCCTCAGTACCTCCCTGGTGCGGGTCACGACCAGTGGCCGACACCAGGGACGGGGTTTGAAAATCTTTTCTTCTTTTTTTTTAAAGCCCTGGGAGACACGGAAGAGCTTCCGTATCTCCCCCCACCGCCCCTTTGTGACGTCAGCGCGCCACAGGGGGGCAGGGCGACCCCCTGTGGGGGCAGTCTTTTTTTTTTGTAGTTGTAGGGTTTCCCTGGGGGCCATTTTACATAATATATAGATTTATATATAGATATATCAATCCATGTAGATAGATATATCTATCTACATGGATATATCTATAGATAGATCTATATATATAGAGAGATCTATATATATATATATATATATATATATATATATATATATGTAAAAATATATATATATGTATAGATATATCCATGTAGATAGATATATCTATGTAAAGATCTATATATATATATATATATATATATAGATCACTTTTGTCAGTGCATGTGTGGTTTCCCTGGGGGCTGCATTCGGCCCCCAGGAAAACCAGACCCACATATAAAAGTGATCTATATATATATATATATATCATATATATATATATATATATATATATGTATATTTGCCAACAGTTGTCTTGCAGTTGCAGCTTGCGTCTTCAAAGCAGTGCACATACTTCAAATGACGCATTTCAACTGTAGCTTTTAGGCAGCAATAAAAAAAGTCAAGTAAGTCTTGTGATTATGTTTCTGCTACAAAAGGATCAGACTTTTGTCTAGTGGCAGTTTTAGTGCCATAAAGAAGCGCAGAAGGTTTAAATGACTACTGCAAAGAGCAAATCTGTATTTTATGTAAAGAGCTGAGTACATTAATAAAGTCAGCCACTACCTGCACTATAATACAAATGAAATCTATGTGCGTGGTGGGGGGTGGCTATAGAGAGATGAAGAGCACGTTTGCTGGGTGGTAATGAGGGAATCCGAGGAGGAGGACATGGGAGTACGAGCACCAATAATGATTGTTGGACTGGGCGCAGGAGGTGCTAAAGACTGTAACGAATGGTATGTGACAAGGTGTTTGAGTGTCTTGAAAGAACGTGCTGATTGAGGGAAGAAGCGCAGGTAAGGTGGCCTCGACTGTTGCACGTATCACACACACACACCAGCAATTTTGTGACTGTCTATTTAGGCTAGTGTTTTAGAGCAACAGTTTAGCGCAATAGCAGAGATGGCATCTTGATGGATGACTGCTGCTGACGTCACTCGGGTTATAGAGGACAGCTCTGACATAGGATCAGAGACTGAGACAGCAGATACTGAGGCAGCATCTGAGGGATAGGACAATGGTGCAGACTCTGGGAGTGATTTTTCAGTTGGAGGAGTCCCATTGGATAACTCCTTCCAGTAAATTGTGAGGGAGGTGATGAGGGCAGTCCTGTTGTCCCTTCGCAAGCACAGTCTTTGAAACAGGGCAATAGTGGATTAGCCCAACCCAGAGAGCAGGTAAATGTGCGGGCAAGCACAGAGAGGGTGCTCTCTTGGAAGCTCCCCAGTTTACTTCAGCCCCAGATTCCACTGCCCAAATTGTATTGTGGAGACATCAAAATGATCTATCACAAAACAAACTTGTTTTGTAAGGCAGGCACCTGTGTTTTTGGTCCTGGGTTCGGCGGCTATATAGGGAAACATACTAAACCCAAACATTTCTGGAAACTAGGCATCCGGGGGAGTCCACAGAGGTGTGACTTGTGTGGATTCCCCAAAGTTTTCTTACCCAGAGTACCCTGCAAAGCTCAAATCTTGAATAAAAACTCTATTTTTCTTGCATTTCTGTCACACAAACTACAGGAATATGCTGCGATCCACAAAATTCCTACCACCCAGTGATTCCTCACCTGTCCTGATAAAAACACTACTCCACTTGAGTGCCTATACCTAGTGCCTGCGTAAGGAATGGATCACCCCAGGGTCAACAGTTGCCTCATGTAAGTACCAACATTGACCCTTGTGTGATCTATTCCTGTCGCGGGCACTAGGCCTACCCCCACAAGTGAGGTATTATTTTTATCGGGAGACTTGGGGAAACCCTGGGTAGATGAAAATGTGTGGTTCCTCTCAGATTCCAGAACTTTCTGTCACCAAAATGTGAGGAAAAAGTGTTTTTTTGGCCACATTTTGATGTTTGCAAAAGATTCTGTGTAACAGAACCTGATCAGAGCCCCACAAGTCACCCCATCTTGGATTCCCCTAGGTGTCTAGTTTTTAAAACTGTGCAGGTTTGCTAGGTTTCCCAAGGTGCCGGCTGAGGTAGAGGCCAAAATCCACAGCTAGGCACTTTGCAAAAAACAGCACTGTTTTCTTTGTGAAAATGTGATGTGTCCACGTTATGTTTTGGGGCATTTCCTGTCGCGGGCACTAGGCCTACCCATACAAGTGAGGTATCATTTTTATCAGGAGGCTTGGGGGAACGCTGGGTGGAAGGAAATTTGGGGCTCCTCTCAGATTGCAGAACTTTCTGTCACCGAAATGTGAGGAAAAAGTGTTTTTTGGGCCACATTTTGAGGATTGCAAAGGATTCTGAGTAACAGAACCTGATCAGAGCCCCACAAGTCAGCCCATCCTAGATTCCCCTAGGTGTCTAGTTTTCAAAAATGTGCAGGTTTGGTAGGTTTCCCTAGGTGCCGGCTGAGCTAGAGGCCAAAATCCACAGCTAGGCACTTTGCAAAAAACACATCAGATGTCAATGTAAAAATGTGATATGTCCATGTTGCCTTTCCTGTCATAAGCATTAGGCCTACCCACGCAAGTGAGGTGCCATTTTTATCGGGAGACTTGGGGGAACACAGATTAGCACAACAAGTGTTATTGCCCCTTGTCTTTCTCTACATTTTTTCCTTCCAAATGTAAGACAGTGTGTAAAAAAGACGTCTATTTGGGAAATGGCCTGTAATTCACATGCTAGTATGGGCACCCCGGAATTCAGAGATGGGCAAATAACCACTGCTGCCCAATACCTTATCTTATGCCCATTTTGGAAATACAAAGGTTTTCTTGATACCTATTTTTCACTCTTTATATTTCAGCAAAAGAATTGCTGTATACCCGGTATAGAATGAAAACCCATTGCAAGGTGCAGCTCATTTATTGGCTCTGGGTACCTAGGGATCTTGATGAACCTACAAGCCCTATATATCCCTGCAACCAGAAGAGTCCAGCACACGTAACGGTATATTGCTTTAAAAAATCTGACATTGCAGGAAAAAGTTACAAAAAAGTAAAACGCTGAGAAAAATGGCTGTTTTTTTCAGCTGAATTTCAATAATGTTTTTCAGCTGTTATTTTCTGTAGGAACACACAAATGACCCCTTGCTGAATTCAGAATTTTGTCTACTTTTCATAAATACGTAGCTTTCCGAGATCCAATGTGGGTTTCACACCCATTCCTGTCACTAACTGGAAGGAGGATGAAAGCACAAAAAATAGTAAAAATTAAGTATGTCCCAGTAAAATGCCAAAATTGTGTTGAAAAATGTGGTTTTCTGATTCAACTCTGCCTGTTCCTGAAACCTGGTAAGATGGTGATTTTAGCACCGCAAACACTTTGTTGATGCCATTTTCAGGGTAAAAACCACAAGCCTTCTTCTGAAGCCCTTTTTTCCCATTTGTTTTGAAAAAAAAAAAAATCTTAGGTGTATTTTGGCTAATTTCTTGGTCTCCTCCAGGGGAACCCAGAAACTCTGGGTACCTTTAGAATCCCTAGGATGTTGGGAAAAAAAGGATGCAAATTTGGCGTGGATAGCTTATGTGGACAAAAAGTTATGAAGGCCTAAGCGCGAACTACCCCAAATAGCCAAAAAAGGGGTCAGCACTGGGGGGGGAAAAGGCCCAGCAGCTAAGAGGTTAAAAATGAATAATACCTGCCCTCCACTTCATTGATATAGTTTTGGGTGGCTTGGAATAGTCTGAATTACAAGCACATCTCTGCAGAGATGCTATACTTTTAGTGGCAAATAAGCAGCACTTCTCAGGTTGGCTGCCGTGCATTTAGTGGAGAGTACCAACACGTCTTTGCCACAAGTAGATATTTAGGGCCTGATCCACAAAGCTGCTTGGACCTAAACCAAACGTCATTGTGCACATAGCTCCACTCATGAGTGTAAATCCACGCTTTGTATTCATGAAACTTAAATGTATAATTGTTATGCGATTTACTCACATATAATATTATTAAATTACTAGAGTAATGGGTCTTACAGGGGCAGGAGTTTCTATTTCTGGATGGGAACACATGCAGATAAACACGCCTGTGTTTGCAGGTTTGTGGATATTCATAAGACTTTGGAAGTGCGCTACTGAATACACTCCTCACTTAACTACTGTCAAGAACAGGAGTAAAGGCATATTCGTGTATGAAAGTGGAGGGGCTCATGTCTAAAACTGAAAGTCGTTTACAATTCCAAATGCATTGTGGTGTTACCTTTAAGCGACCATAAAGGTACGCTGTCCGCCTACACACATACGTGAATTGTAATGCATGTGAGTATCATGAAAGACTTTCACCACTACTCCTGGGAATATGCAACTGTTTCAGATGGAAGGAAGAGTTGTGCAGTCCTGTGTGAATCGCATCGTAGTCGAGTGTGTCACTCGTGTTATATAGATTTCTATTTTTTTCCCCGTTGGAAGTTCTTGAGAGTATCAATAATTCATATTTAAATTTTTTATTTTTATTAGTTTTCACATATTACAATGAACAATATTTACCGGTGAGAAACAACGCAGTATGTGTCATATTTGCAACCAGAACAGAATGCAGGTTCCTGTTGATGTACACTATTATTATGACGGATATTTTATCTTGTAAATTACACCTACGCTCAAAACTGCCGTATAGTGTTCTCATGTGTGGCAATGCTACTGGCATGCCCGTCTATCAATTACAGTCCCACAGGATCCCATTTAATACTATCTTAATTTAGAGATTTCTCCAGACTATCCCTCATCAGCGCCATATCCCTCAGTCACTGCCTGCTATCCCATGATTCAATTGTACTTCTTCGTTCAACAGTGATGCAACCAAAGGGGCCCACATATGCAGCAGTCTTGATGAAACTGGACCTGGCATATTGTTTAAATCAAACATTTTTCCATGATATAACAAATCTTTAATACAGTTTTCACCTTTAAAACCAGCTTTCTGCCTCAGCATTGCGCCACCCTCTTTGTCACAAGATTGCATATGTCCCTATCTTGCACGCCCCTACTGGAACCTTAGCCACATTATATATTTAATTTGCCCCCAGGCATTGCCACTCAAATAGATTATTTGCACTGCACCTCACACATATCACAATCTCACAAAACACTCCTTGTGATATATTTGGTGCTTACATTTATAATGTGCTAAATTATGTCTGTTATTTAATGATGACCCTCCAGACTATTTCCGATGCACATTGAACAATCTCCTCCTCCTATGTCCCAGGTGTGTAGCACAGACTCGGCAGCCCCTGATGCGAAGGGGACCCCCAAACCTTCAGGCCTCATTCAGCCCAAGACCAGTTAATAGTTGTGAAATATACATTCTGCAGGGGGCTCCATCGTTTTGCGTTACTCCACTGCTCCCTTCCCTTGAAATACGTTCTTTTTGTTTCAGATATCAGAGCAGGCATGTCGTATATGCAGTATAGAAGGCTCTTAATGAAATTAGGCCTGTAAGAAAATGGGTCATAAGTTGTAAGGCCGGCACAAGTAATAGGTCCACATTTGTCCTCCCCTGAGAACCTAACACACCATTGTAGCGCTTGACTCTCTCAGGGTAGCGAAGCGGAGCAGTTAAAGGCCTACTCAAAGAGAGGTGGTGTGGGCTAGTAATCACTATTCACAGATACACATTAATAACAATCACTATTACAGATACACAATAACAGCACTCACTAAAATGATTGTCCAGTCTGTTTTTTCTTTTGAAAAAGGAAAAAAATAAATTTATTACACACACAGTGCTCAATACTATGAAACAATTTACAACTACACTTAAGCGGCTGGAAATACTACTTGATGACATTGCATACTCACTCTTACCCCTTCCAAAGGGAGATCTGGATCAACAAATTACATGCCGAGATCATTCACGTGTATCTAAATGCAATAAGTGAATGTAACTTTGAAAGAACACACTTAATATTGTCAATAAAGCATGTATACTTTTGAAGGAGTGGTTGTCAGTGTCATTCCATAATTAAAGCATCACCAAGTGGAAATGTCTAGCATGTCTGGGTGGTTTGTATACGCGGCATAATCTTTAGTATGAATAATGCAATTAAATAATAGTGCCAGAAGGGCATTACCTTTATATTCACAGCCCTATGTAATTATAGACTTTCACCCCTTCAGGGTGTTGCACTTAAAATGTATCCCCTACAGGGCATCACATTCATAATCACCACATGTGCAAATATATCTCTTCACCCCTGGAGGGTGTTTGCACAACATGAAAACTTATGTTGACCACCTTCAGGCCACAGATACTTCAGCAATAGACTTTGCCCCTAGAGTGTGCAGCACTCCCAGCAGTAGAACACATGCTGAAGCCTGGGGAGTGCTTGAAAATGCTTAGAAACTCTTGAGGGCTTATCTTTTCAGTATCCCGCCCACCTTAGGTTGATGACCCGGGTAATCCTTTAGGGGGAGGCTGTGCTGCTCCTGCAGCTCCCTCCGGCATTTTAGAAACTGTTTGTTGGTGACCCCATCCTCCTGTGCCCACCACATGCTGAAGATAGGTGACTTTTTTTACAAAGCTGGGCAGCCCCCACAGGGCATTATGTGGCACTCCTCTCTGACCTTGTGCATTTTTTTATAGCAGCTCTCCTGTTGAATCAGGCAGAGCCGTGACTTCAATTTCCTTTGTTTTGTTTTTTGCTTTTTTTTCTTTTAAAAAGTGGCCTCTTACCGCACCCCTTTTTCTCGGTGCACCCAGTCTCACTGCGCCACGCCACAAAAACACCTTCCTTTTTGGGAGGACAGCTTGGGGAACCCGCCACCGGCTGTCCCCACCAACTCCCTGAGCAACCAGCACTTGCGGGAGCCAGCAGTAGTATTCTGGCCTGCCCGTTCCCACGAGCAGGCATGTGGTTAGTGGCTGGGCTTCCCACTCATCCTAGACGTGGGAAGGGCCTGCCACATGGGGGGCAATGAGTGGCAAGAGAAGAGGCCTAGGACCCCATGTGTGGGCCCCCTCCCACCTTCACTGGGGAGCGCGATAGCACTCTCCCGCCATGCCAGCTTCATGGGTCCCAGGGATGGGGTGGGGTGGCAAGCCCTAGCCACCTGGAGCACCTTCTTCTGCCTTCTGGCCTCAAAGGTGATGAACTTTGCAGGGAGCTGGTATCACTGGCCCACTGTGCCTGCCTTTCTCTTTACTTTTCCTCTGGGCTTCCCTCCGTGGGTGTGCAGATGCCCAGCCTTTCCCCCAACTGGTCCTCAGGGGGTATACAAGAACCAGCTTTCCTGGTCCTGGGGAGAGCCCCACTGGTCAATTAGAGTCAGAGTCCTTAAGCCAGATGGCAGTCAGAGTGTCCCTCCTTCCAATTGTCCCTTGCGGCTGCCTCCAGTTCCAGTGCCCAGCAGAAAAGCACACCAAGAGACAGCAAGCTCCCCTGGGCAGGACCATTTAACTGGGGGCAGGAGTGTCCAGCAGGGATGCCCCCCTGGCCTATGCTGATGTGCCTCATCACCTCTCCGCTCCTATCTCAACCTCCCTGCACAGCTCCCGGAATATTTAAAAAAGGCATCACCCAGGAGTCACTTGCCACGTCTGATCTGGGGGTCCCAGCTCCACCCCTCGTGGACATCACTGCCAGGGCCTTCCCCAGCAAAACTTCAAAAGAGACCATCGCCTGGTTTGGCTCGAGAGATCTGGGCTCCCTCCTTTGTTTAGTGGGCTTGGTCAGCCCTCTTCCAGGTACAGGGTGACAGCTGGCTGATTGTGGCAGAGTAGTCCTTCCCACCCTTTTCCTTCTCAGAAGCACTCTTAAGAACTGTTAATTGCTCCCTTTTTGGGAGGAGGCCTTTGTTCCTGAAGCTGGAGAGAAAAGTAATTAAACCAGCCCACAAGGCTGACAAAAGGCAAAGGCTCTGATCCTGAGCTGAGCAAGAGAAATATGACATTCCTGGATGACCCAAAAGCTGTACAGATATGTCTTAAGACTTTTCAGAACTGGTCTTTTCGTACAGGTTATACTGTACATCAGTACGACTCTGGAGTCTGTAGACCAAAGGTGAGCACCACTGTGCCCTAAGGCAGCCTTCCCTTTAAGTGTATAATGGAGTGTAACTGCAGACAAAACAGTAAATCACACTGACTTTCTCTATATGTGCACACTAACATTATAAGGTCTTTCCCAGGTTATTACCCAACCCAGTAGAGTCCCTTCTGCACCAGGCTACCTGTGTGCAGTTCTTGGGCTGTACATGACAGGAGCATCCCATGCACATCCCTCATACGTGTGCACACACGTTCACATATAAGTGCCTCTTACCATTGCTGTGCCACTGCAGCCTTATCTTAACAGGAGGACACTGGTGGTAGACATGTGCAGTGCATGTGCCATTGTTTACTGTGGGTGAGTCCCAGGTTATGAGGCTCCACCACAGGAAAAGGTCTACACTAAAACCAGGTGATCAAAAAGCAAAAAATCCAGGTGGAGTAGATGGGCTGAACCCATCTTCCTACAAGGGGTTGAGCTCACGCAAGGCACTCTTGCACCTACAATAGAGGGATATGTCTGATGATGATTCCCCAGATCCACAAATGCTGACTGGCCAATAAACTTTTCTTCCAAAAATAGGGCCACCCACCTTGAAG
Source organism: Pleurodeles waltl (assembly GCF_031143425.1). NCBI lineage: Eukaryota > Metazoa > Chordata > Amphibia > Caudata > Salamandridae > Pleurodeles > Pleurodeles waltl. The sequence goes on from NC_090445.1 coordinate 1,418,771,537, forward strand.
ACCCAATTTGTGGAATTTCTATTTTCCCTGGGTGAGCAATGGCTGAGATGTTAAAAGTGATTTTGACGCATATAGTCTAGTCATCATAGAACACATACCACTCTTACTCTATGTCAAATCCAGTGCTTAATTAGTGGAAAAAAGATTGCCAGTTTCTGAAGCTCTGCTTAGAAGCCATGGCTAGTGCAATTAAATGCTAGAACACCAAATACAATGGCTGGTAGTGTGTAATCCCCTTCCAGACACTCTCCGCTCCTTTATAATGCAGGTTCCTGCTTTCTCCATTTGTGACAGGTTTGCCGTCTTCCTCTTCCTTCATCTTTCTGATTCATGTCTTTTTTTCCTCTCTTCAACTCGGAAAATATCAGATGTGGAAAAAATAAGTGCTGTTGGCCTCCACCCACACACACTAGCTCAAATTAAGCACTGGCCATACCCAATACTTAATTAGAGTCAGTGTTTGTGGGGGGGGGGCTGCCAGTACTCATGAGCACCTGTGTCCAAACTCCCCATCACAGTCATTAACCATTGAGTGACTGTTCAATGATAACCAAGTAAATAAAAACAAAGGTCTCCCAGTCCTCCCTTTAGGCTTACCAATACCCCCTGCCATATGGTATAAAACAATAAGCACGCTCTACTCTTCTTTCCTTTCACCAGGGTCCAGGGTAAGTAGAAAAATTAAGCTAATTTCTTTTTAAGAGGGTCTGCTAAAGCAACCTCATTTTGCCATTAGCAAGAGGTCCTGCTCGAGTGGACTCAGTGATTGGATTGACCAGGCTACAAGAGCTTCTGCAGAGCAACTCCATTTTTTCTTAAACTTGTTTTTCGTTTTTAAATTGTTTAGTGGACAAACATCCTTGTTGAACATCTGGAAGCCTTGTTCTCTTGCACTCAGTTAATCAGCATTTCTGACTTCTCAGGTTGTATGAGAGCAGTGGGGCGTGGCTTTTGGGGGGGTCGCTTTGCTATTGGGACTTGCTGTTTGTGGATTAGTCTGTGTAGTTGCTCGTTCACTCGTCACTTGTTTCCAATTAGCGAATTATTTAAGGAAGTAAGTGCAAGCCTTCGTTCAGTGTTACTATGGAGGAAGGCAAGGGTACTTCTAAGAAAAAGAACATAGATCCAGAGGAATGGAGTCTTCTCAAATGATTCCTACTGTGACAGATTTGCAGCTTATGAAGCCGGGAAGCTGTAGCAGCCGCAGTTAAAGCTAAAGAGGCACTTACATCTCTCAAGAGACCTAAAATGGGCACGCCAGGGTTTCAAGACTCTGATGATATAGACTTGGATGAGGAGGTCAAGGTGAGATTCATTCAGGGGTCAGATTTTAAAGAGGTGATACAACACATCAGAGACAATATGACTTTTTTTTAATGCTCCAGTTGTTGATGAAGGGGAGGATTTTCTTGTCAATTGCCAGAGAAAAGAGATTGGATTGTACCATTACATAAGGCAAGACGAAATGTGATTAGAGGAGAATGGAAGAATATTGACAAACAATCCTTTCTTGTAAGAAAGGATTTGTCTTTTGTCCAAACATTATCCATTGCAGGGATTAGGCATGATTTCTGTACTCTGGTTAAGGTAGATTCATTATAGCAGGATTGTCTATGCAGTGTACTATTATATCTTTAGACATCTGACCCCGTAAATAAGAGAATAGATCTGGTAGTTAAGAGGTCATATGCAACATTTTACTTTACAATAAGATCTGTGTTAATGGAGGGTTAGCACAATAGGAGTGAGATGGTCACATTTCTTGTGGCCTGTAACAAAGCCACATTTAAAACTACGATGAGGTGGAACAAATGAGCTTTTAGAAGTCCAGAAAAAGAGGGTTTCTGTAGTCCAGCTTGGAGAGAACCAGAACCTACCTTACTGATTTTAAATCTTATTCTGGGATCAACTATCAGATGGGCCAAAGCTGCCTTAGCTGGAGCCGATCGCTGTTGTCCATAGCAAACATATGCCTCTGAAGATTAAGCCGGCTATCAAGGAAAAAGCTCAGCGATTTGACATTCACAACGACGGCTGGTTTGCAATCCAGCGCAGAGGATTCCACCCACTTGTGTACAGGATTTTTCTTTTTTAAAGAGAGGTTAAAAGGAGTTCCGTTTTTACAGCATTAGGTTTGAAATGGTGAGTGAACGATTGTCTATTTTAGAATTCTTACCACAGTGTTAGAGAGATGCAGCATATCATTTAAAGATGAGAATTTCATATAGCTCTTGGTGTCATCATCTAATAGGTTGTAAAGAATTCCTGAACTACTGAGGATCTTACAGAGTAGTTCTAAATATTGGTTGAACAGGATTGGTGAGAAGACCGAACCTTGCAGGACTGCTAGCGCAGGTGTTCTAATAAAAATTATTAATGAGTGTTCATGTATTTTGAATAATGGGTTTGTGTAGAAAATATAATAACGTAGAAAAATAATGCACGCCTTTGAAAATGTGATTACGATGAGTGGCTGCTAATGTTCACAAAGTGTACTCATTAATATTCTAATACTGTGAAAAGTTGAATATATGTTTGACTAATGTAGTAATATGTCATATTAAGGGTTATGCATTTTGTATTAGTTTTATTAATTGTAGGCCTTAACTTAGCAAAGGTCTTGGCCTACTTGCCAGACTTATGTCAAAGCTGTATTTCTTAACGTTTAAAAAATGGCTGTCCCCAGGAGTTAAACTGTGATTTTCCATTGCATTGTTTAAATGTGCTCATAACTGAGAGTTTCTCATGAGAACCGACTGCTAGAAGATGCCGTTCTTGCTAATGTAACATTTTGTGTGTAATGTTTTTGAGACTAACTTTCTCAGGAGGAGAACAATGGAGATACTGACTGGAGTAGTAGATTATGTTTCTTCCGCTGCTTTGGACAGTCAGTATTGTTTCTGTATGTGTTTAATTTGATTTTGAGATTAATCTACATGACCATAGCATTGTTAATATAAGGATATAAATATTATTTTACTAAATGGTGTAGTTATTTATGACTGGAAGGTCATTGTGCGTGACAATTACTGACTATTGATTATTACTGTTATTGCTTATTGATTTGCATGTACTGGAGTTATGATAAAAACATCTTAATTGCAAGTCAAAAGGTTCATCGACCTATTCGTGCCCCCCTGTAAATTTACTTATTAAGGTCTGCTGCGCTAACAGGACTCTATGTAGGTGGAGAAAGTGCTCCCAGTTTTCTTTGGCTTGATACTAGCCTTTCTTGCTTAGCCTTGCACTTGAATGGATAAAGCAAGGCAAAATATTAGTATGGAAAAAAGAAACTCATTGTGAAACCAAAGTTAGGCAATATTTTAAAGACAGAGGTGCAAAAAAGACTGATACATTTTCAGTGTCTAAAACATTAGATCTTCCTAAAGCCAATGTTAATTTTCGTCTCGCAAGATCATAAAACGGATATGTAGCTGTCTCGCTAGGACACTGGCCGGTAGTCCGTGTCTGTCCGTTGACCACAACTAAGATGGCTTCTATTTAACCCTTTGCCCATACCTAAAATGGCAGGTCCTGGCCCCGCCTACCTCTCATTTCACTGTTGCTGAACACACGCAGCCCAAGCTATCTCGCCATGGCGGACACTGTGGGGTCCCTGGGGATGGATTTCCCTCCGCCACCGGCCGGGATAGAACGTTCCGCCCAACTTATGCGGGAGTTCGCGACACGACACGGGGCAGAGAGCAGGCGGGTGGTGCTGGTGACCTCTGGTGGTACCAAGGTGCCCCTGGAGTCCCGCACTGTCCGCTTCCTGGATAACTTCAGCAGCGGCTGGCGCGGCGCCGTGTCCGCAGAGAGTTTCTTGGAAGCCGGCTATGCAGTCATTTTCCTGCACCGCCACCGCTCCATGAGCCCCTACAGTCGGCGCTTCACGGCGCTCAGCTGGCTGGATGCGCTGCGGCTGGTGCCGGGAGAAGATTGCTGCCAGCGGGTTGAGGCCGAGCAGAGTCTGCTGCCCGGTATTGTGCCGGTGCTGGAGCGCTACCAGCAGGTGCGGCAAGAAGGCACTCTGCTTTTCGTGGAGTTCGGCACTCTGTCCGACTACCTGCATTTGCTGCGGGCCGCCGCCGAGGCGCTCAACCCCTTGGGTAACTACCGTCTACAGTTTTCTCCATGTTAAAAGGAAAGGGAAAAAAAAATTCAGATGACATAGCCTGAAATTGGGCCTGTTTTTCAATGCATAAAAATGTGACACGATAAAAAAAATTATAGGCATCCTTACTGCTCATCCACCATCTGAACGTCACCATAGATATCTTGGGGGGTAATGCAGCACCCCCGCACATGACTTTCAGCACCTATGTCTGAAACCATAGAAACCAATTGGTATCGAATTAGGATTTGAGTTCCTCACTGAAATTGTACTTGTCCTTGGTCATATGAGCTGCTTGGATGTAGCAGAAAAGGCCAAACTATGCCTCGCTGTGAGGAATGCGGTCTCTCATATATCAAGTAGATGGAATGTGAAGAAGATAGGGGCTTAGAATAGCTTCATTTCTAGCCCACCTGAAAAAGTCATTCTGATAGCAGCAAGGCTTCTTCCAATGAATGGTTGAAGGAGATGGGAATCCTCTTTCTGGCCTGGGGATATTGGCTGCTGTTCTTTTAATGTGATGTCTTAATACCATAAAATAGTGGATGCAAGCAAGGTGGCTTTGTGTAAATACTTTCAGTTTGGGCAGTCATCAGAGACAGAAAGTGAAGAGACCCAATTTATGTCTGACACTCTATTATCAACCACATAATTTTCCTCCTCACGAAAGACAAACGAGGCAAGTTCTGTAAATGAGACCAACCACAATAAACAGTGTACTCCCTTCACAAACAAATACTTATCACTGCAGTACTATCCTTATGTTTAACCACTCCTATCGTGCATTGGAAAAATAAATGTCCCTTTTGAGCTGTGGTCTGTCCTTTGTTTTAATCGGTAGGACAAACTTCGGTTCTCTTTAGATGGAAACTTTTAATCTTTTCAGAAATCTTCATCTGAAAACCTTCTTTTGTGAAAAACCATACCTTGAAAGCACTAACCATACCAACGTAGGACCACTCACAACTTTTAATCCGCCAAATACTTAGGTGATGGCTGAATTGCTGGCATTTAAAAATATAGTTCTGAGAGGGTTCTCCAAAATTAGAGACCCATGAGTACATTCCTTTCAACATAAGCCTGCATGAACAACCAGCCCTCAATGGCCTTTAAAAAAAAAATACGATTGTGATCAGATCTGTGCATAAGGGTGGGGGAATTATTATGCAAGATTTGATTCAAAGCAGACAGATTTATGGGCATTTTGACAGTAGGATCACTCTGTCCTATTACTATCCAACCCACTTCCAGAACATCTAAAAACGATTAGGGAGATTACAAGCTTAGCCAAAGGAGAGGGTTTTCTGAGTAAGAATGAATTTGATTCAGTGAACATTAAACACCCAAGAACTCCAATATTATTTACATTACCTATGATTCACCTAGACCTTAACGTACCACCAGGTAGGCCGGTTGTCTCTGGATGTTGCTGTATCTTGGAACCTTTTGTCTTTGATAAATATATATATATTTTTTTTTTACTTGAGGGATTATGTCAACACCACACAGAGCTATATAAAGGATATTGATGACTTTATCACCAATATCGAATATTGTACTTTTGATGGTAATGAGGAAATTCTGGTTTGTAGGAATATATAATCACTTTATATGAACATACATCAAAATGAGGGGATTAAAGTGATTTCTGATCTCCTGGACACTTGTCCTGAACATATCGAAGTTCCCACAAAATTAATTGTTTCTCTTCTTGTATTGGCTCTCAAAAAAAATAATTTTGGGTTTGATTCTGCTCACTATTTACAGATGAAGCACTTCAGTGGGAGCGTCTTTTTCCCGCAACTTTGCTATTTGGTTCATGAATGATTTTGTGTGCCAGTACATTTGATTCAACCCTCAATCCTTACTATAGACACATTCGTCAGTGGAACCATATTATAGACAACTTTTACATGATCTGGCAGAGTAATGAAAGTAAACTGTATTTTTGACTTGGATAAATTGTCTTTCCCCTGACGCTTGATTTACTCATACCTACAGCAGGAGCTCAGTTGACTTTCCTGACTGAACTATATGTGCAGAAGTCGGTCTGTTGGGTACCAAACTATTCTGAAAACCAACGTAATGGAATACACTGTTTTATTACACTAGCAACTGCCATTGGGCCCTGGGGAGTGTTTTACCTTTTGGCCTGTTCCGGTGTATTTGCAGAAACTCCAAGTGGAGAGACGACTATTGTAGGGAGGCGGAAATCCTTCATACCAAGCTATTGGTTCAGAGAATGTCAACATAAACTAGTGAAGAGGTCTGTGAAAATGGCTTGGTACTCCCAAAGGGAGCACCTCTTAACTCCCAAGGACAAAAAAGAGACCGATTGCTTTGTGTCACCACATTTTGCAATATGAGCAATACTCTAACCCGGCCTTTGTAGCCAGATCCCAATGTCCTCTTTCTGCGAGGGTAAGAAATCAAGGGAGAACTTATTTTGGAGTCAATCACATTATTGGTCACTACAGATGTGGCAGCCGCATAATTTGCAGATTCAATAGGGATTGCAATAAGTATGTCCATGGTAACATCAAACAGACACTCTGGGACTACTACAACTGCAATACGAAACAATGTCATCCATGCTATCTGGAGTCCCTGTAAACTGATGTATATTGGCCAGACTGTCCAAAAAGTAAAGATTAAGTTGTGGCAATACTGGAGTCGTATCCAGAGTAGGATCTCACATCCCCTCTTGTAAGCCACTTTATAAAACCCAGCCACGATCTTCATTGGCAGGTGATTGAGAGAGTTAAAAAAAACAAGTGGGATTGGAGAAGATGTTCAAAACTTCTTGAATAAAGCAGAATACAAGTTGATTTGCAAATGTGACGGCATCATCAACAATCCTAATATCGTGAAATAATTCAATTCCACCCCCTTGGATTGAAAAAACATATTTGTTGTTTTGTGTTCCTGAATCATAGTGTAGATCACTACTGCACTTTAACAGTGCTTCTGACAATGAATTGTGGGCATGTTTACATGCCTTCCATTATGAGAATTTATGATAACCAGATATCTACCAACTTTGAATTTATTTCTATACAGTTGTGTATCAATGTACTTTTAGATATTACATCTCTAGAGCATGCTGTTCATACATGATCATGAACATTGATTAAGTTATGTTGACTTTATAACTATATTACTGTATTGTAAAATACATGTTTATATACATTTAGGTGACTTCTCACACATCGATTCTTTGTGACTTCACTGTAGTATTGAAAGTATCTGAACAAGTCATTTATGAACATAGACGTTTTACATTCCTACCATTTTGAGAATTAGATGGGATGACCATTTCTCTGCCAACTCTTTATTAATTTCTATACATTTTTGGTATTACATGTATATGTAGATATTACAGGCCTGTTCATACATATCCAGGAGCATTTATTAACTTGTCTGGACTATATAATTATGCAACTTTATTTTTAAGCACCTTTATGTATATATTAGTTGACGTTTTACACAACTGTTCTTTGTGAGTGCATTGGTTGTGGTAATGTAAGTAAGCCTACTCGTGTTTGGTGAACTAGGGTGTAGTTATACCCTCTTTTTTAAGGAATGTAATTTTTAAAGACATTTGTAAAATTTCCTCTTCAATTATCCATTCCCCTCTGGGTTTTTTTGTTTTTTGTTTTTAGTTTCCACTATTTGTAGTATTGAGCGTCCCTTCATAGTCTTTTTACCTATTCTCTTTTGAGCACACCGTTAAGCCATTTTGTATATTCAAGATGGGCCTCAGCTGCATGCATCCTACCTAGTCCTGTATCTGGACACTGACCGCTGTTTCTGTTTCTGCAGGAAGCTCCATGGATGTGGTCTGGGTTATTAATAACTGGCTGAGTGGCGTGCCCAGTCAGGGCACCCATAAAACTGGTTTGAGACTTCATCATATTCATAGAAGTAGACCTAGGAATAGTTTTATAGGCTCGTTGATATCATTAAGAATTTCCCATATATGCCACTTATTCTATTCATTTGTTTAGTTTTACTCAGCAGTGACTAATTTTAAATGCTATCCCTTAACGCTCCACATTTTGAGAATTTTTTAAAGTGCAAAGCATCTCGCATCTAAGTGAGTCTCCTGTTTTTGTCTCACACATTTGTGATGGGCTCACTCTTGCATTAATCTTTTGATTTATTCATAGCTTTTTTCCGGTTATTTTTTCTAGATGTACATCAGTAATTAGCCCTCTGGCATGCTTAACTTTAAACAAGACAATCCTTTTTTGCATGATATTCCTAATAATATGTGCTTCTCATTTTTTGTTAGTACATGACTCGAAGCTTTGCATGAATCTCTGCAGTCCTTATGATGACCCATTACATGGCTGGGGTTGAAACGCTGTCCACATAAACAGCAGAAGGATCCTATAGAGATGTATTCATTGGTTGATCTATAATCAAATGTACGTACAGTAGCTTCGATTGTCTACTTTTTTAGTTTCTTTGTCGGACTGTTGTTTCCTATAAACTACATTATTTGTCCTGTTCATAACTGTGTAAAACATTCATGAGCACTAAGCACCATTTATACCGCAGTAAAATGATGGATACTTGCAAGTTGTATGTCCCTTTTTTATTAATTAAATACCATCATGTGGTAAGCTCATACTGAAAGCGAAGGAAACTGAATGCCCTAATGGAAACCGAATTGTCTGTATTTGTCTTCAATGGCAGTATAATTAAGAACAGCTTTTGGTACCAACCCCTTTATATAAGTAATGAAGTTCCCCAGCAAAAGGGATTGGCACACCAGAGGCTTTCTCAAGCTCCAGGCTTAATTACTGTGATCTCTACATGCGTCCCAGATTACCTCTTCTGCTGCATTGCATATGGCTTCGCCTGGCATAAAAATTTAAGTCTACGTTGTATCCTGCGTGTGGCAGTGGAACCATTGATGGAATGCTTTGTCACTTGGAGGAAGTGCTACTGTGTTGAATCACTTTTGTCTTACAACCTTCTTCCCACTTCAGAAGTGTAACTGTCGCTGAGACATCAGTCTCCAAATATCTTGTGAAAATTTCATAGGTAATTTGTATTTTATAAAGCAGTGTTTTGACGTCCACCGTTCCTCGGATTCTGTTAAGGGAAGTCCTTCTCGTCAACTGACCAAAGGGGCAGCAGTCAGCGGTTGCAGTGCGCGATCAAGTGTCCTTAAAACTTGCACAGGTGCTGAAGTCATCTTCTTTCCTGACTACGCCTTTATCCACTCCAGTGGTTCTGCAGAATTACATGGTTGAGGAGAAGCATGGCTATACTCTGGTTCCCTGCTATTTTGAGTTCCAGCCTAACATGTGTTGTCATGTTCCGTAGTTGCTTTCCTCCCCATAATAAATCCTCAATCCAGTACTACACTAATGTAATGGTCCTCAATTTATTACCTTGGAAAGATAAACAAGTTCAATTTGTCTTTCCAGGGGTCAAAATCATGACTAGACAAATCACATGTTGGCTCGTCAAGGTGATCTTAACTCACTAAGTGTAAGGAAATGCCTCCTTGGCATGGTTGCCCCCTGACTTTTTGCCTTTGCTGATGCTATGTTTACAATTGAAAGTGTGCTGAGGCCTGCTAACCAGGCCCCAGCACCAGTGTTCTTTCCCTAACCTGTACTTTTGTATCCACAATTGGCAGACCCTGGCACCCAGATAAGTCCCTTGTAACTGGTACTTCTAGTACCAAGGGCCCTGATGCCAAGGAAGGTCTCTAAGGGCTGCAGCATGTCTTATGCCACCCTGGAGACCTCTCACTCAGCACAGACACACTGCTTACCAGCTTGTGTGTGCTAGTGAGGTCAAAACGAGTAAGTCGACATGGCACTCCCCTCAGGGTGCCATGCCAGCCTCTCACTGCCTATGCAGTATAGGTAAGACACCCCTCTAGCAGGCCTTACAGCCCTAAGGCAGGGTGCACTATACCATAGGTGAGGGTACCAGTGCATGAGCATGGTACCCCTACAGTGTCTAAACAAAACCTTAGACATTGTAAGTGCAGGGTAGCCATAAGAGTATATGGTCTGGGAGTCTGTCAAACACGAACTCCACAGCACCATAATGGCTACACTGAAAACTGGGAAGTTTGGTATCAAACTTCTCAGCACAATAAATGCACCCTGATGCCAGTGTACATTTTATTGTAAAATACACCACAGAGGGCCCCTTAGAGGTGCCCCCTGAAACTTAACCGACTATCTGTGTAGGCTGACTAGTTTTAGCAGCCTGCCACAAACCGAGACATGTTGCTGGCCCCATGGGGAGAGTGCCTTTGTCACTCTGAGGCCAGTAACAAAGCCTGCACTGGGTGGAGATGCTAACACCTCCCCCAGGCAGGAATTGTCACACCTGGCGGTGAGCCTCAAAGGCTCACCTCCTTTGTGCCAACCCAGCAGGACACTCCAGCTAGTGGAGTTGCCCGCCCCCTCCGGCCAGGCCCCACTTTTGGCGGCAAGGCCGGAGAAAATAATGAGAAAAACAAGGAGGAGTCACTGGCCAGTCAGGACAGCCCCTAAGGTGTCCTGAGCTGAAGTGACTCTAACTTTTAGAAATCCTCCATCTTGCAGATGGAGGATTCCCCCAATAGGGTTAGGATTGTGACCCCCTCCCCTTGGGAGGAGGCACAAAGAGGGTGTACCCACCCTCAGGGCTAGTAGCCATTGGCTACTAACCCCCCAGACCTAAACACGCCCTTAAATTTAGTATTTAAGGGCTACCCTGAACCCTAGAAAATTAGATTCCTGCAACTACAAGAAGAAGGACTGCCTAGCTGAAAAACCCCTGCAGAGGAAGACCAGAAGACGACAACTGCTTTGGCTCCAGAAACTCACCGGCCTGTCTCCTGCCTTCCAAAGATCCTGCTCCAGCGACGCCTTCCAAAGGGACCAGCGACCTCGACATCCTCTGAGGACTGCCCCTGCTTCGAAAAGACAAGAAACTCCCGAGGACAGCGGACCTGCTCCAAGAAAAGCTGCAACTTTGTTTCCAGCAGCTTTAAAGAACCCTGCAAGCTCCCCGCAAGAAGCGTGAGACTTGCAACACTGCACCCGGCGACCCCGACTCGGCTGGTGGCGATCCAACACCTCAGGAGGGACCCCAGGACTACTCTAAGACTGTGAGTACAAAAACCTGTCCCCCCTGAGCCCCCACAGCGCCGCCTGCAGAGGGAATCCCGAGGCTTCCCCTGACCGCAACTCTTTGAATCCAAAGTCCCGACACCTGGGAGAGACCCTGCACCCGCAGCCCCCAGGACCTGAAGGACCGGACTTTCACTGGAGGAGTGACCCCCAGGAGTCCCTCTCCCTTGACCAAGTGGAGGTTTCCCCGAGGAACCCCCCCCCCTTGCCTGCCTGCAGCGCTGAAGAGATCCCTAGATCTCCCATTGACTTCCATTACAAACCCGACGCTTGTTTCTACACTGCACCCGGCCACCCCCGCGCCGCTGAGGGTGAAATTTCTGTGTGGGCTTGTGTCCCCCCCCGGTGCCCTACAAAACCCCCCTGGTCTGCCCTCCGAAGACGCGGGTACTTACCTGCAAGCAGACCGGAACCGGGGCACCCCCTTCTCTCCATTCTAGCCTATGTGTTTTGGGCACCACTTTGAACTCTGCACCTGACCGGCCCTGAGCTGCTGGTGTGGTGACTTTGGGGTTGCTCTGAACCCCCAACGGTGGGCTACCTTGGACCAAGAACTGAACCCTGTAAGTGTCTTACTTACCTGGTAAAACTAACAAAAACTTACCTCCCCTAGGAACTGTGAAAATTGCACTGTGTCCACTTTTAAAACAGCTATTTGTCAATAACTTGAAAAGTATACATGCAATTTTTATGATTTAAAGTTCCTAAAGTACTTACCTGCAATACCTTTCGAATGAGATATTACATGTAGAATTTGAACCTGTGGTTCTTAAAATAAACTAAGAAAAGATATTTTTCTATACAAAAACCTATTGGCTGGATTTGTCTCTGAGTGTGTGTACCTCATTTATTGTCTATGTGTATGTACAACAAATGCTTAACACTACTCCTTGGATAAGCCTACTGCTCGACCACACTACCACAAAATAGAGCATTTGTATTATCTATTTTTACCACTATTTTACCTCTAAGGGGAACCCTTGGACTCTGTGCATGCTATTCCTTACTTTGAAATAGCACATACAGAGCCAACTTCCTACATTGGTGGCAGCGGTGGGATACAAGACTTTGCATTTGCTGGACTACTCAGCCAATACCTGATCACACGACAAATTCCAAAATTGTCATTAGAAATTCATTTTTGCAATTTGAAATTTCTCTAAATTCTTAAAAGTCCTGCTAGGGCCTTGTGTGTTAAGTCCCTGTTTAGCATTGTCTTTTAGAGTTTAAAAGTTTGTTAAAGGTTTGAAATTAGATTCTAGAAACAGTTTTAGATTCTTTAAAAAGTCTTCCAACTTTTAGCAAAATAATGTCTGATACAGAGATGAATGTGGTGGAACTCGACACCACACCTTACCTCCATCTTAAGATGAGGGAGCTAAGGTCTCTCTGTAATATCAAAAAAATAACCATTGGCTCCAGACCTACCAAAATTCAGCTCCAGGAGCTGTTGGCAGAGTTTGAAAAAGCCAACCCCTCTGATGATGACCTCACAGAGGAAGAAATTAGTGACTTGGAGACCAATGTCCCTCCTCCAGTCCTAAATAGGGAGAACAGGACCCCTCAAGTCCTGTCTCCAACTGTGTTAGTCAGAAATAGTGAGTCCCTCACAGGAGGGTCCCACATTTCTGAAATCACTGAGGATGCTCTCAGTGAAGATGACCTCCTGTTAGCCAGGATGGCCAAAAGATTGGCTTTAGAGAGACAGCTCCTAGCCATAGAAAGGGAAAGACAAGAGATGGGCCTAGGACCCATCAATGGTGGCAGCAATATAAATAGGGTCAGAGATTCTCCTGACATGTTAAAAATCCCCAAAGGGATTGTGACAAAATATGAAGATGGTGATGACATCACCAAATGGTTCACAGCTTTTGAGAGGGCTTGTGTAACCAGAAAAGTGAACAGGTCTCACTGGGGTGCTCTCCTTTGGGAAATGTTCACTGGAAAGTGTAGGGATAGACTCCTCACACTCTCTGGAAAAGATGCAGAATCTTATGACCTCATGAAGGGTACCCTGATTGAGGGCTTTGGATTCTCCACTGAGGAGTACAGGATTAGGTTCAGGGGGGCTCAAAAATCCTCGAGCCAGACCTGGGTTGACTTTGTTGACTACTCAGTGAAAACACTAGATGGTTGGATTCAAGGCAGTGGTGTAAGTACTTATGATGGGCTGTACAATTTATTTGTGAAAGAACACCTATTGAGTAATTGTTTCAATGATAAACTGCATCAGCATCTGGTAGACCTAGGACCAATTTCTCCCCAAGAATTGGGAAAGAAGGCGGACCATTGGGTCAAGACAAGGGTGTCCAAGACTTCAACAGGGGGTGACCAAAAGAAAGGGGTCACAAAGACTCCCCAGGGGAAGTGTGATGAGACAACCAAAACTAAAAATAGTAAAGAGTCTTCCACAGGCCCCCAAAAACCTGCACAGGAGGGTGGGCCCAGAGCCTCTTCACAAAACAATGGGTACAAGGGTAAAAACTTTGATCCCAAAAAGGCCTGGTGTCATAGCTGTAAACAGCATGGACACCAAACTGGAGACAAGGCCTGTCCCAAGAAAGGTTCCACTCCAAACTCCCATCCAGGTAACACTGGTATGGCTAGTCTCCAAGTGGGATCAACAGTGTGCCCAGAGCAAATCAGGGTCCACACTGAAGCTACTCTAGTTTCTGAGGGTGGGGTGGATTTAGCCACACTAGCTGTCTGGCCGCCTAACATGCAAAAATACAGACAGCAACTCTTGATTAATGGGACTAGAATAGAGGGCCTGAGGGATACAGGTGCCAGTGTCACCATGGTGACAGAGAAACTGGTTTCCCCTGGCCAATACCTGACTGGAAAAACTTACACAGTCACCAACGCTGACAATCAGAGAAAAGTACATCCCATGGCAATGGTTACTTTAGAATAGGGAGGGGTCAATGGCCTGAAACAGGTGGTGGTCTCCTCAAATATCCCAGTGGACTGTCTGCTTGGAAATGACCTGGAGTCCTCAGCATGGGCTGAGGTAGAACTAAAAACCCATGCAGCAATGCTGGGTATCCCTGAACTGGTGTGTGTGAAAACAAGAGCACAGTGCAAGGCACAGGGTGAACAAGTAGAGCTGGAGTCTGGAAGAATGGCCCAGCCTACCAAGAGAACATGAAAGTCAGTTGGGAAACCAACTACAACACAGCAAAAGAAAGGGAACCTCTCTTCTCAGGAAGAAGTTCTGCCCTCTGAGGGAACTGAGCCTTTGGAGCTTGAACCTTATCAGGTTGAGCTCTTAGGCCCAGGGGGACCCTCAAGGGAGGAGCTGTGTAAGGGACAAGAAACCTGTCCCTCTCTTGAAGGCCTTAGGCAGCAAGCTGCTGAAGAGTCCAAAGGCAAGAAAAATGGAACGCATAGGGTCTATTGGGAAGATGGACTCCTGTACACTGAGGCCAGAGACCCCAAACCTGGTGCCACTAGGAGAGTGGTAGTGCCTCAGCTGTTCAGGAAGTTCATCCTAACATTGGCCCATGACATTCCCCTTGCTGGACATTTGGGACAAACCAAGACGTGGGAGAGGTTAGTCAACCACTTCTACTGGCCCAATATGTCCAACATGGTTAAGGAGTTTTGCCTCTCCTGCCCCACCTGTCAAACCAGTGGTAAGACAGGTGGGCATCCAAAGGCCCCCCTCATTCCACTTCCAGTGGTGGGGGTTCCCTTTGAAAGAGTGGGTGTGGACATAGTTGGTCCACTAGAACCTCCCACAGCCTCAGGAAATATGTATATCCTGGTAGTAGTGGATCATGCTACCAGGTATCCTGAAGCTATTCCCCTTAGGTCGACTACTGCCCCTGCAGTAGCCAAGGCCCTCATTGGTATCTTTACCAGAGTGGGTTTCCCTAAGGAGGTGGTGTCTGACAGAGGTACCAACTTCATGTCAGCATACCTAAAGCACATGTGGAATGAGTGTGGAGTGACTTATAAATTCACTACACCATACCATCCCCAAACTAATGGCTTGGTTGAGAGATTCAACAAGACATTAAAAGGCATGATCATGGGGCTCCCAGAAAAACTCAAAAGGAGATGGGATGTCCTCTTACCATGTCTGCTTTTCGCTTACAGAGAGGTGCCACAGAAGGGAGTAGGATTCTCACCCTTTGAACTTCTGTTTGGTCATCCTGTAAGGGGACCACTTGCCCTTGTTAAAGAAGGCTGGGAGAGACCTCTCCATGAGCCTAAACAGGACATAGTGGACTATGTACTTGGCCTTCGCTCTAGAATGGCAGAGTACATGGAAAAGGCAACCAAAAACCTTGAGGCCAGCCAACAGCTCCAGAAGTTTTGGTATGACCAAAAGGCTGCACTGGTTGAGTTCCAACCAGGGCAGAAAGTCTGGGTTCTGGAGCCTGTGGCTCCCAGGGCACTCCAGGACAAATGGAGTGGCCCTTACCCAGTACTAGAAAGGAAGAGTCAGGTCACCTACCTGGTGGACCTGGGCACAAGCAGGAGCCCCAAGAGGGTGATCCATGTAAACCGCCTTAAGCTCTTCCACGACAGGGCTGATGTCAATCTGTTGATGGTAACAGATGAGGATCAGGAGGCAGAGAGTGAACCTCTCCCTGATCTTCTGTCATCAGACCCAAAAGATGGCACAGTAGATGGAGTGATCTACTCAGACACCCTCTCTGGCCAACAGCAAGCTGATTGTAGGAGAGTCCTACAACAGTTTCCTGAACTCTTCTCCTTAACCCCTGGTCAGACACACCTGTGTACCCATGATGTGGACACAGGAGACAGCATGCCTGTCAAGAACAAAATCTTTAGACAGTCTGACCATGTTAAGGAAAGCATCAAGGTGGAAGTCCACAAGATGCTGGAATTGGGAGTGATTGAGCGCTCTGACAGCCCCTGGGCTAGCCCAGTGGTCTTAGTCCCCAAACCTCACACCAAAGATGGAAAGAAAGAGATGAGGTTTTGTGTGGACTACAGAGGGCTCAATTCTGTCACCAAAACAGATGCCCATCCAATTCCAAGAGCTGATGAGCTCATTGATAAATTAGGTGCTGCCAAATTTCTAAGTACCTTTGACTTGACAGCAGGGTACTGGCAAATAAAAATGGCACCTGGAGCAAAAGAAAAGACAGCATTCTCCACACCTGATGGGCATTATCAGTTTACTGTTATGCCCTTTGGTTTAAAGAATGCCCCTGCCACCTTCCAAAGGTTGGTGAATCAAGTCCTTGCTGGCTTGGAGTCCTTTAGCACAGCTTATCTTGATGATATTGCTGTCTTTAGCTCCACCTGGCAGGATCACCTGGTCCACCTGAGGAAGGTTTTGAAGGCTCTGCAATCTGCAGGCCTCTCTATCAAGGCATCCAAATGCCAGATAGGGCAGGGAACTGTGGTTTACTTGGGACACCTTGTAGGTGGAGGCCAAGTTCAGCCACTCCAACCCAAGATCCAGACTATTCTGGACTGGGTAGCTCCAAAAACCCAGACTCAAGTCAGGGCATTCCTTGGCTTGACTGGGTATTACAGGAGGTTTGTGAAGGGATATGGATCCATTGTGACAGCCCTCACTGAACTCACCTCCAAGAAAATGCCCAAGAAAGTGAACTGGACTGTGGAATGCCAACAGGCCTTTGACACCCTGAAACAAGCAATGTGCTCAGCACCAGTTCTCAAAGCTCCAGATTATTCTAAGCAGTTCATTGTGCAGACTGATGCCTCTGAACATGGGATAGGGGCAGTTTTGTCCCAAACAAATGATGATGGCCTTGACCAGCCTGTTGCTTTCATTAGCAGGAGGTTACTCCCCAGGGAGCAGCGTTGGAGTGCCATTGAGAGGGAGGCCTTTGCTGTGGTTTGGTCCCTGAAGAAGCTGAGACCATACCTCTTTGGGACTCACTTCCTAGTTCAAACTGACCACAGACCTCTCAAATGGCTGATGCAAATGAAAGGTGAAAATCCTAAACTGTTGAGGTGGTCCATCTCCCTACAGGGAATGGACTTTATAGTGGAACACAGACCTGGGACTGCCCATGCCAATGCAGATGGCCTTTCCAGGTTCTTCCACTTAGAAAATGAAGACTCTCTTGGGAAAGGTTAGTCTCATCCTCTTTCGTTTGGGGGGGGTTGTGTAAGGAAATGCCTCCTTGGCATGGTTGCCCCCTGACTTTTTGCCTTTGCTGATGCTATGTTTACAATTGAAAGTGTGCTGAGGCCTGCTAACCAGGCTCCAGCACCAGTGTTCTTTCCCTAACCTGTACTTTTGTATCCACAATTGGCAGACCCTGGCACCCAGATAAGTCCCTTGTAACTGGTACTTCTAGTACCAAGGGCCCTGATGCCAAGGAAGGTCTCTAAGGGCTGCAGCATGTCTTATGCCACCCTGGAGACCTCTCACTCAGCACAGACACACTGCTTACCAGCTTGTGTGTGCTAGTGAGGTCAAAACGAGTAAGTCGACATGGCACTCCCCTCAGGGTGCCATGCCAGCCTCTCACTGCCTATGCAGTATAGGTAAGACACCCCTCTAGCAGGCCTTACAGCCCTAAGGCAGGGTGCACTATACCATAGGTGAGGGTACCAGTGCATGAGCATGGTACCCCTACAGTGTCTAAACAAAACCTTAGACATTGTAAGTGCAGGGTAGCCATAAGAGTATATGGTCTGGGAGTCTGTCAAACACGAACTCCACAGCACCATAATGGCTACACTGAAAACTGGGAAGTTTGGTATCAAACTTCTCAGCACAATAAATGCACCCTGATGCCAGTGTACATTTTATTGTAAAATACACCACAGAGGGCCCCTTAGAGGTGCCCCCTGAAACTTAACCGACTATCTGTGTAGGCTGACTAGTTTTAGCAGCCTGCCACAAACCGAGACATGTTGCTGGCCCCATGGGGAGAGTGCCTTTGTCACTCTGAGGCCAGTAACAAAGCCTGCACTGGGTGGAGATGCTAACACCTCCCCCAGGCAGGAATTGTCACACCTGGCGGTGAGCCTCAAAGGCTCACCTCCTTTGTGCCAACCCAGCAGGACACTCCAGCTAGTGGAGTTGCCCGCCCCCTCCGGCCAGGCCCCACTTTTGGCGGCAAGGCCGGAGAAAATAATGAGAAAAACAAGGAGGAGTCACTGGCCAGTCAGGACAGCCCCTAAGGTGTCCTGAGCTGAAGTGACTCTAACTTTTAGAAATCCTCCATCTTGCAGATGGAGGATTCCCCCAATAGGGTTAGGATTGTGACCCCCTCCCCTTGGGAGGAGGCACAAAGAGGGTGTACCCACCCTCAGGGCTAGTAGCCATTGGCTACTAACCCCCCAGACCTAAACACGCCCTTAAATTTAGTATTTAAGGGCTACCCTGAACCCTAGAAAATTAGATTCCTGCAACTACAAGAAGAAGGACTGCCTAGCTGAAAAACCCCTGCAGAGGAAGACCAGAAGACGACAACTGCTTTGGCTCCAGAAACTCACCGGCCTGTCTCCTGCCTTCCAAAGATCCTGCTCCAGCGACGCCTTCCAAAGGGACCAGCGACCTCGACATCCTCTGAGGACTGCCCCTGCTTCGAAAAGACAAGAAACTCCCGAGGACAGCGGACCTGCTCCAAGAAAAGCTGCAACTTTGTTTCCAGCAGCTTTAAAGAACCCTGCAAGCTCCCCGCAAGAAGCGTGAGACTTGCAACACTGCACCTGGCGACCCCGACTCGGCTGGTGGCGATCCAACACCTCAGGAGGGACCCCAGGACTACTCTAAGACTGTGAGTACAAAAACCTGTCCCCCCTGAGCCCCCACAGCGCCGCCTGCAGAGGGAATCCCGAGGCTTCCCCTGACCGCGACTCTTTGAATCCAAAGTCCCGACACCTGGGAGAGACCCTGCACCCGCAGCCCCCAGGACCTGAAGGACCGGACTTTCACTGGAGGAGTGACCCCCAGGAGTCCCTCTCCCTTGACCAAGTGGAGGTTTCCCCGAGGAACCCCCCCCTTGCCTGCCTGCAGCGCTGAAGAGATCCCTAGATCTCCCATTGACTTCCATTACAAACCCGACGCTTGTTTCTACACTGCACCCGGCCGCCCCCGCGCCGCTGAGGGTGAAATTTCTGTGTGGGCTTGTGTCCCCCCCCGGTGCCCTACAAAACCCCCCTGGTCTGCCCTCCGAAGACGCGGGTACTTACCTGCAAGCAGACCGGAACCGGGGCACCCCCTTCTCTCCATTCTAGCCTATGTGTTTTGGGCACCACTTTGAACTCTGCACCTGACCGGCCCTGAGCTGCTGGTGTGGTGACTTTGGGGTTGCTCTGAACCCCCAACGGTGGGCTACCTTGGACCAAGAACTGAACCCTGTAAGTGTCTTACTTACCTGGTAAAACTAACAAAAACTTACCTCCCCTAGGAACTGTGAAAATTGCACTGTGTCCACTTTTAAAACAGCTATTTGTCAATAACTTGAAAAGTATACATGCAATTTTTATGATTTAAAGTTCCTAAAGTACTTACCTGCAATACCTTTCGAATGAGATATTACATGTAGAATTTGAACCTGTGGTTCTTAAAATAAACTAAGAAAAGATATTTTTCTATACAAAAACCTATTGGCTGGATTTGTCTCTGAGTGTGTGTACCTCATTTATTGTCTATGTGTATGTACAACAAATGCTTAACACTACTCCTTGGATAAGCCTACTGCTCGACCACACTACCACAAAATAGAGCATTAGTATTATCTATTTTTACCACTATTTTACCTCTAAGGGGAACCCTTGGACTCTGTGCATGCTATTCCTTACTTTGAAATAGCACATACAGAGCCAACTTCCTACACTAAGCCATTTCCACAGTAGCTCTAGCCTTCTGTTAATATTATTTTAAAAAGTGTTCTGTCCCACCAGAAAAAATGGGTGTCCCGAATTGTAGTTAGAATATGGGTGACCCATTAAGCCACAACCACACGAAATGTTTTAGTAAGAGTTTTATAGTAGAAAGATTAGGCACAAGCATTTGCAATAGAGTGTTTTTGGAGTTTTATATTTTTGTTTTCAAATTTGTCATCAAGGCGGCAACAGTTATAGCCGTTCTGTTCATGTGACGTTGTCTTCAATTATGCGCGGGTTTACAGGACCTAAAGCAAGTTCAAAAAGGAGCGAACACATGAGAGCAGGAAACATTTCTATAAACTGTGAAAAAAGCAGTCGAAATGTGTTTTTGCCATTGGCATCTGTCAACTATGGTTGAAATGTAACTTATTTGACCTTTAAATATAAGTTCTAATGTAATTTTTTTAATCTCTAAGGTATTTGTGGTGCAAACGTGGAACATCTGTCTAAAGCATACCTAATGCGATGCGCTTGTTAAGATATGAGCTGTTATGCACTCATTCATTTCTTTGTACTTTTGCTTACAGGTTCTTGTGCAATGTTTTACCTGGCGGCAGCTGTGTCTGATTTTTACATTCCAGCATCCGAAATGCCAGAGCATAAAATTCAGTCATCCAGTGGACCTTTGCAGGTAATCTTCTGCTGCTAAAGCTGTGGTGCTGTTGTAACATTTGGTTCTGGATGCCAGAAGTCAAGAGAAACTAGGAATATTCTTAATATAGCAAAGACCCCATCTATTTTGAAAGATCATAGTGCCCGTGTTCCTCAAGTTATTCTATATTTTAATAGAACAATTGAAATTCCTACTTCTTTTCTGACTGTTGTGTAATGCTATCTCCCTTGAGAACATCTGTGGTTTTCTTAGTCATTGTTGGGGATTTATAACCGTGTACTTCATTGAGGGTATGTCTACCTCTGGTGCAAACATGCACTACCACTCTGGCTGGCAGCCAGTGACTGGATGCTGAAATTCAGTGCTTGTTGGAAACAATGGCATCTTACATCTTCACTGTTCCTCGTGTGCATGAAATCATGAGAGTAATGCTAGAGATTAGGATGCTTGGAAGGCAAACTCATTTTACCCTCTTCAGCTCCCCTTGATTGCCTTTTTTTCTGATAACAGAAGAAAACAAGCACAGGAGTTGTTGGCCAGAAGCATCTTTCCACTCAAGTAATCATGATCTTTGGATGGGATACTCGCACAAACCATATGACTGCAAACGAAATGTGTTCGCAAAACGAGCGAAATGGTCATAATATGGGAGGCAACGTAACAACCATGCACAATTTCCGGAAACCTGTTGGTATGAAGTCCAGGCAGACCGTGCTGTAAGATAAGTGCAAGGAACTTGCTGCAGAATGTCAGCGTTGTGGAATACCAAGGCTTCATAGTCTTGATTCCACCTCTTTTCCCTTGCTATAACCTCCTTAAGTTTCCTGTTCTCCTACCTTTCCTTGTCTTCCTCTCTTACTTGCTGTGAATCAGTCTAATTTTTAAAAATACAGCGTGGTTTGCAAAGATGAATGCCGGTGCCCACCACGAATAACCACTGACGCAAACTAAATATTGGGGCCAGGATCGTCCTGATGAAAACTTATAGACTCCACACCTCTCAGGTGAAATAATTGTAAAACAGTCAGTGCAAATGGAACTCTTTGTTCCGAAGCAATACTGGACTGTCACCGATGGCATGCTACCGGAGGTTCACAAGTAGGGACCGAACTAGTGGGGGACCTCCATCAAAGGTCTGTCCAGTTGCACGAGGACTGCAGCATGCTCATTGAGGCAGAACATTGGAAATGCCGAGGCTTCATATACAAATACGCAGAAACAATCTCAAGAGGGGATACCTATTTAGTTACTTGGTCAGATGCCTTTCTCTATTCCTTCCCCAATTCCCGGAAGCCATGACCCAGCTCAAAGTCCAACAGTGATTCTCAGTACACCAGATTGGCCAAAGTTGACGCTGTTCTTGCTAACGTCACATGTTGTAGAAACCTCAAAAGTGTTTGTTGTGTCGAGTGTACCTCTTGTCTAAGGTCTGACAGAATCCACATCACAACTTAAAATTGGTGAGCTTGTCCGTCGGCTCCAACACTTCTAGTATGATAGTTTTAGTTTACCTCGTGACTTGAGAAATGTTCTGGAAGAGTCTGTAGCATGGTATCTGTAATAGCACCAGCTATCTTTTTATTAAAATAACAAGTTAGGCACTCTAGACAGTATGAAGTATTGATCTAAATATCTCTCCTGCCATTTAACTGTCAATAACAGCACCCTGGCCTGTCACCATTCTATGAATTAGCATAATTCACCTCATTTATACTCCCTTATTTTTTGCAAAACACTTATTTTGAGAGAAAAATGCGGTTTGGAATCGCATTATTTCCTCTCCCATTCTTAACCTGACTGCTGTTGTGTTAAAATAGCCATAGTTTCAACTAAATAAATACGGGAAAAGGGGATAATGTGCGGTGAAACTCTGCATTCTATTTATGGAAGCTGGAATGGCTTCCAAAGGTTAGTTGGACTGTTTTCAGCTGTCAGCTGGTGGTGCAGTAAGGACAACTGTAGTTTGAAAGAAAATTATACAAAATATTCCAAATTGCTTTATTATTCATTCCAGGCAGTTATTTTAAAAGTAGAAAACATTGAAATACATGCTTTCATGATCTCTGCAAAGCCTGTGCAATGAAGCAAGGAGAGCCCTGCCTGTCCTATAGGAAACTGGTAGCAGTAGCAAGCAATTTTATTTTTCAGCCTAATGATGAAGCAATAGTGAAAGGCACCTAGCTTCTGTTTGTGAAAAGCATCTTGACCTCTCTCTCTCATAATGTGTCTTGAATGGATCCTGTCTGTCCAAGTAATTCCCAGAGCACTAGCTAGGGATTTAGGTAGACGCATTGCATTACATAGGACTCGCACAGCATGACAGAAAAAACAAGACATGGCTGTTCGTCCCACTTTGTGCACCAAAAACATACATATGAAAAAAATGTAAATGTAATGTATGTGCATTAGCATAGATAGTTCACATAGCGCTGGTTATAGGCACTATCAGCTAACTTAGCACACTGACATGCAGGAAATAAACCTATCAGAAAACCACATCTTTTTGTAAGCATCTGGTTTTCTACAACTATAAACTACAACTTTTGTCCGCTCGTTGAATCACTAACTCCACATGAGTGGATAATTGATTAGAAATGACCGTCAAGAGTATTTAAACACTGCTCTTCAGTAGTATACTTAGGGCCTGATTACAAGGCTGGCAGTCGCGAGGGCAGTCTGGACTTCCACATTATGACCCTGGCGGTCAGACCGCCAGGGTTCCGCCGTCTCCACCGGGATCGGTGATCCCTTTGGGTTGACGATGGGTGCAGGTCACAATCAGCCATGGTGGCGCTGCATGCAGCACTTCCCTGCTGATTATGACCTGGTTCTCCACCAGCCTTTTCATGGCGATTTTACCATCATTAAAAAGCTGGCGGAGAACAGGTGCAGAGGGTTATAGGGGGGCCCCTGCACTGCCTATGCACTTAGCAGAAAGTGAACACTGCAAGGGTGCTGGTGCACCCTGCAGGCGGCCGCATTGTCTTCGGCTTGATTACGAGCTGGAGACAATACTTCCACTACTTTCCCCCCAGGCTGACTGGCGTAAACCTCGGTTTCCGCCAGTCACCCTAGCGGTAAAGTCTTAATGGGTCCTACGGGGAAGCAGCCAGTGTGACGGCAACCTCCTTTATTCCTTTCACTACTTTTCTTTTTCTTACTTCCCTTTATTTTATTTAGCTCCTTTTGGTTTAATTTGTTTTCTCATTCTTTCTCTTGTTTTTCCCCCTTTTGTATTTTTTCACTATCGCTCTGCTTTCATTATTTTCTATTTTCCTGATAGCCTGTTTTCTTTCGTTCTGTGGCTTTCCTTTCTCTCTCTTACTCTGTTTTTTTTCTCATGTTTGCTGTCTTTTTCTCTTTCGCTTTCTAGTGCAAATGGACCAAACTGATCTTTGGGGACTCCAAATGTAAAAAATTTGCAATACAGCTCCTGGGCCATTAATGCTGGATGCTCCCTAAAGCAGGACTAGAGTTGCTGCAGGTGCAGTGTTAAGTTATCTGGCCTCTTTGTACATTTACAGAATCGCTATATTAGGCAGTAGCTCACAATGGTTTTTAGTGATTAGAAGTAGCTCTGAGCATAGGAATGGGTGGAGACCTTTGCTCTATAGGCTTCAATAGGCTGCCACCGCTGACCTGGCCTTGATCCGACATTGCTACTTGGCCTGGAAAACATCTTTGACATCCTCTGATAGGGCTACCTTTTTGAAGTGCTAAGACACTTTGGATCCTGCTATATCTGTCTAAAACAATTTCTATACCCCTAACCTACAGCGTGGGTGTGCACGGGGAAGTTAATCTCTTCCTCCTTCTTAGTTGGCAGGGGGATCTGTTTGGGCTGCCGCCACCCCGTTCTATTAACCTTGGAAATGGGACCACTTGCCATGTGACTGACGGTGGAAAGTGCAGCATGGGGAATCCCACTAACAGACAGGACGCATGTTATTCCCCTAATCGCTGACGTTCTCTTTATGTGTTTTAAAGACCTTCGGATAGACCATTCCAAAATGCCAAGACCTTCAAGGAATTCACTGGTACCACAGGTCTTTAAGAATACTGCCTGAAGTTGGACATTTTTCATCTTTGTTCCAAACCCCCCCGAGGAGGCAATGGATTTAGGTGGCAGACCCTTCTGTTGGGAAGGGAACTACATTTTGCTACTTGGGCATTATGGTCTGTCACAACGATGAAGACCTTCTTGACCGTAACCTTACAAATCAATATCTGCCATCCCATCTCAGGTTGCCTTTTTTTAAAATGCTCTGCTCTTGCTTGCTCTGGTGGGTCGCATTGCCCTTTTTGAAGATATCACTTTGCAAATCTTTCCATCACACCGCCAAGAAAGTTATTTTGCTCCCTGGACAGAATCCTAGGAGAGTTCATTTCGCACACAGAGTAGTGGCGGGTGGCTGTAGTCAAGCTGCATCTCCTGACTTGGATAGGCAACCTAGAGGCCCTTGACTTTGATCTTTATTGCCTTTCTGTGTAACTGCAATAGCTAAACACCTGCACTAAGGCGCATCCACTCCACCCTTACAAATTAAACTGACTATTTACTGGCCTCTGGGAGTCCCATGCTGATCTCCACCTCCTCTGAGTTGCGTTGTGGTGTTATGCCGGAGCTTTGCACCTCATTAGGAGGCTCTGACCTTACGCCCCAGTATTTCCACTCTTGGGCCTTTCTTGGCAGCAGGGTCTCATTCGGTGGATTGATTGGTAATATTGGCATAGCTGTAGTCTCTTGACCTTAGGGATTAATTTGATAGGGTAGTGTTATTCCTTTTGTTGCTTTGCAAGAGCAGTTCTCTCTACACAGAGGGGCTGTTCCTTGGGCATCATTTTATTAAACACACTGTCTGTTGGTACTGGTCCAGTGAAGATGCTGAATTGGAAACATGTGTTCATGTAGTCCTTGTACACCATGGGTTCAGGCCGCAGACAACCTCCTGGCTCTTCAAAGTTCTCCTCTCTCTTTCATGCTTATATTGCTGCTGCATTATAAATGGGAGACTGAGGCAGGTAGGGTTTTCTACGAAAAGGAGTGGGGTTAGACTCCCTGAATATGAGTGGTGCTTGGTGTTTAGAAGTGGTCCAGATAAGACAAAGCAGTGTCACGATTTGCCAGCTTTGCTTTCCTCATAGCAAAGTGAACTATCGCCACAAACTAGAAGACCAGAGCCCCTCCTTCCTTTGAATACTGGCGAAATGCCTTCATTAAGTGGGCAGGTGCTGGAAGCAAGGCCTATCGCAGGGAGAAATCAAGGTGCCCGAGAGGACACCCCTAGCTAGGACATGTAATCCGTTATTAGAAAGTTTACCCCTCCACACTAAGTTCACTTCATTCATAAGCTCTTATTACACAGTACACACCCAGAGTATCACCCCCCCCCCCCCCATTTTTCTTGATGTTCTTGACAAGCATTGTGCTGTCCTCCCCCCTCTGATGTTGGATCACTCATACCACTAAATTGCCTAGAGTTGGACCCCTAACCCAACTGCTTTACCTCCAGCTTGACTGGCTTAATTTTGACTGAAGCCCCTTCTTCCTTTTATCTTTTCCTCTTTCTTGTTCCTTCCCAGTTTGTTGACCTGGACTTGATCCGTCACTGCCACAGACGACAATGAAACTTGCTTTGTTCTGGTGGGCTCGGAATTGTGCAAAAGCCTTCAGTGTTAACATGAGCATGAACACATGAACCACCCACCTGCAGAGCAGTTTGTAGATATATCTTTCCTTGCTCCGCTGGCTCATTGTTTGTTTGTCTGTACCACTACCAAGTCCAGTTTCATATGCTCGTACAGGTAATAATGAAATCCCAATAAAGTGTGTTAAAGAAAGCCACTTGGAACAGTAATTAACAAGAACCATCATATGTCTCATATAATCGGAACTCTAATTAAGCTAACCAGAGAAATCCAGTGCTGGTTTTCCCAAAGGCCATCGATTAGTGGCACAGTAAACAAAGGCATCTCTTGAGTTTTCTACTGCTTCCCCAACAACAAACATTCTCAACAGTAATCAGCCATGGTACATACTTGTGCATCTATTGACGGCCACAATGTGGCATTGCCTCAGTTTCTTAGAGGTGGCTGAGACACCTGAATTGCCTTCAAGAGTAAATTTAATTACACCAGCATGCAAATATAAAGTATTTACAAAATGATAAGTCTCCATACACCTTCATTGAAAAATGTAAGGTATGAACCAACTTGCGTAGAGGCCCCAATTTCTTGTTAGGCACCTATATCTGGCCATCTGTCTTTCTTTGTATCTGACCACTTCCTGCAACAATGAATCCTTTGAAACACAACCTGTCACACTCAGAAAAACCCATTGAGTTCTTGATCCTGCTGCCGCATACATCTTACATAGCATGGGCATTCTTCACAATCTGCTCTGAAATGTTTTCCTCCTTGTACATTCTTTACTGTTATATTGTATTCTTACATTTTGGGTGAGAGCTTGACTTTCTCCAGAAATAAAATGATACAAAGCCTGGACTTGAAACAGTAGGTTTTTTTACACACCATAAAAGTATGATTGGTCAGTGAAGACCAATCAAACATTGAGCCTCTTTTAAGTAAAATCCTGAAAGGTTGCACACCCAAAGCATAACCTGCAACAAAATGGCCATAATATTCACAAAGTCCAAGAAACAATCATAAAGCATCCTTATGTGAGTGTGGTGAGGCTCTCAGGATCGCTTCAATCAAACAAAATTTTGGCTAATACCAGTGGACGAAATAATATTACTCTGATATTCTTCTTTCTGGGTGAATAGTTTGCACTTTCCAGTCAGTCTGACCTCTGTCTCTTAAAATACTTAGAACTTGTTCCAGTACAACATGCTCCTCAGGAGTTTCTGTGAAATTCAAAATGTCCTGGAACAACTGGAAACCTCTTAAGGATTTAGTTTAAGTCTAGGGACGTGCAGGTATTTTCGACGAGCAGCTGCGTTGTGCGTTGAGATGGTCTTTACACCAGCAATGGTGTGTCTCACATCTCATCAAGACTTCTTTCTGCAGGGTGCTCTTTGGTCGATTGAGAATGGATATAGCTAGTTATAATGCAGAAAGAGAAACATGTTGGTGGGATTCAATGTTATATGGAAAGGCACACCATATGTTGTTTATCCTTCAAAGGTATGTGGCTAGTTGTGGCATACGTTTTTGGATATGTATTTAGAATGATGTTTTATCTCTGCAGATAACAATGAAGATGGTACCAAAAATGCTGGCCCCTTTGGTTAAAGACTGGGCTCCTGAAGCTTTTGTTATCTCTTTCAAATTGGAAACTGATGCCACACTTTTGATTCCTCGTGCAAGAAAAGCTTTGGAAACGTACCGTCACCAGGTTGTTGTGGCAAACCTCCTTGATACACGGAGATCTTCTGTTGTTGTGGTGACCAGCAACTCAGAGTCCAGCATTTCCATTTCTGAAAGTGAAGCAGAAGGCGGCGTGGAAATAGAGGAGAAGATTGTGGGGGATCTTAAAACGCGCCACACGTGTTTTATAGAGAAATAATAATGCAAACAAAAGTCAGTTCAGGACATTTAGAAGAATACAGCTGCTTTATATGTATAAATGATGTGTGCGCGCTTAAAAGACAACCAGTTTTTCAGGAACTGGGCCAAACATAGAAAGCTTTCATGGGTGGCAAATTTGATGGGGGTCTGCTACTTTTGAGGGAGCAGCTTCTTATGTTTTTTTTCTATTTGCTGGCTATGATCCTCCTCCGGTGTTTATCCGTCCACTAGACCAGTGTTGTCCAACCTTTTTATCGCCGCGGACCGGTAAATGTTGGATAATTTTCCGTGGCCCGCTTGTCCCATTGTGTGACAAGCGGGCCACGGAAAAATTATCAAACATTTACCGCCCGCCACAGTGGGGCGGCCCGGTGCCGATTGATCCACGGACCGGCACCGGTCCGCGGCCCGGGGGTTGGGGAACACTGCACTAGACCATAGTTTGTTTACCTGATTGTCTGATTTGTACCCTTTCACTGCTCACTTTTTTTATTTTTGTTTAAGGACTTCATGTTAGTGCACATTTCCCAGCTCTCCCCCGGTATGATCTTCCTCTGTCAAATACCCACCCTAAGCTCCGTGTTGCAGTCCCCTCCGTGCTGCTCATTTGCTCTCCACTTCTCATCCTAAGACTCTATCTCTCTCTCTCACTGCATTCCATATTGCAATCTGCCCTGTGCCTTTCTTTTACCCCATGTTGCTCGCTTCCTCATGTGCTGCTTTTCTGTTTCTCTCCCGTTGTCTCCCCCATTGCCCTCTGCACTCATTGGTCTTTTTTTTATTTTGCACTGTTTACTTATTTTTTTTAATCCATCCATTTTCGGCCACCATCTTTGTTCAAGAAAAGCGGCCCTAGTGTCATTCTCTAGGCATGTGCACACCTGTTGACACATGCTTGCACCTACAGGGTGAAAGCTGGCAAAAGGGGTCGTATCAGTGCTCCTCCCTCCTTTTTGTTTATTATTTTTTGGGCCAATGCAGGGGCAGTTTCAGTAAACTTCATTAGCAAAACATATAGGTCCAAAAGGCAAGACTTATTGACTTTGCCAATTCTTGTTTGTTTTCTGCAACATAATTCAGCCTTACTTGAAGAGGACCAGGATTTCACGACAGACCAGAAGTTGTCTTATTTTGCTAAGAGGGATTTGGTACTGGGTGCAAAATCCTGATTTACATAATCGCACAAACCCTTTGAGCCTGTGGCTTCCTGTGAAATGGACTTAACCTGAAAGATGGCCTTCTTGATCAGAGGGGCCTTTTCTGGAAGCACTGGTCACCCTCGGGTTTTTATCTAAACATCTCTTCATTGTCTTCCACAAGCATTGCACAATCCTTCAGTTAAATCAATGTTATTCTTACTGTGCTTCAGTGAAGACCACATTAGTTTCTGGCTAACGAAAGCTTACACATTTTAAATGCCTCAGCGGCTATTACATCCTATCTGGAAAAGTAAAAAACACAAACATTCCTTGCAGCCCATATAACATGTAGAGTGATCTTTTTCCAGGTAGTAAATTGGCTAAAGTACTCCTGAAGACAGGAGCACCTTGAATTTCAAAGTTGGGAGGCATTAGGAGTTCCGGCTGCTTGGATATTTATAGCTCATTTCACTGAAAAAGGCAGCATCTGTAGCCTTCCAAAATACTGTTCCTTTCTAGGGTAGCAACGTTGCCCACTGCATAATTTCTGATAGCATTTTTCATGCTGGAAATTTAGCGAATCTTGTTTATGTGAAGTGTGCCCTGCCTATACTGAACCCCTGTCCTACTGTCCCATTCCCAGTGTGAAATTAGAATCTAAACCTGTTGGATTTCTTGTTCCCCCTCCTTCAGACATCCATCAATCATCACAATTAGCATACGACTTAGTATGTCAGCAAACGCATGTAAAGCTCAATGTAGCTGTTGGTGATGCAGTTAAGAAGTAGGACTTGCGTGTGACAAGAGATGTTTACATTTAGAAATCTATTTTATGTCCTGCTTAGTAATTCTCAGATTTGAAGGCAGGATATCAAAACACTACTTGAAACTTTACTGTCTGATTTGCATATCTCTTGCTGTTGAACAGTACTTCTGTTGATTTTTCATGTTTCATCATATAACTATTTTGTTCTAATTAAGTTATAGTCCTTACGAGAAGCTATAAAATTTAGTCCCTTATCAAGTCTGCTGCTTTAAGTTTGTACACTACTAATTGCATTGAAAAGCCTTGCTGTATACAGAGGACCACAGCTTCCCTATTTTACCTCCCTGCAGTGTGCCATTTTAGTGCACTGACACCAACTTTCACGCTCGTTTGTAGTGCTGTGTTAATTATATTTAATACACACATGGAAATCTATTGTGGCTTTGTCTGAACAAATTACACGTTTACTTTTTGTCCTGTATCAGTGATATATATGTGATTCAATAAAATGCTCATGTTTAATAAAGAGCTCATGTTTAAACAGAAGCTCATGTTTAATAAAGAGCTCATGTTTAAACAAAAGCTCATGTTTAATAAAGAAGGTCTGTGAAAAGAAAATGTCAACTTTGTTGATGTTAAAGCTCAGGAAGAATACCTTTGAGTCCTGGCCCAAATGTGACAGCTACTATAATTGGACAGACTTGCATTAAATCGTCAACCTTTTGTGCCCAGACATAACAAATGATTCTAAAATTTGCGGAGTGCCAGTAGGAGCTTTTGAGAAAGAGACCCAGAGCTGGAGGTGAAGAGATATCGGAACCATTGATGTAGATGATGATGTGTGGGGCCATGGTCTGCTAGAACTGTTTGGTCCATGAGTGGAGTATAGAGAAAGGTACCCAACAATGCAGGCACATAACAATATCTTAGAGGTATCTTCAGATTTCTGAAAGCCACATCCTCATTAGCAAGCTGGGGATACATCCCTATTTCAGTTCCATGGGCCTAAAAACATGTAATGTGAGTGTTAAGTTCACTTGTAGATTTATCCTCAACTGGATACCATACAAGCAATATCAACCATTGTAACTAGGACAATTATAGTTCCTGAGCTTCACCTCTAAAGGGCTTGTCAACCAGGTGGTGGTCTCGACTACAGCAAGGCCTTACTACAGGACAAGCCCAAATATTGACCTAGAGAAATAAAGCAAATAGCAATGGGCATCACTTCCTAAATTGGCAACATTGGAGCCCATGATTTCAACCCTTTCCAAATAAAGAATAGCACTGGTAATGTAAATGAAGTTAGAGATTTTCCAATTCCAAAATACAGATTGTATGTAAAGGAAGTGTTGGGTACACACAGACCCCTGCTCCCTTTTTCACAAGAGAAAAGTGGAACACCTCTATTCCCCATCGACCCCAGCCAACAAATGGGCCACAGTTTGACTTTCTCCATATACACATGGATCAAGATGAATATACAGGAGTATCCCAAGCAAGACACAACTCATTGCCTGTCCCTTACTGTCCTTGTGCAGCCTTCTGCTGTTCATGATCCTTTGTGTTCGAGTGAGGCACAACAGCTCATTTGTCCTCTCCCAGCTCCTGGGTCTCCTGCATAATTGGCCAATTGTACTTCGCACATGTGAGTTCCATTACTCGTGGAAGGTGCAGGAGGTGGTAAAATCTTGTGAGATTTTGCAGG
Source organism: Pleurodeles waltl (assembly GCF_031143425.1). Lineage (NCBI taxonomy): Eukaryota > Metazoa > Chordata > Amphibia > Caudata > Salamandridae > Pleurodeles > Pleurodeles waltl. The sequence continues at coordinate 1,418,803,414 of NC_090445.1, forward strand.
AAGAGCTGTAATTTTGTGGAGGTTTAGAGCAAGAAGATGAGACCATGCAAAACTTCATAAAAGTTCTGTATAAACTGCATATGTGTGACTGCCTTTGCATGGTTTTGGTCCCTCACTATTCAAGGACCTACAGCTTTTCCACTTTGGGCAACTATTTAATCCCTGGCACAAAAACCCTGAATTGTGATCTGGAGTTCTGGAGGGGATGAGAGGTAAGATTATAGAATGCGTCCCCCTTTCTACAGTAATCTCCAGAACAATGAATCCTATACAGTTAGCTTTACTTCTTGTAAATACTACAGGAAAGACCATGAGGAGAGTAAAACTAAACCCACGTCATTTGGACAACAAACATGGTTAGTTAAACACTCACATACCCTATTGATGTCATGCTTCTTCATGGGGTCTCATCCTGGTCCCTAAAAACCAGGATGGGCTTGACCATATTCCAGGAAGCACTTAGGCTAATTTTCCTGCCGGGATCTTAAGATAAAAATACCTCGAAACACCAAGTTATCCCTTTTTTCGGTGTGTTCTGGTATGATTAAAGTGATACTCCTGGGTGTCTATGGAGTAATGGTCCTACACCCTATGTGTAAAGGTCGACTTGTTTCAGCCCTAAGTCAAAGTGGCCATAGAGTCCAGGGCTTTCATCAGGTCTTGGAAAAAACACCCCAGAATATTATTATAATTTTAGTCAAACCTAACTCAATTGGTCAGGCCAGCACAATATCACTGTAGGAAGTTGGCTCTGTATGTGCTATTTCAAAGTAAGGAATAGCATGCACAGAGTCCAAGGGTTCCCCTTAGAGGTAAAATAGTGGTAAAAATAGATAATACTAATGCTCTATTTTGTGGTAGTGTGGTCGAGCAGTAGGCTTATCCAAGGAGTAGTGTTAAGCATTTGTTGTACATACACATAGACAATAAATGAGGTACACACACTCAGAGACAAATCCAGCCAATAGGTTTTTATATAGAAAAATATCTTTTCTTAGTTTATTTTAAGAACCACAGGTTCAAATTCTACATGTAATATCTCATTCGAAAGGTATTGCAGGTAAGTACTTTAGGAACTTCAAATCATCAAAATTGCATGTATACTTTTCAAGTTATTCACAAATAGCTGTTTTAAAAGTGGACACTTAGTGCAATTTTCACAGTTCCTAGGGGAGGTAAGTATTTGTTAGGTTAACCAGGTAAGTAAGACACTTACAGGGCTTAGTTCTTGGTCCAAGGTAGCCCACCGTTGGGGGTTCAGAGCAACCCCAAAGTCACCACACCAGCAGCTCGGGGCCGGTCAGGTGCAGAGTTCAAAGTGGTGCCCAAAACACATAGGCTAGAATGGAGAGAAGGGGGTGCCCCGGTTCCGGTCTGCTTGCAGGTAAGTACCTGCGTCTTCGGAGGGCAGACCAGGGGGGTTTTGTAGGGCACCGGGGGGGACACAAGCCCACACAGAAATTTCACCCTCAGCAGCGCGGGGGCGGCCGGGTGCAGTGTAGAAACAAGCGTCGGGTTTGTAATGGAAGTAAATGGGAGATCTAGGGATCTCTTCAGCGCTGCAGGCAGGCAAGGGGGGGGGTTCCTCGGGGAAACCTCCACTTGGGCAAGGGAGAGGGACTCCTGGGGGTCACTTCTCCAGTGAAAGTCCGGTCCTTCAGGTCCTGGGGGCTGCGGGTGCAGGGTCTCTCCCAGGCGTCGGGACTTTGGATTCAAAGAGTCGCGGTCAGGGGAAGCCTCGGGATTCCCTCTGCAGGCGGCGCTGTGGGGGCTCAGGGGGGACAGGTTTTGGTACTCACAGTATCAGAGTAGTCCTGGGGTCCCTCCTGAGGTGTTGGATCTCCACCAGCCGAGTCGGGGTCGCCGGGTGCAGTGTTGCAAGTCTCACGCTTCTTGCGGGGAGCTTGCAGGGTTCTTTAAAGCTGCTGGAAACAAAGTTGCAGCTTTTCTTGGAGCAGGTCCGCTGTCCTCGGGAGTTTCTTGTCTTTTCGAAGCAGGGGCAGTCCTCAGAGGATGTCGAGGTCGCTGGTCCCTTTGGAAGGCGTCGCTGGAGCAGGATCTTTGGAAGGCAGGAGACAGGCCGGTGAGTTTCTGGAGCCAAGGCAGTTGTCGTCTTCTGGTCTTCCGCTGCAGGGGTTTTCAGCTAGGCAGTCCTTCTTCTTGTAGTTGCAGGAATCTAATTTTCTAGGGTTCAGGGTAGCCCTTAAATACTAAATTTAAGGGCGTGTTTAGGTCTGGGGGGTTAGTAGCCAATGGCTACTAGCCCTGAGGGTGGGTACACCCTCTTTGTGCCTCCTCCCAAGGGGAGGGGGTCACAATCCTAACCCTATTGGGGGAATCCTCCATCTGCAAGATGGAGGATTTCTAAAAGTTAGAGTCACTTCAGCTCAGGACACCTTAGGGGCTGTCCTGACTGGTCAGTGACTCCTTGTTTTTCTCATTATTTTCTCCGGCCTTGCCGCCAAAAAGTGGGGCCTGGCCGGAGGGGGCGGGCAACTCCACTAGCTGGAGTGTCCTGCTGGGTTGGCACAAAGGAGGTGAGCCTTTGAGGCTCACCGCCAGGTGTGACAATTCCTGCCTGGGGGAGGTGTTAGCATCTCCACCCAGTGCAGGCTTTGTTACTGGCCTCAGAGTGACAAAGGCACTCTCCCCATGGGGCCAGCAACATGTCTCGGTTTGTGGCCGGCTGCTAAAACTAGTCAGCCTACACAGATAGTCGGTTAAGTTTCAGGGGGCACCTCTAAGGTGCCCTCTGGGGTGTATTTTACAATAAAATGTACACTGGCATCAGTGTGCATTTATTGTGCTGAGAAGTTTGATACCAAACTTCCCAGTTTTCAGTGTAGCCATTATGGTGCTGTGGAGTTCGTGTTTGACAGACTCCCAGACCATATACTCTTATGGCTACCCTGCACTTACAATGTCTAAGGTTTTGTTTAGACACTGTAGGGGTACCCTGCTCAGGCACTGGTACCCTCACCTATGGTATAGTGCACCCTGCCTTAGGGCTGTAAGGCCTGCTAGAGGGGTGTCTTACCTATACTGCATAGGCAGTGAGAGGCTGGCATGGCACCCTGAGGGGAGTGCCATGTCGACTTACTCGTTTTGTCCTCACTAGCACACACAAGCTGGCAAGCAGTGTGTCTGTGCTGAGTGAGAGGTCTCCAGGGTGGCATAAGACATGCTGCAGCCCTTAGAGACCTTCCTTGGCATCAGGGCCCTTGGTACTAGAAGTACCAGTTACAAGGGACTTATCTGGATGCCAGGGTCTGCCAATTGTGGATACAAAAGTACAGGTTAGGGAAAGAACACTGGTGCTGGGGCCTGGTTAGCAGGCCTCAGCACACTTTCAATTGTAAACATAGCATCAGCAAAGGCAAAAAGTCAGGGGGCAACCATGCCAAGGAGGCATTTCCTTACAATCACGCAACATAAAACTGGAATGCGAAAGGACAAAAGTGTCCTTTTCCTGGTCATGTTCCCTTCTTGGGTCCTGTAAGAAAAAATACAATAACTACACATAGTTTGCCTATGTTTGTGTAGTTGCATGCTTCACATGCATTGGTGCCGTACACTTTTAACACCATCCCATCAAATCGGTGTGCCAAACAGCACCTCGTAGGAAAACAAGCGTTGTAGTGGTTGTTGTGCATAAGACTCAAAATTAAGTATTTTTCATGACATAGAGGTATAAGCGCACAAATCACATGCTTAGAGTACATAGAGACGCAACACTTGTGGTAAACTGTAAATCGTGAAGAGGTTTTACCTACCCTCCGGGGTACAGCCAGATAAACGAAGCATCGGGGAGGGAGAGCGATAAATAAGCAGAATCATTAGAGTGAGTAATTTCCCTTTTAGAAGAGTTATACACTCATGTTGGCTGGAGTCATTTTATCAAGGGTAACATTTCTCCATCCACACCTACTTGGTCTGCTTTTGACTACTTCATAGAGCCCCCAATACCACCTTATAAGATTGTATTCTTGTTCCTTCAGCAGCTTGCAGCACAGTTCTAAAGCCCGTGAGGCCTTAGGTAAGCACCAAGAGACTCACAGGATGTTAGGCCAAAGCCACCAGCAGGGTCACAGTCTAGGTATAGTTGCTACTGGTCAGCTTGGTGATTGCGCAAAAGGACTTTTGTAGCTTATTGTATCCCTGTGGCTTGAACAGGAGGGCAGCCTCATGACACTAGGAGTCTGCTTCTTTGTCCTGGGTACAAGAGGGAGCAGGTCCAGTATTTTAAGGCTCCTCTTAGGTCACAGACCGCAAGCGCAGACCTCTTCTGTTCTTATTCCAGTCCAGCAGTGTTCAGAAGTGGGTGCCTGGAGATACCACATTTATGATAATCTAAAGGGTGTGAAGCTCCTCTCTAGAGAAGTCGAAAAAAATGCATGAGGTCGGTGCAGGACTGAGACATCAGATTGGGGGATCTGATTGCTCAGGAGCAATTGCCCTCACACACCCGAATGGGTGTCATGCTTCATCATAGGGCATCTCCTTGTTAGGCTGGTGCTGCAATGCTTCAGGTGCCCCTCAAGGGAGCTGTTTGCCAGATGTTCTTTGATTTAGATGCTGTATGTGAATTATGAGTGGCAGTGGTCTAAGTGTGAATCAGTGTAGATTGTTGTAGCTTGGCCTGGAAATGTACAAGGGACTGGTTAGTCCTGATTATCAATACAACCACAAGCTTTTCAGAAGCTTTGATAATCAGGATCAATATAGCAGGAAACGTTTCGAAAACAGGGATTTTGATTTCCACATACAAGTCCAAACTAGCAGAGATCAATAACGACATTACAGAAAACAAAGACTACTCGATGAAACAAACATTGCAAAACTTCAAAAAGACATTAAGAAGACTAAGATGAAAGTATTTCCTAATGTAGGACAAATGCCTTCTTCAGCAGTAATTCGAGTAATGGCAACTGGGGTAGTAATAACAGTAAACAGGGTCCACCTCCTCCACTATTTGGGTATAACACTTATCAGGGACTGCCACCAATGTGGCCTTAGCTCTAGCCCATGATCCCCCCCTAGGGCCCACATCAGGAATTCCCACAACCCTTTAACCCCACTTTTTAGGCAGAAGTTGGGGTAGAGGCAGAGGAAAAAAGAGAGGCCAAAAAAACGAGTGCAATGGCAGGAAATGCCATCACGCATGCAAACAAGGAGCCAAACCAAGAAAAACTAACAGTCCAGTCTATCATTGTTTTCAAAGGGTAATAAGGGGACTGACCTAATAAAATTTGTCTTGGTACCCTTTAGTTAATCTTAATTCACACTACACCATTCTAACACTGATTTACACTTAAAAACACTACCACTTGTACTTCACATACAGCATCTAAATCAAAAGATCTCTGCAGAGAGTCATTGGCCACTCTAAACTCTTGCTGTGTGTGTGTGTAGGGTATACAATTGTAATCCAAGTCTCCTCCTACATTGAACACTAAAATTTAGTTCGAAGAAGCTCCCTTACCCACAATAAACCCAAAGACGGATGTCTGGTAGAACAAAAGCAGGGTTCCTCAGCAACTGGACAGTGGAAACACCAGAAATGTCATGGCACCCTGTTCTCTCCCTTTCAAGCTTTACATTTGGCTCAGCAGATCTGTCAAGCAGAATTTGATACCATGCTGTCAAAAGGAAGTTCACAGCCTCACCCTTTCATATTCTGATGAGCTGATAGGAGTCATCTCTGTCCATTCAGGTCTGCCTGTTTGCTCCTGGGAGGGAGTTTACACCTATTTAATGGGTATTTACGGGGTGGGGCTGGCAGAGGATTAAGCTTAGTTTTCTGGCTGTTCAGATAATGGGTAACTGTCTAAAAGATACTTTTCTTTAATATTCATTAACAGCCTGACTTCACCACTGAATTGAACTTTTAATGACTATTAAAATAGTGGTTTAGTTATTTTTTAAGCTAGTCCTGGCGTTGAGATACAGTATTATGATTTTGAACTGTGATTTTCTACAGAGGATAGCTTGGCCTGCCACTTTGAAAAGCAGCTTTTGGGAGCTAGCCACTGTAAGGACATGTTAAAATAACATTTCTACATGCTCTACTTTTAAATACCAGAAACAATATCTTGTGGTCTGTTTTGGTGTGTCACATGGGTTACTTTAGACTGGTTGATTTGCAGTTTATCTGCCATGATTACTATGCCACTGTAGTGGACAGCACAATAGGTGCTGCAGTAAACTAGTGGCATTCATCTTCTAGGCCCTAGTTACACTCTGTACCATATACTATGGACTTATAGATAAGTTAAATATACAAAATAGGAGTATGCTAATTCTGCCATGCTTAAAAGAGAGCACAGGTGTTTTACTACAAATTAGAAGTGGTAAAATGCAGAGTACTAAAGCCAACAAAAAGATAGGGTCCAGCAGAAGGCGAAAAATCCTGGGTGGCATGCAGAAAAGCAGAATTTCGTACAATTTCAATTTTTTTTTCTTCCTGTGAAAGGTATAGCCCAGGGGTTGCCAGCCTCTTTTATATGAATGACTTATCATCGAGCTATCAATATCCTTGGTTTTTCAGTAGTTGTCAGACCAGATAAGATTACAACCAGTGATGAATTACAAATAGTGGTCACTCCTGCACACCGTGCATTACCATCAGTATTGTCATAAACAAATCCTCAAAACAAAGGCTTGTCTTTTTCTAGAAAAAAGCACTTTTCTGGCAGCAAAATGAAAATTTTTTAATACATGCATACTAGTTATTCAGATATCAGGTTGTCATTTTAATTGATTATTCACATATGCAACTACCTCACCTATAGATATATTTGTGCAATACAGCCACATGACAGGGATAGTCTTACATTAGGGATATCCACATTTTACAACCGATTACCACTGTTATGCTACCAATACCATTATGCCAAGGCTGCACACCATAACGCTGACAATAGTTCAAGAACTGACATTATTATACGAGTGAAGGCCACCATCCTTGTGTGAGAGTGTCATGATTAGCAACAATGCCCACCATTATGACAGACCGCCATTCCTTACAGCAGGAGTGGCAATGATTAGGTCAAGGGTGCTAACAAAATTCCAATAGTAGCAGTACTGGACACCATAAAGCCAGATGTCAGAATATGACGAGTATGGACATAATTTAGCCAGGAGCAGCCACCATTATGCCACAGAGAAGACAGCGTTAATTACTTATGTAAGGGATGCAAATAGAAGGGTCACCATTATGCAGTATCACTGATAGCCAACTGGCTGCCAACTTTATGTTATGAATTACCATTATTTTGCCAGAGTTAAAGATTGTGTATCCTACGGTCACCTAATGCCAACGTTGGTGGTTGAAGCTGGAAGTTTCGAACATGGAGCACACGGTCTGCTAGAAGGGGTCCTCCCACTAGTCTCAAACACACACATGCAAGCCTATGGGAATCAAAAACCAACAAACAAACACACACACACACCACGCCGTCTCCATAGTGCATTCCAAGGTTTTATTTCTAACAGCTAGGTCATCCAGCTTTTGTTTTTAGGGAAGTACATGCCACTTGAATCTCATTTTAATTTTCTTTTTTTGGAGATCTCAAATGTACTCCACAATTAAAATGTGACGCTACATTTGGTCAATCGCTTTGTTCCCCCCAGGGGTCAAATAACCTGACGGTTTCTTGCATGGCTTCTCCACTTCTCAGATGGACCTAGTAAACCCCTTCATAATGTTGAGGTTTACCGAACCTTAGTGGTCTTCTTGAGAAAGATTGTTGGTCATGTATAAGGCCAGGCCCTCAGGCCTAGTAGCAGTTGACATTTCAAAAGTCACGTTTTCTTCTACTCCTTGATTTGTTCGATCTTCTCAGACTTCATAGGCAAGAGTTCTTTATTTAGAACTCTATTCATTAGTGAACATTTAATACATTTCCTATCTCCTCCTACAAGTTCCAGGGGAAGCACCGCAGGGTGCTTCAGAGCACCCTGTGGTGCTCTGAAGCAAACAACTGAAGCTGCTGAGGAAGTTGAAATATTCAATACATCATTAGTTGAGATAGGACCATCCATCTCTCTGCTCACTCGGTCTTTTGAATCTAAAGTGGAGGTAACTTTTTTCAGTGCTACTACCAAATGCGTGCCCTGTTACTCTTTTAACTTCTCCTTGACATTCCTGTGCTTCCTATTTAGAAAGTAGCAAGCAGTCTCCTCCGATAGTTCTGGTTTTTTGCCACAGAACTGCTCTTTTTATTTCAAACCTCTCTTCTAATTTTTGGAAAGCTCTGTAGGAAGCACCCTTATCGCTTTAAAAACCTTAGTACGGAGCAGGTGCCTACATGACACAACCCCAAGAGAAGCTATATTTGTCTGTTGAGTTATCCTCAACAAAGATAGTGCTACTTTTTATCTTTGAAAATGGAGGAAATGCCCGCTTACTGTTTTTCCATCAAAAGGGGATGCTACAGGACCATTGAACTGTCTTACCACTTCAAGAGAGTACCTCATATCTATTCAACTACTTCCCCATGCTATTTTTCCCAGTTTCCAGGTCAAACATCAGCTAACTGGCTGGAGACAATGGACCTTTTTCATTTAGATGCATGTGAAGCCCTTACCGCCAGCATGTGCTTTCTCTAACAGCCTTGACCTCTACATTCTGTCAAAAAGAGATACTGAACTGCTTCCTCACTACACTGCAGAGATATTGTAGCTATTCACCAGCTGCACAGAAGGCATGTGAAATGAAAGCCTCTGCAAACTCCCATTAGAGGAAAACTATTTAAATCTATGGAAAACAGCAATCACAGGTACAGATCTGGGAGGCCAGAAACAAAAATTGGTGTTAGGACAAAATATCAATTAAAAAAATCTTGAATTCGAAAAATGTTGAGTTTTGTAAATCGTGGCACAGAAGTATTGTGTACAATAATATCTTTAACAGAAATATCGGTGTTTTAAGGTAAGAAATATCATTTATTAAGTTTCTTTATGTGTTTAAATGATATTTTAGTTGTCTTTGTTCTATGTTGTTTGTGTAATTGTTAATGTTTTAAAAATAGTTTGTAATTTTAAGTTATTTATATTTTTTGTTTAATTGAAAAATAGTATTTTATAGTGTTACGGTTTTGAGGTTTGTAGAGGTACAAGGTGGAAAGTTAATTATTTATAATTTATATATTTGTAAATTAATATTATTTTATTAAGTATATAAATTGTGTAAATCACATTTTTCTAATTTATATTTTAGATGAAGGTTGTTGGTGTATCAGGTGGGAAGTTAATAAAATAATAAATTATGAATTATGAATAAATGATTAGTTAATTGTCAATTATGTACATTGTGTGTTTGATATTTTCTTAATTTATATTGTATTTGTGGGTTTTTGGATTTGTAGGGGCATATGTGGTAAGTTAAGTAATGAATAAATTATTTATAAATTGTTAATTTTGTAAATTGTTTAAATATATATATTTTTTAACTTAGATATATTTAACCTCCGACTATAGTTTGGGGATTTAAGGAAATAATTATTGAATAACATTTTTTTCTTACATTAATTAAACAATGTATAATTATTTAAATTTTCTAATTGTTTTTAATGCATATATTTAATTTGATGTTAATAGTTTTATAATTTTATGAAATATTTATATGATTAAAATAAGGTAGGTGTATGAAGTGAAGTACATTCCCTACTGTTGCACAGACTGGAGTGGGAATAGATAAGTTTACCTCTTCTGAGACCAATGTTTTCCCTACTGTTCCACAGACTGAAGTGGGAATAGTTCATTTTACCCCTTCTGAGTCCAACGATTTCCCTCCTGTTGCTGAGACTGGAGTGGGACTAGTAAATGTTGACCCCCCCGGAGCCAGCACTTTCCCTACTGTTGCACTGACTGAAGCGGGAGTAGTAAATGTTACTTCTCCTGAGTTCAACACTTTTGGAAATGGTGCTTTTTGCAGGGTTATCCCAAGGTTTTTTCCTCTGACCTCCTGTTTTTTACCTTGTTCTGCATTTCGTTTTTGCTATCTTTAGGACTCTAGGCACTTTATCACTGCTGACCAGTGCTAAAGTGCAAGGGCTCCCTGTCTAAATTGTATCGGTGATTGGTTTATCCTTGATTGGCCTATTTGATTTACAAGTATGTCCCTAGTATAGTGTAGCATGTGTTCCCAGGGTCGGTCATTGCAACACCACAAAGTCGATGCCTTGCGTCTTGACCTGCTAGATTCATCAACCCCAACAGATTGTAAGGTACCGATCCCGCATTACCTTCCCTGCAACCACAGGGCACCAATGCCTCATCTCCCATGCCCAGCAGTAAGGAACCAATGCCTCACCTCCCTGGTAGCACTTAGGAACCAACGCAGCACTGGCTCCAGCGATGCCTCACCTCCACGACTCTGTGCAACTTCTTTGTTTCCTTGTTTTCCAAGGTACTGTGCCTGGGGACAGTGCAGCTCCGTTAACGTGCCCACACTCCTTCACAAGTGGCGTTGGACTGTTGGGAACGACTCTGTCAAGACGTCGTGATAGTCCTGGTTTGAACTATTATGTTTCTAAGCGCTATACTAAGATTTAATCTTTCAAAATTAGTATCTTTACTTGTGTATGTTGGATTTTTGTCGTTTTTGTCTTGCTCAGGTAAATATTGGCTATTTTTCTAAACTGGTGTGGAGTACTTTTGTGATGTTTTCACTGGTTTACTGTGTGTGTGTGTGTGTGTGTATAACCACTTTACACATTGCCTCTGAGATAAGCCTGACTGCTTGAGCCAAGCTACCAAGGGGGTGAGCAGGGATTATCTTAGCTGTGTGACTCCCTACCCTTACTAGAATGAGGGTCCCTACTTGGACAGGATGCAATCAGTGCCAACTAGAGACCCCATTTCTAACAAACACTTTTCCTACTGTTGCACAGACTGCAGTGGGAATAGTAAATCTTACCCCTCTCGAGTCCAATGCTTCCCCTACTGTTGCACTGCCTGGAGTGAGAATCGTAAATGTTACTGATCCTGAGCCTAATGCTTTCCCTATTCTTGTACCAACTGGAGGGGGAATAGTACATTTTATCCCTCCTGAGTCCAATGCTTTCCTTAGTGGTGCACCGACTGGAGTGGGAACAATACATTTTGCCACTCCTGAGTCCAACGCTTTCCTTACTGTTGCACAGACTGGAGTGGGAATAGTAGATTTTACCCCTTGAGAGTCCAACGCTTTCCCGACAGTTGCAGTGGAGTGGGAATGTTATATGTATTATTACTAGAAATTTATAGTTTTGTTTGTATTGTTTAAAGTTATATTATTACTGTTTCTAATATGTAATATATTTTATAAGTCGTTTTTTAATATTGTTTACTTTTTTATGTGTAATTTAACTAGTATGTTTAAAAAAAATAATTCCTGTGTGTGGTGGTTTTTTGTGTGTGTGTATGCATATATATATCCAAATATATATGTTTGTGTAAATAAACACAGATATACATATGTGTTTTAACAACTCTATATTTACATATATTTTTTGTTTAAATATATTTAATATAGTTAAAATGTAAAATTTATTTAACTCATGTTAATATTTTTATTATTGTTAAATATTAAAAAAAACAATATTTTTGTCTATATTTTTCGATATTAGTATAAAACATTTAAAAAAAATATTTCTGTATTTACTCAGGAAGAGTCTACGAGCCCCTCACCTGGTTATCAGTGTTAAAGAAAAGATATATTTTAGCTGTGGCTGTTTTGGTGTAGTCTGTGGGTGACGGTGGCTCAAACATTGGAACAAGATGGAACCTGCATCACTTCAAGAAGGCATAAAGTTGCACAGTTTGAGTAAAGTTTTGATAGACACCTGGAACAATTATCAGATTAACTCTCCACACGTTGGGGGGGGTTATTCCTACTTCATTGACTACCTGATGAAACATCTGTCAATAAGGATTTCATAAAAACAGCTTCAAGTAAAAAGCAGCCGTGAACTGTGGTGTGTTAAAGCAGGTGGAAGATCCTGCAAAAGATAATTGTGCTAGGTCTATAAAGATAAGGTACAAAGCTGCAGCTCAAGGCAATTTACAGTCTTGGCATGTCCACTTCAGTGAGATATAATACTCGTGAATGTTCACACAATCCAGCTTCTACCAATGGAAAGATATCTTGATATATACAGCAAGCACATTACCATTGCAGACAAATGTGTGCCCACAAGAAAAGCAGTATATGTCAATGCAAAAGACTTGAGTAAATTATACAGGAGTGCAAAACCATCTCAAATGCTGGCATTTGCACTTCATTGGATGTAGATGAAACATCCAGTTGTCAACACAGCACCAGTTGCTGTTACATTCTAATGCTTGGCTCATAGTCTCAGAAGTCTAAATACATTTGCAGTCTGCCTTTTTGGTGGGGGCTGTTTGGACAATAGGTAGAAGAGGTTATAAAGAAGATAAAGATAAAGACTGCTTGACCGATGGGGACACTACCTCAGTCCCGTCCTTATATTTGGAGGCTACATGGGAAACCTACTGCATCATATAAAAACCACAATGCAAGGGCACCACACCTTTAGAGACAAATATAATAACAGTGTCAATAGGCCTCAAAATACCGCAGAAGTAATTTTCCGGATAACACTTGTTTTCAAACGTGGATTTTAAGAAGTTTGTCTTCCACTAGTCAGTAACTCTGCTACCCTTCTCCCAGGGTCAGAGGTGGGTATTATGGACAATCACAGAAGATGACTGCTTCTAATTCAGCCAGCATCTATGGTGTTAGAGAAATAGGGTCTCTAGTTGGCAGTCAGATTGAACCCTGTTCAAGTAGGAACCCTCACTGTAGTCAGAATAAGGGAGATCCCAGCTCAGATAACCCCTGTTCACCCCCCTTGGTAGCTTGGCACGAGTAGCAATGTGTAAAGCATTTACACACAACACAAAGTATTACAGAGAAAACACGAAAAAAGGACACCACCCCAGTTTTAGAAAAATAGCAAATATTTATCTGTGTAAAACAAGACCAAAATGATAAAAATCCAACTTACAGTGCTAAAGATATGGATTTTGTAGGATTTAACCTAAAAATACAGTTCCTTCAAGTCGATAGCTCCACCTGGAGCTATCATGGTGTCATGATCAACAAAACCAACAGTTCAGGCCGGCTGCGTCGTCGCTGGCCAGCTACGGTGTTGGGAAGACCTGCAAACAGTAACTTGGATTTGCAGGGCGTTGTGATCCTCACGGTGATCTCTGGAGAGTGGCGTTGCTGGTGTCTGTTCCAGAGTCGGTGCGGGGGTCGTCGGGCCCTTGAAGTCACACGCGTTGCGGATCGGACTCCAGGCTGATGAAGTCAGGAGCACTGGCGTGGATGGCGTCGGGGCTGCGGTGCGAAGTGGGATGATGAGTCATGTGGTGCCCACAGGTCACAGTGCAGGCAGCGGCTCGGTGACGGCATCCAGCGGCGCTGGTGAGACCAGGGCTGTGTTGTGAAGTGGCAGTGCGATTCTGTGCGGCATCAGCAGTGGTTTTTCTTCTTCTACATCCCAGAACACACAGTTCCCAGTGCTGCAGATCGACGAAACTGAAGTCTTTGGTGTCCCTGAGACTTCCAACAGGACGCAAGCTCTACTCAAGCCCTTGGAGAACTTTCTCAAACAGGATACACAGCAAAGTTCACCCTTTGCTCTCTTTTAAGGTTGAAGCAGCAACTGCAGGACAATCCAGAAAAGTAACACAGCAAAGGGACAGTATTCCTCCTTCAATTCTTCAGCTCTTCTCCTTGGCAGAAGTTCCTCTTGATTCCAGAAAGATTCTAAAAGTCTGGGGTTTTGGGTCCAATACTTATACCCCTTTCTGCCTTTGAAGTGGTCAGACTTCAAAGCAAAGTCTCAAGTGTTTGCAAGACCCTTCTTTGTCCAGGCCAGGCCCCAGACACACAAGCAGAGAGTTGGAGACTGCATTGTGTGAGGACAGGCACAGTCCTTTCAGGTTTAAGTGACACTCCTCCCTCCCCTCTAGCTCAGATGGCTCATCAGGATATGCAGGTTACACCCCAGCCCCCTTTGTGTCACTGTCTAGAGCATGGGTACTCACAAACTTTTTCTCGGGGGCCAAAATTGCAGTATGGTTTGCGGCCGAGGGCCGCACTGAAATGACAGCGGGGGGCGGGGCTTAGAGGGGGCGGGGCTTAGAGGGGGAACAACCACCCCACCCCCTTTTTCAAAACAATGCCCCTACCCCAGTAACACACACAGCGCGCACACATACAGCGCCATCTGCTCTCACCCCTACCCCAGTAACACACACAGCGCGCACACATACAGCGCCATCTGCTCTCACCCTTACCCCAGTAACACACACAGTGCCATCTGCACACAGCGCCATCTGCTCCCACCCCTACCCCAGTAACACACACTGCGCCATCTGCACACAGCGCAATCTGCTCCCACCCCTACCCCAGTAACACACACAGCGCCATCTGCACACAGCGCCATCTGCTCTCACCCCTACCCCAGTAACACACACTGCACCATCTGCACACAGCACCATCTGCTCCCACCCCTACCCCAGTAACACACACAGCGCCATCTGCTCTCACCCCTACCCCAGTAACACACACTGCGCCATCTGCACACAGCGCCATCTGCTCCCACCCCTACCCCAGTAACACACACTGCGCCATCTGCACACAGCGCCATCTGCTCTCACCCCTACCCCAGTAACACACACTGCGCCATCTGCACACAGCGCCATCTGCTCCCACCCCTACCCCAGTAACACACACAGCGCCATCTGCTCCCACCCCTACCCCAGTAACACACACAGCGCCATCTGCTCTCACCCCTACCCCAGTAACACACACAGCGCCATCTGCTCTCACCCCTACCCCAGTAACACACACTGCGCCATCTGCACACAGCGCCATCTGCTCTCACCCCACCCCAGTAACACACACAGCGCACACACACAGCGCCATCTGCTCTCACCCCTACCCCAGTAACACACAGCGCGCGCACACACAGCGCCATCTGCTCTCACCCCTACCCCAGTAACACACACACACAGCGCACACACACAGCGCAATCTGCTCTCACGCCTACCCCAGTAACACACACACACAGCGCACACACACAGCGCAATCTGCTCTCACGCCTACCCCAGTAACACACACTACATTAAAAACAAATAAATAAATAACCAAAGAGCCTTACCTGACAAAACACTGTAAAGATGCCACAAATGTGGAACAGCAGGCAGGCAGGCGGGCAGCAGACGTGGAGCCGGTGACAGGAAGCAGACGACCAAAGCCCCATAAAAGTTAGCTGCAAGCGCTGACTTTTATGGGGCTTTGGCTTCCAGGATCGTCAGGGCAACGCCATAAACAATGGCCGCCGTATGTAAACATAGAGGAGGGCCGCGGGAGCATGCTCCCGCGGCCCTCTTCTATGTTTACATACTGCTGCCATTATGATGTGGCGTTTGGTGTGCGTCTCGCGGGCCGCCAAGCTAGGTCCGTGGGGCCGCTGGCGGCCCGCGGGCCATACTTTGAGTACCGTTGGTCTAGAGAGAGGTGCAAACAGCCCAACTATCAAACTGACCCAGACAGGGAATCCACAAACAGGAAGAGTCACAGAATGGTTTAAGCAAAACAATGCCTACTTTCTAAAAGTGACATTTTCAAACACACAATTTAAAAAACAACTTCACTAAAAGATGTATTTTTTAAATTGTGAGTGCAGAGATCCTAAACTCCAAATTTCTATCTGCTCTCAAAGGGAATCTGCACTTTTATAATATTTAAAGGCAGCCCCTATGTTATCCAATGGGAGAGATGAGCCTTGCAACAGTGAAAGCTGAGTTTAGCAGTATTTCACTGTTAGGACATTTAAAACACACCAGTAAATGTCCCACCTTTAATATACACTGCACCCTGCCCATGTGGCTACATAGGGCCTAACCTAGGGGTGCTTTACATGTAGAAAAAGGGAAGATCTGGGTCTGGCAGGTGGGTAAACTTGCCAGGTCGAATTGGCAGTTTAAAACTGCACACACTGACACTGCAGAGGCAGGTTTGAGTCATGTTTACAGGGCTACCAATGTGGGTGGCACAACCAGTGCTGCAGGCCCAATAGTAGCATTTGATTTACAGGCCCTGGGCACTTCTAGTGCACCTTACTAGGTACTTACCAGTAAATCAAATATGCCAATCATGGATAACCCAATCAACAGTACAATTTCTATGGGGAGCACTTGCATTTTAGCACTGATTAGCAGTGTTAAAGTGCGCAGAGAATAAACCAGCAAAAACAGAGTCCAGTACGTCATAAAAACAGGAGGTCAGGTGGCAAAAAGACAGGGGAGACGCGCCAAAAAGCTGCCAGGTCTAACACATGTCCTCTCCAGCTGAGAGTAGGGGGAACTACCCAACCCCTGGGGAGTCGTCCTCAATAAGGCGGAAGGACCTGGACAGACATCAGCGTTGGCGTGTTCTGTCCCAGGACGGTTTTTCACCATAAAGTTCATTCCTGTAGGGAAGTGGACCACCTCAACAGTTTTGGGTTCTCACCCCTCATCTCCATTAACCATCTGAGGTGCCTGTGGCTGGTCTGAACCCAGAAGTGAGACCAAAACAAGTAGGATCTTAACTTCTTCAGCTCACGGACCACAGCAAAAGCTTCCCTTTCAAATGCACTTCACCTCTGTTCCCAGGGGAGTGGTCTCCTGCTAAGAAAGACTACAGACTTGTCTAGGTCCTCTTTATTCAGCTGTGAAAGTACTGCTCCCACACCATGCTCTGAACATCTGTTTGTACCACAGAATCCTTGGAGAAGTCTGGTGCCAGCAGCACGGGCACCGTGCACGTGATCTCCTTCAGGGTGTCAAACACAGTCTGGCACTTCTCAGTCCAGATGACCTGTCTAGGCTGCTTCTTAGAAGTCAGCTCTGTCAAGGGGGCAACAATGGTGCCATACCCTTTGGCAAATCTCCTGTAGTACCCGGTGAGGTCAAAGAAGGCTTTCACCTCTGTCAATGTCTTGGGGGGGGGGGTACCCAAGCCCGAATGGCATCCATTTTGGGTTGTTTGGGTGCCACCCAGCTGCTCCCTTCCTGGTGTCCCAAGTACACCACTGACTCCTGCCCTATGTGGCACTTACTGGCCTTGATAGTGAGGCCTGCAGCTTGCAGCGTCTTGGACACTTCCCTGAGGTGGTGCAAGTGGTCCTCCCAACTGGACCTGAACACAGCAATTTGGTCAAGGTAGGCAGCACTGAAGTTTTCAAGCCCAGCCAGGGCCTGATTACCCAACCTCTGGAAGGTGGCAGGGGCATTCTTCAACCCAAAGGGCATGACCTGAACTGGAAGTGCCCGTCTGGTGTTGAGAACACTGACCTCTCCTTGGCCCCTCGGTTAAGGCAATCTGCCAGTAGCCAGACATTAAATCAAACGTGCTGAGGAACTTGGCTGCCCCAAACCAATCTATGAGCTTATCCGCTCTGGGTATTGGGTGGGCATCTATTTTGGTGACGGCATTGAGCCCTCGGTAGTCCACACAGAACAGAAGTTCTGGTGTGGCACCAGATGCAGCAAACCTGGGTACCAAAACCACTGGGCTGGACTAAGGGCTGCTGGAGTGCTCAATGATCCCAAAGCCAACATCTTGGAGACCTCATCCTTGATGCTGGCCTTAACTCTGTCAGCCAACCTGTAAACCTTGTTTTTCACAGGCAGGCTGTCCCCAGTGTCCACATCATGCATGCATAGATCAGTGACACCTGGAGTGAGTGAGAACAGAGTGGCAAAGTGTCCCAGTATCTGGTGACACTCACTCTCCTGTTCTAGAGTCAGGGAAGGGGAGAGGACTACGCCTTCTACTGACCCATCCTGCTCCTTGGTAAACAGGAGGTCAGGCAGAAGTTCACTCTCCTCTTCCGCTTCATCATCTGTAGCCAGAAGCACGGTCAACTCAGACCTCTCAAAGTGGGATTTGAGGTGGTTCACATGTAGAACCCTCGAGGGATTGCTTGGAGTCTGCAAGTTCACCAAGTAAGTGACGTCCCTCTTGCACTCCTTCACCTTAAATGGCCCTGACCACCTGTCCTGTTGAGCCCAAGGCTCTACTGGGGCCATGACCCACACTTTCTGGCCAGGCTGAAACTCAACCAGAGTGGTATTCTGGTCATACCAGCGTTTCATGTCCTCCTGGCTGGCTCTAGGTTATCTTGTGTGAGCTTCCTGAAGCGTACTGGTTTATGAAGGCCAGCATTTATCTAAATACATCCTGGGGTGGCTTCCTAGGTTCTCGCTCCAAGCCTTCTTTCACCAGACTCAGAGGTACTCTGACCAGGTGTCCATACAACAGCTCAAAGAGGCTAAAGCCAACCCCTTTCTGTGGTACTTCTCGGTAGGCGAAGAGAAGGCATGGTAAGAGGACATCCCACTTGCGCCTCATGGAGTCTGACAGACCCCCAATCATGCCTTTCAGGGTTCGGTTGAATCTCTCAACCAACCCGTTACTTTGGGGGTGGTAAGGACTGGTGAATTTTTAGTTCACTCCACATTCCTTCCACATGGCCTTTATGTACATGGACATAAAGTTGGTACCCTGGTCGGATACCTCCTCCTTGGGGAAACCCACTCGGGTAAAGATCCCTATCAGTGCCCGGGCCACAACGGGGGCCGTCACTGTCCCTAGAGGGATAGCTTCAGGGTACCGGGTGGCATGGTCCCCAAGACCAGGATGAACCAGTTGCAGAGGGCTGTCTTGGGGTCCAGAGACCCCACTGTGTCAATGCACACCCACTCTAAAGAGGTGCTCACGACAGGAAATGGTTGGAGGGGAGCCTAATATTTCCCTCCACTTTTGCCACTTGCTTGACAAGTCTGACAGGATCTGCAGAACGCATCAGAATGTTTTCTCATTTGGGACCAATAGATGTGGGTGACAAGCCTGTCAAAGTTCTTGCCCTGCTCCAGATATCCTGCCAGAGGCACATCATGGACCAAACCCAGTAGGAAGGCTCTGAAGTGCTGGGGTACCCCCAGCACACAGGCTTCCCCAGGCTCAGCAGCCTTAGGCTCACCATACAGGAAAACATTCTCCCAGTAAATCAGGTGATTCTTGGGCTTAGCACCAGCTGCCTGGTCCTCGGCCTGCTGCCTAAGACCCACAAGAGTAGGGCACACCTTCTACTCTGCGCAGAACTCCTCCCTGGTGGGACCCCCTTCTTGCTGCCAATGGGTCAGCTCAGGTAGTTTTCACAGTTCAGCAACTTGTTCCCCTGTAGGTGCCAGGGCGTCCCCCTCGAGGTCAGTCTCCTCTCAGACTGTGGGAACATCTGGGGCGGGTTTCCCATGCCTCTTGCCCTTTCTCTTGGCAGTCACCTGGGCCACTGTTTCAGGCTCCAGGTCTGTCTGATCACTCTGGCTGCCATGGACCGAGGGGTCACGCACGCCCACTCTGGCAACCCCAACGTCCCCAAGTACGACCTGAGCTCCACCTCCTTCCAGGCGGAAGTCTCCAGGTCGTTGTCTCGCAGACAGCCAACTGGTATGGTGGGACTCACAGCTACCCTCAAGGAACCTGAAGACCCCCCTCCCCACCCCGACTCAAAGGGGCTCCGAGTTGCCCACTGCAACTACTTGGTAGAATACACCAGTGACTATGTGGTCTTTAGACACCAGGTGACACCGGACCGTGGCCACCCTGGCTCCAGTATCTCTTGGAGCCTCTACCCTCTGCCCATTGATGGTCACCCACTACCTGTATTTCTTGGTGTTATCAGGCATTCGGTTCTCTGGACCATCTCACCATCCCCTAGTCAGACAAGGGTCATCTCTGTGGGATCCCCACACCCACCTGGGACCAGCTTCTCCCCAAGTGCTATACTGGCCAACCCCTTTGTCTGCCCACCGCTGGGTGGCGGTGTCCACTCTGAACATTTGGGATCCCCATCCATGTGACCCTTCTGGTCACAAGCAAAGGACTTACAGTGCCCTGCCGCTGCAGGCTTTCCTGAAGAGGCCTATGGTTTCTTATCTCCTTGGGGGTGGGAATTCTCACCCTGGTTACTAGATTGGGGCCGTACTCTGCTGCTGGTAACCCTGCCCACCTTTGGCAGGATCTCCCCCATATACCTTTTTGTGGATTCTGGTACTCACCAAGTGATCCGCCTCCATAGCAAGCTTCCTGGGGTCATTCAGCTTACTATCAGTCAAGTGCTGGCGCAGCTCTGCAAAACACAGACTAGAGAAGTGCTCCCACACAATTAAGTTGTACAGCCCCTGAAAATCTGGCACATTACTGCCCTTCACCCAACCATCCAGTGCTCTTGTTTTGCTTCATTAATGACTGAGCTGAAACACTTATGCACTGACAATCTCTGGAATGCGCTTTTTAGTCTAAAGAAGATATTTATTAATTCACTTCGCAAGGTTCGTAAAGGAGATTACCATGCTGAAAGTACACATTTAAAAATGGTCACAGCAATGAAATGAAAACATGTACAAATGATTCTCCACTGCAATATACACAGTAAATATATGTATCTATATTACAATGCAAAGCAAATAATGAATTAAAAAATGCATCACCATTAGGCAAGGGCAAATCTACTTCATCGCCCTCCTAATCAGCATCAGATCGCCAGATCCCAGAATCGATCGTGGAGAGAAATCAATTATGCTCACAGGAAGGATGACACACCTCAGCCTCTTGAGCATGTCCGAGATCTGAGTCACTCCCAGGTCTATCTGGTCTCGGCCTCTAACACTTTGAACAAACAAAAGAGGAGAATTCTAGAAACTCCTTCCCACTGTATAAATTTATTATTCACAAAATGCTGGTTACTTTAGGTCAGCTTTGAAAAGAACACGTCAGGAATTGGCCATAATCCAGAGGTGCCCTCTATCAAAACAAAACCGTTTCCTGCTGTCCTAGTACATTCTTATCAGCCTAAGCCCTTGGTGAGAAAGAACACACAAACATGCAGAATAAAAACATGAGAACAATGTATAACATGGAAAAAAGCTTGCAGCTTTTAACATGGCAGTGGCTAATGCTAAAATAAAGTCAATAGGAAAAATTAGGTTGGCGGTCACTATTGTGACGTTGTGCTGCTAGGGTAATTGCAACGTGGAGTCAGTGGTCAAAAAACAAATATCATTACAGCTCTGCAAAAATAATCTACACATTCTAACCAGGTCTGGGAATCCCTTACCCAAAGCTAGCAAAGTGTCCCTCCCCTCCTCTGTGAAGTGCTTCCACAATCTTGCCCCTCAGTTCTTCTCAGAGACCCTCATTCATATGGATGGATGCCTCATATCCCTGGAACCACTTATGTATGTTGTCTCTCTTCTTGTGCTCTCTCCCTACGTTTTCAGGGATGTGAACAATTCTGTCTGACTGCACTGAGGTATTGCTGCCACCATCCTGGCTGGATCTGCTCCTCACATCCAGCTCTTTTACTTTGAGCTCATGGTCTAAAAGCCTCTTCCTCTCTTCCATGGCTCGCTGCTCCCTTTGAGCCTCCATTTTTTAATTTCTCCAACTCAATCTGGTGCCTCCTGGTTTCTCTCCTGCCCTTCAGCTCCTCTGGAGTCAGGCCTTTTGATCCACCACTCCTGCTTGGCCCGGAGGGTACCCCTTCTCTAGCAGCCCCTGCACCCCCAGGACATCTTCCCTTGGATTCGGCTCCACGGTCTCCCCAGTTGGATCCTCAGAGATGTAACTTATGATGCTCTTGACTGAGACGTGATGTAGTATGAAGTTCAACTTGAACTCAAGACCAAAAATAGATCAAAGAAAAATCCAAAAACAAAAACCTGTATGTGCTACGTGGTGGTCTGCTATATGCTAGTAGTGTACACAAATCACTGCAGGTCAAGTGCATATGCAAGTCCTATCCTCACCGCTCACCATATAATAGAAATGGGGTCGCTAGTTGGCAGGCGGTTTGCACCCTGTCCAAGTAGGGAGCCTCACTCTAGTGAGGATAAGGGAGATACCCAGCTCAGTTAACCCCCTGCTAATCCCCTTGGTAGCTTGGCACAAGCAGTCAGGCATATCTCAGAAGGAATGTGTAAAGCATTTGCACATAACACACAGTAACACAGTGAAAACACTACTAAAAAGGATACCACACCAGTTTTAGAAGAATAGCTAAAACTTTTCCGTGTAAAACAACACCAAAATGAGAAATATCCAACATGCAGTGATAAAGATATACATTTTGCAAGAATTAACTTAAAAATACAGTTCCCTGAAGTTGATAGCGCCGTCTGGGGC
Source organism: Pleurodeles waltl (assembly GCF_031143425.1). Lineage (NCBI taxonomy): Eukaryota > Metazoa > Chordata > Amphibia > Caudata > Salamandridae > Pleurodeles > Pleurodeles waltl. The sequence continues at coordinate 1,418,825,666 of NC_090445.1, forward strand.
TACCACGGCATCATGAACAACAAATCCAACAGTTCAAGCCGGCCGCAGCATCGTTGGGCCAGCTACGTTGTCGGGAACACCCGCAAACAGTATCTTGGAAATGTAGGGCATTGTGATCCTTGCGATGAGATCCAAAGTGCGGCATTGCGGGTGTCCGTTCCGGAAGGCGTGGATGGCGTCGGGGCTGTGGTACGAAGCAGGATGATACAACATACGGTGCCCACAGGTCACAGTGCAGCTCGATGACAGCATCTTGTGGCGTCGGTGAGACTAGGGCTGTGTTGTGAAGCAGGCCAGTGCGACGTGCGGTGTCTCAGGGTCATGGTGCAGGCAGCGTCGTTGCAGAAGTGCTGTCGTCGGTAGGCCCAAGGCGGCGCTGTGGGGTGGGCTTCGGGCTGCGCCCACGTGTTGCGGTGCAAACAGGGGCATCTATTGACGACACTGGAGTCGGTGGCGCTGGCATCAGTGGGCCGGGGCTGTGGTGCGGGAGCAGATGGTGTGTCGTGTACCTCCTCAGGCCACAGTACAGGCAGCAGCGTTGGAGTCAGCGTGGAGCGGCGTCATCGGGGATGCCAAGGCTGCGGTGTAAGCAAGGTGATGTGGAGTGAGGGGCCCACAGGTCACGGTGCAAGCAGTGGCTCTGTGACGGCACCAGGCGGCGGTGAGACCAGAGTTGTGGTGTGATGTGGGGCACGCTCCGTGTGGCGTCATCAGGTCATGGTGCAGTTGCCCGCATCGCAGTGGTTTCTCTTCTGTTGCAGCACAAAACACAGTTTCCAGTGCTGTAGGCAGATGAAATTGAAGTCTTTGATATCCCTGAGACTTCCAACAGGAGACAAGCTCTACTCCAAGCTCTTGGAGAAACTTCACAAGCAGGATACACAGCAAAGTCCAGTCTTTGCCTTGCTTAAGACAGAAGCACAACTGCAGGCCAACCAAGCAAAGCACACACATCAAAGGGGCAGTTCTCCTCCTCCAGCTCTTCAGCTCTTCTCCTTGGCAGAGGTTCCTCTTGATCCAGAAGTGTTCTAAGAGTCTGGAGTTGTGGGCCCACTACTTATTCCCCTTTCTGCCTTTGAAGTTGGCAAACTTCAAAGGAAAGTCTCTTTTGTTCACAAGATCCTGCCTCTCCCAGGCCGGGCTCCAAACTCGCATCAGGGGGTTGGAGACTGCATTGTGTGAGGGCCATGGACAGCCCTTTCAGGTGTAAGTGACCACTCCTCCCTTCACTCTAGCCCAGGTGGCCCATCAGGATATGCAGCCTACACTCCGGCTCCCTTTGTGTCACTGCCTAGAGGGAATTCACAAGAGCCCAACTGTCAGTCTGACCCTGACGTGGAATACACAAGCAGGCAGAGGAACAGAATGGTTAAGCAAGAAAATGTCCACTTTCTAAAAGTGGCGTTTTCAAACTGATAATCTAAAAAACAACTTTAACAAAAGATGTATTTATAAATTGTGAGTTTAGAGACCCCAAACTCCAAATCTCTATCTGCTCCCAATGGGAAACTACACTTAAAATATATTTAAAGGCACTCCCCATATTAACCTATGAGAGAGATAGGCCTTGCAACAGTGAAAAACGAATTTGGAAGTATTTCACTGCTAGGACATGAAAAACTCATCCGTACATGTCCTACCTTCAACATATACCGCACCCTGCCCATGGGGCTACCTAGGGCCTACATTAGGGGTGCCTTACATGTAGTAAAAGGGAAGGTGTCTGGCAAGTGGCTACACTTGCAAGGTCGAATTGGCAGTGCAAGACTGCACACACAGACACTGCAGTGGCAGGTTTGAGACATGTTTACAGGGCTACTCGTGTGAGTGGCACAATCAGAGCTGGAGGCCCACTAGTAGTAGTTGATTTAAAGGCCTTGGGCACACATATTGCACTTTACTAGAGACTTGCTGGTAAATCAAATATGTCAATCATGGATAATCCAATTATCAATACAATTTGCATAGTGAGCACTTGCACTTCAGCACTGGTCAGCAGTGGTAAAGTGCTCAGAGACAATAAACCAGCGAAACAGAGTCCAACATACCATCAAAACAGGAGGTCAGAAAGCAAAAAGACAAGGAAAACATGCCAAAAGATGCCAGGTCTAACACCCTACTATGCACAGCCTTACCCAGTACATAGGTCTTCATGAATAGGCCAGTTGCTTAACAGACCCAGACTCCATTATGTGGAGATGCTATTAATATGCTCATCTTTCATGCTGTAGATATCTCTTCTCAGTGTCCAGTCCCTCACCCTGGTTAGCTTCAGTACCTGGACAAGCCCATACCACGCTCAGTCTTTGCTCTGTACAGAGGTCTTCACAGATTTGCCAGCCCGTTTCCGCAACTAAGCCCCATTACATGGGCAAGAAACTGCTACACACAGCCTTTGCCCTGTAAAGAACTATTCACAGGGTTGCTATTTCCTCACCACACACAAGGCTGATTTCAAAGGCAAGCTCCTACTATGCACTACCTTTGCTTTGTACATAGCTCTTTGTGGAGGGGCCAGTTTCTCACCAATTTGAAGAGTCAATTCTTTCTTCTGTAAAGCCACTCAAGACCTGGCTGTTTGATTGAGCAGATCACCTTGAAGCAGTTAGCAACTCCAGCGACTTGAGACCCTTATGGGTGAATTGTCATGATTCACAAATTGATTGATTGATCGATCGATCCTTTAAGGATATTTCCTCTCAGTACATGTATTGTAGAATGTAGTACATGTGCAAAGAGGGAACACAAAGAGAACATAGGTGGTCATTACAACCTCGGCGGTCTTTTAAGAAGACCGCCGTGCGGAAGACCGCCAGTAGTGGCGGTTTGCCGCTCGGCGTATTATGACTGTTGGCTGCCCACCGTCGTTTTTCCGACGGAGAGCCGCCAACAGCCATACTTGCGGGCGGCGGGGAAGTGGAGGTTGCTCCACCTCCACGCCAACAGAACACCGCCCAGCTAATCATGTCCTGTGATTCTGCGCGGCGGTGTTCTGTTGGCGGTGTGGTGTCGGCGGAGCTGCCCCCATGGCTCCCGTCCCCTCCCAGCGGATCGACGGAACAGGTAAATTGATCGTCAGTTAGGGGAGAGGGGTGGTGGGGTGTTGTGTGTTGTGTGGGTGCATGGGGGTGTGCGTCTGTGTATGTAGGAGGGGTGTGAGTGCGTGTATGTTTGCAGGGGTGTTGCATGTTTTGGGAATGAGTGTGTGTATGTCTGCAGGTATGTCTGTGTGGATGTGAGCGTGAATGTGGGTGTACGTGTCTGACTGTGTGTATGGATGCTGGCATGTATGTGGGTGTGTGTGCATGTATGTGTGCTGGTGGTGCCTGCGTGCGTGTCGGGTGTGTATGTGTAAGGTAATGTTGGGGGTCGGGGTGGGGAGGGGGGCCCTGCCACCTTTGGGGGGTGGCAGGGGGTGGTGGGGGGTGTAGGGGAGGGAGTCGGGTGGGGGTGGGGGGTGGTGAAGACCCCTATCAGTGCCAGGGAAGGAATTCCCTGGCACTGATAGTGCTTACCGCCATGGATTTCATGGCGGTTCCTACCGCTGGAAATCCACAGCGGTAAGCCGAGTCAAAATACCAGCGGCGGTATTGTCACGGCCGCCGGGCTGGAGACCCAGGTCTCCAGCCCAGCGGTCGTCTCCGCCCTGGCGGGCGGAACGGAGAAGCGGCGGATGACCACGGCGGTAACCGCCATGGTCATAATACTCAAAAAAAGACCGCCAGCCTGTTGGCGGTCTTACCGCCACTTTAACACCGTCCGCCAGGGTTGTAATGACCCCCATAATCTCTTTGTTGTGCCAGCCGCCAAAAAGGTGAAGGACTTTGGTAGAAATCTATGTCTACAAATGACTGTAGATATGAGCCATAGGTGGATGCATGGCAATCTCCGTACAGAACTCAAGGGAACACCCCCTAGAAGGAAAGTAATGCAAGGGAGTGCATGCCTCCATTCCACTACATTGAATTACTATTTATTATAAAGCAACAGAAAAAATGATTATGGTTACTTTATAAGTAAAAATACAAATGTTGTATCAGGTCTGTATTGAAAAACTAATGCAGACCTAATTGAAAATATTTATAAATTGAAGACAAATCTAAGTTTTTTGGTTATATTTCCACTTATTACAAAAGACTTCCTTTTTATTATTAAGAATAGCGTGCCTCAGACTATTATGATATACCAACATGAAGACATAAGAATTACAAATATTTGTTTAATTTTTAAACCAGTAAATGTGGTTCTGAAAAGAATATTAGTTTTTTACATTTTCTAACAACTTAAAATTTTTGTTTTGTACTTGTCTTTTTTTATTCGGCTTAGGAGTCAAAAAAAGAAAAAAACAGAAACAATACATAAAAACTTGAAATAAGAGCAAAAGGAAATGCTTATTTTTGGTGCGCATCTGCTCCTTCATAAATTTATCATGACTAGAGGTTCTCTGCTATCCACCATAAACATCCTTGGACCACCTCCAACAGAAGGTTGTCATGTTTACATATGCAGGTCACCGTGCCCTTTACAAACTCTTGTGGAAGTGGAGGCCTCAGCATCATTCTGCTCTTGTTCCTCACAAGCCAGGAGAAATTGATGCATATATCTCATGTGCCTTCACATCCACATGGCACCATACCTATATATTTTTTCACTGCCCCTGGAAAATGTTTGGTTGCAATTGTTTCAGATGACAAACCTACCTGGAGGATAAAGCCTTCATTCCCTCGCTAATTTTAGTTGTAAAGAATATTGTTTTTCAATTTTATTTTTACTGTGCTTTAGTTCATATAATAATTGTATGTGTTACTATGGTTTGTATAATTATTTAAATATAGTTTCAATTATAAGTGATTTAGAATGTGTATGTAATTGCTAATAATTTAAAGTGTTGTAAGGGATTGTAGCGATAAGGTAGGAAGTTAAGTAATTCTCGACTATTTATTAATTTTTTATTTAATTAATGGGAAGTTAAGTAATAAAAAATTAATAATTGAGCTATAATTACATATTTAATTGATTAATATATAAAGTGGGTCATAATTATATATTTGCATACATTTTAGGTGTGGGGAGCTGGGTTTCCAGGGTTGTAGGGTGGGAAGTTAATCAGATAATAACTAAAAACTATTATTAATTAATTTTAAATTACGAAAATTGTTCTAGTCATTTATTTTAGTTAAATGTTAGGTGTGGGTTGCTAGGTACATAGGGATATAGGGTCGCAAGTTAATTTTCTTTTTTTTTAATATATCTTTTATTGCTTTTAACAAAGGATTATGTTGCATTACAAATATAGATACTGGATTAGTCCCAACTGAATATTCTAACCCCCCTCCCCCTCTCGCATTTAGTCCGTCATCTGTTATTCTTATTGCAACTTTCCATTGCTGCCAGGAGATTAGTCGGTGTTTGTTAGTGTATCTTATGACATAGCAGTTGTTGTTTGTACGGAGCCAGATTCTGAGTCAGAGGTATTGTCCTCTGAAGTAGAGGCATCCATTGTCTTAAGATTGACAAGCAGTGCATCCCAGTGTTTGGCGTTGTCTTTAGGTCTTTGACCCTGTAGTGCTTCCTTCAGAAGTGCTGTGCTTTCGATTTCGGCCCATTTCACTAGAGCATTGTACCATCTGTCCACTATGGGACCTCCCGGGTCTTTCCAGTGGGAAGTTATTTCTCTTTTTGCAAGTAGTAGCGCCAGATCTATGAATCTATTGGATATTTTTTGTGCTGAAGGTCGAGGGAAATCTCCTAGTATTGTTGCTATAGGGGTGGGCGAGATTGTTCTTTCTGTGCTGGAGGTGATTTTTCTGAGCACTTCAGTCGAGTACAAGTTAATTTTCGGGCAGTTCCAAAGCATGTGCAGAAAGTCTGCTGATAGTTCTTCGCATCTTGGGCATTTAGAATTATTTGTATTGTAAAGCTTGGTTAATAATTGTGGGGTCAAGTAAGGTCTATGGTAAATATATAAATTTATCAATTTGAACCTTGCGTTCATGGATACGGAGTAAACTTGGGAGGTGATTCTGGTCTATTGGGTGTCCTCGAGGTTCGTGTCTAGGTCGGACTGCTACTTGGATCTAAGTTTATTCAGTGGTAGGCAGGTGGCACTTTGTAGAGATTTATATATTCTCGATATTACCCCTCTCTGGCCTCCCATTGTGCAGAGGAGGTGGCAGCCTTCATGTGTGTCTGGTTCATTTTATTTTGCGCCCCATAGCTTTTGAACAGTGTTGACTAAGGTAGTGTGAGTGAGGAACAAGCCCGACGGGAGATTGAACCGCTCATGTAGTTCCCTGTAATCATAGAGTTTACCATTGTTGAACAGATCTCCCAGTTTCGTGATGTTATATTTTATCATTCTGCTAGTATGAGCTGCGATGTGGCCCCTTGGGATAAGGTTTAGAGCTATTAGGGGGATCTCGGGTGAGTAGGGGGGTTCTAGTGCGCGTGCGTTTTAAGAATTGGTCCCAGCAATGTCTAGGCGTTTCCCATTCTAGTGGGAGCTGTTGTGTTGGTTTTTTCGGGTTCAGTAAAGTATTTAAAATGTTTTCTAGAGGACAGTCGCAAGTTAATTAATATTTAAGTAACCATTATTTGTAATTGAAAATTAATTATTCAATTGTTTTTTAATTTAAAAAATTGGTTAATATTTTGTTATATATATATATTTATATTTATATGTTAAATAAGGTGTATATGTAGAGTTTTATATTTGTTTTCAATTAAACCTGTGATTCCAATATGTAATGCGAATGAGGTGAAGTAGTTTACCTTGTTTTGCTTAGACTAAAGTGGGAATAATAAATGTAACCACCTGGAAGTCCAACACTTTCCCTATTGTTTATTAGACTGGAGTGGGAATAGTAAATGTAACCCCTCTGAAGTCCAACTCTTTCCCTACTGTTGCACAGGCTGGAGTCATAATAGTAAATGTAACCTCTCCAAAGTCCAACACTTTTCCCTGCTGTTGCACAGACCGGCATGGGAATAGTAAATCTTACCTCTCTGAAGTCCAATAATTTCCCTGTTTTTGCACAGACTGGAGTGGAAATAGTAAATCTTACCCCTCCGAAATTAATTGCTTTCTCTACTTTTGCGCTGTTTGGGGTGGGAATGTTATAATTAACCACTCCAAAGTTTTACACTTTCTTTGCTGCTGCGTAATCTGGAGTGTATATATTATTCCCAGTTTCCGCTACTTTAGAATTGTTATATATATATATATATATATTTATTTTAAACTCGTGCCCTCGCCATGCACATGTTTCTCATCAGTAATTTTACTGCAAATGTTCCAGTGATATTATCACTGATGTCAAAGAAGATGCCGAGTGATGTAATAGCTCAAGTAATTAGCAGAGCATGGCGAGGGGGTGAGTTATAGTTAACTTAGGCATGAGTTATAGTTACTTAAAAAAAACTCTAACTATAACAGCTGAATTTACATGGTTTTGTGCGTGTAAAATATGAACCTTACTATAATGTCCCTGTAACCTTTTTTTTTTTTTGTGTGAACTTCTAAGGTTTTTAAAAAAAATTCCATTTCCTAACTATAACATCCCTGTAACCTTTGTTTTCTTTTTGTTTTTTCTTAACCTTAGGTAAGATGCCCATTGCAATGCATGGTAGGGGGAGGGTTGGATGCAGTATCTGGCTCTCCTTATCTATCTTCAGTAGAAAATCCTTTCAGTTTTCCACTTCGATTCCATCAAGATGGCATTCAGATCTGGCACACTTATGGCATGAATTCAGAATGTTAGCACTCAAGAGTTGCTCATGAGAACACAGTAAGCTGCTGATCACTAGGGAGTGAACTGGCAGTCTGCTGCTGGTGTTGAAAGTGCATGTTGCAGTCCGCATATCAGAATGTTTTAATGAAAGAGAAGAGAAATATATTTGATAACTCACTTTTCACAAACATTTGCTAACTTTCTTTGTACAGCACAAACCATAGCTTCTATGACGAAAAGAACCCTCTCATTTTGTTAATTTCTAAAGTAAATATTTTAGGGTTTACCAGTTTAATTCAATCAAGATGGCTTCAGGTGTGCCACACTTATGTCATAAGTAAGACTGTTGGCACTCTAGTTGTTCTTTAGAACACTCCAGGGGGCTGCAGTAGACCGCAAGGGAATCAACTACCAACCTCCTCCTAGTGGAGGAACAACTGGAAAATATTTTAGATCTCACTTAAAATATGTCCTAATTTTTCTTTCTACTGCACTAATAATAATTTCCATGACAAAATGAACCACCTCCTTTTGTTCCTTTCTAAATTAAATATTTGAAGTTTTACCCATTTGGTTCAATAAAGATGGGTTCAATTGTGCCACACTTTTGTCATAAGTAAGACTGTCAGCTCTCTAGTTGTTCTTTAGAACACTCTGGAAGGTTGCAGTAGAACACAGGGTAATCAACTGACAGGCTTGTGTTTGGAGTACATGTTTTACTGAAAATGTTGGTCTTCCTTCTCATAGGGCTGAGAAAGATAGTGTTAATTTACAGAAAATATTCTCTCATTTTAGCTTTTGGAGCACCTTCCATAACCATTATGGGAAAATCCTGAGAAAACAGTTTACTCTTAAACGTGATTCATGAAATTGCAGCAGAGGAAATCACCCTAGAACCCCCATAGTTCCTAAAATTTGTATGGTGCCATCAACAAATTGTTTCTGTTGTAACTAAAATTTGTTATCACCCTTATTACTTTCTCCTTTTTTGTGCCCCTCAAAACCTGCCATTCACAACAATGCATTTCAGTGGGGGTGCTATCATGTATTTTGTGCCGAAGGTGGCCGCCATCACTTTTCCGATTAAAGTGCCAACAGCCAATCAGATTTCATCATGAGATCTGTGTTTATGCTCCACCCAGATTAACAAATTTATTTTTCCTTTAAGTTCTCAAACTGCTGAATGCATTTAAACCAAGTAACAAAAGTACTGTTTCTGGACCAAGAGCTACCCTCCTGACAACTTTCGTGAAAGCAGTTTGGGCTGTAGCCGTGTAAAAAAATCTCTATGGAAATTAAAACAGGAACTACGCTTTTTTGACCCACCCCTTTTTTCTTGGTCCCAGCATGACAGATCGTCCTGAAACTTTCCATGTGCAACAGGATTCTTGGACATACTTTTTCTGGGAAATTTTGTTAAGATTTGTCAAATGATGCCAAAGACAAGTCAAAAAACACTTTTTAATGGAAACTAGGTCCTAATTATAACTACCTATTGCCAGCAGGTTAAATATATATATATAAAATAACTTCAATCTTTCCGGACTGAGATCTAGCTTTCACCTAAATTTGGTGTTATTTCATCTAGCGGTTTGGGCTGTAGTCATGTCTAAAATTCTTATGGGACTTTCCATGAGGAAAACACGTTTTTAGCCCTCTCCCTTTTCTTGGCCCCCACTTGACGTATCTCCCCGAAACTTTCCAAACAGCAGCTGAAACGACTGACAAACTAGTTTGACAATTTCAGAAACATTTGTCAAGCTGCGCCAAAGTTCTGTGCAAAATAAAAAACACTTTTCCTATGGAAACTAGGTCCTAACTATACCTATTGGTGACCAGCAGTCGATAATATTTAAACGCACATATATGTAGATGTATGTGTGTTTACATAAGTATATATTTATATGTAGTATTAGATATTAGTGTGATTTATTTAATTAACATTATCATAATGGTGTGTATTAAAACATTTAAAATTTACAACTTATATTATATGTTTCTTAAACATATATAGTAAGAAGCTATATTTTTGTATATCTTTAATGATACTGATGTGAAACAATATTTTGGTAAACAATATTTTTGACAAAATATTTGTGTTACACAATATTATTTATTCCAATATTGTGTCAATGATCCGAATTACCACAGCAGGGATTCTTTTGATTCCTGGCAGGAGTTCTCCTCTTCTTCCTCTTTTTGGAACTCCTCCTTCCTCTCATCCCTATATCATGTTGAACCACAGAATTAAAAAAGAGCAAGCACAGCAGTAGGCCAACACAGGATGTAGCCACATGAATGTGCATAACTAAAATGAAGTTGAAAGGATGGGAACTTCCTATAAATGAAGCAAGACATTGATTTCAACCAATCGGATATCGTTCACATATGTGACATCACTCCTACAGGACTCTCCCAAGCCTCCTGTGGGAGCGTGAAAGTTAAAATGAAGAGATATCTACACAATAAGAGACACTCCTTAACTGACCTAGCTAGAAAACCACAAGGCTCAAACCATTCTTTCTAAATACAACGTTTCCTAAATGTAAGCCCTCTCATTAGACTCCGTGCCAGACAGGAAGTCAGAGTTCCCTCAGTGGCCTTACATTGGCTGAGATACTCCAGCAAGTATCCGGTGAGCGCATGGAAAAAATGATAAAAGTAAATAGACTAATATATACAAATGTATTATTAGTTTTAAAGGCTAGTCTTGAAAATGTATTTCAAAATCTAAAAGCAACATTATTAGTAAAGATTACTTTGCTAATTTAATTTATTATATTGTGTTTTATATTACAAAATAAAGTTAGAAAATCACTAAAATAGACAAAGGTAAGGTCATAGTTAGGAATACAAAACAGATTTTAACTTGTATTTAAAAAAAAAAAAAAACAGACTTTCACTGGAAAAAGCAAAGGTTAAAGTGACGTTATATTTAGATGTGGCAATATTATCAACATTTACCCAAAAAAACGTCCTGTAGAAATTCACTGAATAAAAACAAAGGTTAAAGTGATTGTTAGAAATTGAGTTTCTGTTTGGCAGAGGTATGCACCATGTCCAAGCAGGAACCACAATCCTAGTCGGGGTAAGTCAGATGCACACTATAAATTAACCTGTGCTCACCCTCTGGTAGCTTGAAACAGAGCAGTCAGGTTTAACTTGGGAGGAAACATGTAAAGTATTCGCGCAACACTTTAAACAGTAAAACAGTGATCCCACCACAGAAAAAGATACCACACCTGGTTAAAAATAGAGCCGAATTTAATGAACAAAACAAGACCAAAACGAAAAAAATAATCCAATATGTAGAAGTCAACATATGAATTTTTAAAGACTAAAATGCAGTATAGTGCTTAAAAGCATAACGCGGCAACTGGGTCTATCTAGTCTCTGTAGACTGGGACAAAGTCCAAACTTCAGGCCGCCTGCGCTGGGGCACAGGCCCCATGCAGGACCCACACAGAACCCACTGAGCAACAGTACCTAATCCTTGTTGCAGCATAAGATGCATCCATGATCCCCATACAGTTGCGGTGTCACACAGGATTTCTCCATGCAACTGCAGCGCTGGTTCCAAGTGTGATGTGCCAGTGAGTTTCTCCACGCAGTGGCAGCGATGTGTTAGTTACAAAGCAGTGGTTCCTGATGCGGTACGGTGGTTCCGAGTGCTATGTGACGGTCTGGTCCCTGCAATAGTGGTGATGCGTCGATCCTTATCTCTCAGTATTGGTGCACCAGCATCAGTGTGCAGGTTCTGCAAGATGCAGCACTTTATGCTCACTTTAAAGGGCCCTAGATGGGGTTAGCACCACTTGGCACAGCAAGAATTGTGGCAAGCAAAGTCCAGGTGCTGTATGTACATGGAAAAAACATCTTTGATGTGCATGAAACTTTCGAACAGGAGGCAAGCCTGCCAGCCCTTGGAGTCACTTTGGTTCTGGGGATGTACAGATGCAGGTCCAGTCCTTTTCACTCCCAGGCAAGGACGGCAGCAGGCAGCAGGGCAGACACAGCAGAGCAGCAAAGTCTGGCAGAGTCTAGCAGAGTGGCAGTCTTTTCTGCAGCACAGCAATCCTTCCTGGCAGAATGTCCTCCTGTCCCGATGTGTACTGATTTGGTGGAGTCAGAAGTCCAGTTCTTATACCTAGTGGTGCCTTTGAAGTGGGGGAGACTTCAAAAAGAGGCATTTGAACTGCACAGAGTCCCTGCTCTGGCTCCAGCTACATTACAGGGGGATTTGCAGCCCTTTGTGTGGGACCAGTACACAACCTATCCAGGAGTAAGTGCCAGCTTCTCCCTCCCATCCTGCCGAGGGTGGGCCATTTGGATGCTGATGGTCCATCAGTCACCTAATGCGCCCTTTTTGTGTGGCTTTCTGGAGGGAATGCACAAGATTCAAGATGCTTATTCAGTGATAGGCAGAAGGCACTAGATAATTTAAGGCAAGAAAATGCCAACCTTCTAATAGTGGCTTTTTCAGAATTACAATTTAAAATCAGACTTCACCATCAGTTGTAGTTTTAAACTGTGATTCCTGAGGCATTAAGCTTGGGGGTCTCATCTCTTCCCAATTTTAAATTACACGTATAACCTGCAATAAGGCAATCCCAATGTTAACCTATTGTAGAGATAGGCCTTGTAGTATTGAAAGACTAGATTAAGGGTTTTTCACTACCTGAACATGTAAAACTTAAAAGTACATGCCCAACTTATTAAATACACTGCACCCTGCCCTTGGGGCTGTCCAGGACCTACCTTAGGGGTAACATATGTATTAAAAGGAAGGTTTGGTACTTCCAGGAGGGTTAACTTGTCAGGGCGATATGGCAGTTTAAAACTGCACACACAGGTCCTGCAGTGGCAAGTCTTAAGTCGTGTTTAAAGGGCTGCTGAAGTGGGTGGCACAATCAGAGCTACAGGCCCACCAGTAGCATTTAATTTACAGGACCTGGGCACAGATAGTGCACTTTACTAGAGACTTATAAGTAAATTAATTATCCCAATTGTGGTTAAGCCAAAGTTATTATGTTTTAAGCAAGAAGCACCTGCACCCTAGCACTGGTTGGTAGTGGTAAAGTGATCAGAGTCCTAAAGCCAACAAAAACGAGGTCAGCAAAACAGGAGGTCAGAGAGCAAATGTTAGGGGAAATCATGCCAAGTATGCCAGGTCTAACAGTGATGTTATATTTGGGTGAACATGTCAGTCACAATGTGATATTTGAAACCCAAAAACTGAAAATCCCCAGCTATAGTATACTAAGCTAACTATAACTTGCACCCCTACCACAAACTCCAGAGGCGCTACCAACCCTCCTGGTTTTGAAGGGCATCAACAGGCTTACAGATTGCGGGGCTAAATATATTTCGTCCTCCTAGTTCCTCTTGTAAATTTGGTCTACTGTGAGAATATCTTTGCCAGCTTCAGTGTCAAAGATTTTGGCTTATCCACTTTATGCTGTTCGGCACTACCCTGTTTCCCTATTGTTCATTTCTGATTTCTAATGATGAATAAACACCTCAATCTATTTGCGTTGGGTAGGTTGTGAGGCTTTATCTATGTTGCTGGGAGATCGTTGAATCACTATTGGGTTGGATGTCCTTTCTCTTATCTTTTTAGATGGCAGGATTTGTCCTTTGCAATCTTTAGATGTGGTCTTTAGTCTGCTTTATTGTTCGCCTTGTCCTGGAATTCTATTGCTAAGTTTTCACAGCACTGTGGACTTGGATCCTGAAAGTATGTTTTTTACCCTTGAACATCTGCATATGTTTTCCAGGGCTGTGAGTGGTGTGTGCAGGTCTTAGTGTATGTCCTTTGATTCCACATTCCATGTTTTAATCTAATGGGACTTTGAGGTCAATCCTCTATGTTACGTAGCCACATGGGTCTTTGTACATGTTCTAGAAGTTAGTGTCTTCATTTTCATTTGTTCTTGTGTCATCTTTATTCATGGCAGCTGAAATTAGGTTGTCTTCCCTTGTACTCGTAATTGTGTTTGCCATTCTGAACATTTTTACTGCATGTCCGATTGAGGATGGTTACTTGGCACATGCTTTCCCTTTGGACTGCCTTACTTATCTTCTATTCTGAATGTGGATGCTTGAAATCTTCTCTCGTGTTTGTAAGAAATGAGACAAATTGGTGACACCATAACCTTTGCCATCTAGTAGTCTTCACTGGAGAAAGTATGGATGGAGAATGCCAGTTTTTACTGACATGATCAGGAGATGATGTGTCTGAGGTTGTTAGATCCATGCAGTGGGTTCTTCCGGTTTCATTTCTGAATTAAAGGTTTCTGGAGATTTAGGCTGTTTATTTGTCCTCTGAGACCTGACTATGATTCAACATATCATATCAGCATAGTCACAGCTCATGTTTAGCATTCTGAAGCTGTCAAATGATGTCATCAGTTATGTCATCAATGGTGTAATTTAAAATGTCATGAATGGTCTAATCTGTGAGGTTATACAAGGGTGCAAGTAATAGCTCAGTAAACTATAACTGGCGAATTTAATTGCTTTTTGTTTTTTAAACATTAGTTTATATCTCATTTTAGTGCCTACCCGCAACTTCACGATAACCTTTGTTTTTTACCAGTGATTTTCCTATTTTTCTTTAACATAGTGTAAGTTCTTATTATTATAACTAGCTATAACAAAACTTTAACATTTTTTTTTTATTTTCAGAGAAATTCTTTTTTTTTATATTTTTTATATTCAAACCTGAGCATACACTCAATCCGACTGGGCAACCTGCAGCCAATATTCCTGCATTGCACGGCCTTTGGCAGTGTGAAGTGGGGGTGAGAGTGTTGGCTGCAGGGCCTGGATATTAGCCAAACCCTACTGTGGTCATCAAACCCTCGCTACGCACAGCCTTTAACTTCCGGCAAGCCCTGCAACCAACCCTGCTGCAGCCATCCAACACCAGCTGTGCTTCAGCCTTGCACAGCAGAGGGCTGGTCGTGGTACCATGTAGTGGAAGTTTGTATAGCAGATCCTGCCCAAGTAACACGATTCCTCATGGGAGGGCTGTGCTGGGTCCCACTGGAGTACCAACCACACAAAGATTTTTTTTTTTTTTTTTTTATGGGGCCACTAATAAGTCACAGTGTCCCTGCCCAGCCTTTCATGCCCTTTTAAAAAAAAACATTTTGAGGACATGGGGATCGAATCTGTAATGGTGTCTGTAGCATTTTCTTCAGTGTTCCTGCCAATCAGAATCCCCGGTCTCAAGGGACTGGGTCCTGTAGTATCGAAATGGCCGACAGGAGAAAAATTCATCAAGGTATACCTAACCTTTTTACTCATTCATGTCCACCCTGATCACCTCTTTAAACGCAAATTTTTCGAAAACGGCTGAACAGAATTACACAAAACGACATAAAGCATAGTTTGTGAGTAAAGTTTTGATTTTCTGCCATATTTGGTGTAAATCTGTTCAGTTGTTTTTTCTGTATCATATAGCAATTTTCCCATGGGAATTAGCCACTCCCCCCCTTTCCCTTTCATTGCTTTTGCTCGATGGATCAGTTTAAAACTTTCCAAGAAGGGACCAAGGTGGATGTGTCTAGATGCTAGTGGCTAAGCTAAATTTTGGCAGGCTGGTTTCTTACCATTCAGTGAGCACAACCCCTGAACCCTGTGACCTCCAAGTGACATTTCTGACTCCCAAATACAATGTTTTCTTTAACCTGCTGTCAGTATTAGGCCTAAGCAGAAAATTTTATTTCAGAGAATGCAAATGTGGGAGGTACTGATGAGTGGCAGGGGTATTGTTACTGCAGTGACCAAACATCTGAAGATTAGAATCGAGTGACAAGCCAATAGAGGTGTGGTGGCTTGAGAAACATTGATGATGGATTAACACAAAGTCAAACTGTTTTAATTTCTTGCATTGCTTGGCTAAACAACATAACTTACATAGCTGCACCACGTGTCCTAGAAGTAGGGCAGAAAACTGGAAATCTCGCAAATAATAAAGAAGGAGGTGGTGTGGATGGTCAAAAAGAAGGCATTACCATATCCTACAGATTGAGATGTACATGATGCATTTAAATAAAAGAGAAAGCACACCTTTTTTCTAAAATTATTCTGTCCCTGCTCTATGTGATCTTCTGCATGGAAAGGTGCATTTCACGAAACATGCATCATAAATATGCAAAATTGATGGACAGTAACTACTCAAAGTTATCCTTGTGGCTCAGCTTTTGTGAACTTGGGATTGGAAGGGGCCCTTCCTTCTAATCAACAATGGTGTTGAAATACGTTGGTGTTACAATATTGATTTTGAAACACTGAATGGTTTCTAATTATGTTTTGAAGGAATCGCTATGAAGATTGCAATATTGGAGGTGCAATGATTTCTGCATTTCCTGTTTATTTGATTTATAACCAATCTTGTATTCAGCATATGAATTCTCCTTATTATTCAAATCTTGAATAACTTGAAAACCTAGGACAAGGACATGTCAAGGGAATTCTGAAAGAGTAAGAGGTGTTCCTGCTTATTCACAAATCATAGGATGTTTTTATTGCAAACTGTGTAGCAGTTCATACTGGGATATGTCTGTCACAGAAAGCAATTCTCCAATGACAACAGCACTATCAAACAACACTCAACTGTTTAAAAACCCAGGAACTGATTAACAAAGTTAACCTACTCTTTTGAGTAATTTACACTTTTGCGTAAATTTACTACTTTATGCCTATTCACAAACTCGGAGTTTGAATTTGTTTCAAAAGTGTAACTTACATGTCTCCACCAATTTGAATTTCCTGGGGCCTACTCACAATCATCAGAAGCTATTCACACAGATAATTTATACTTTTGAGTAATTTACATGTGTAATCAGGTTTACAGCATTGGTCACTGGTTTCTCACTATAAGCAACTCAGGACTACAGTATTGAGCATAAAATGTGCAAGACAAGCACTCTTTCTTTTAGCAGTAGTACATAACCTCTGTCCAACTCCAGTAGAGAGAAGAAGCAACATGTGGGGATTTTAAGTCCTTTCAGTAGTGCTTCTTAAAGCTCTTTTTCTGTTGATTACATACGGTCTGGTGACAGATGTGCTATTAATCCACACCTAAAATGTGTCTGCAATGTGAGGGCATAAGCTGATCATGCTGGTCATGCATTGATTTCAGCAGCAAGCACTTAACACACTGAGCTTTCTTAAAAAGCCATCTGAAATCATTAATTATTATTCAGATATTCACATTAGCAGGTAAGGCATACCTAAGTGCAGTATAAGTTGTTCTGTTCAATTACCATGTAGAAGATTTTTCTAAATGTGCAGTTTTGGTAACAAGTCATTTTTCAATACTAATGATTTCATGATGAATATAGCTGCACCCAATGAATTATTAATATTGCACTTGAAACGATATATTGATTAGACATTAGGAAGTGTGTTTATTAATGTAACGTAGTTAGGCTACATTTTGCAGACACATCATTTAATTAAAATGGATTCTGTTTTGTTGGTAATTTCATTGTGCTCCTGCAAATTACCCTTTACAATCAATGTCCCTTTGAATTCTTCTCTCACCACAGACTTCTCAAAGCACAGGACAGTGTGACATAACTGGTTATGCATGTGTTGTGTAGTGCATGTGTTGTGAAAAGTCTTTTCTGTGTGTACTGAAAGTATCACTTTTGCAAGGTCCTTCCGCTGGAGGTTCCAATGTATTCTATTAGCATGTACTGGTTTATGGGTCTTTGTTTGAAAATGTTTCATATCGTTCACCTCTGCAGGTGGAACGATGGGGTGCATTAGAATATTGTGGTTTGGCTCTCAATGCCACTGGTGCATCGTACCAAATTATTTGTATGCCTGGCTAGTCCTTCACAACTTTTGTACGTTGCACTCTATTATATATGATTTCGGACTGTTAATAGATGTCTTGTTTTTTACACAAACAAAAGATGTGCCCTGATGGTGGTAGGTGGGATGACAATCACATGAAATGCATTATTCCAAACAATCCAGCCACTCCTCTTACCCTACCGCCTTCAAGATGAGATGATTTTCTGAGTGGTGAAGCTTTATGTTTAATAAAGATGCTCCTAAAGATTATCTTTCTAGGCTAGCTACGTTGACTGAAATGCATTCTGTGATCGCTTATGGTGGCTTTAAACTGCTATGGGATCATTGTCCCTCTTCATTTTTCATATTGATCCCAAGTATGTAATTGCTTTAGAACTATTTACCACTTCCTGGTCTGTGAGATTGATTTTCTTTAATTGCTGCTGGGAACGCTTTGCATCATATTATGCAGAAAGATATATAGATTATATAAGACTGCATCCTTTTAATGCCAGATTTACTCATGTTTTCTATGGCTATCATCAGGGTCACACTGTGTGATGTGGGTAAAAGGAGCTCTGAGATTCAGAAAGTATCTGGGGATAACGATTAGAGAGTCGTCAAAATTGCCCTTGTTCATTTGGCTGAGTCTCTAAATAAAATAATGGATTATGATAGATTGGCAGCAATAATTGTGGTTGTTTGTGGGCGAGGAGATTAACACCCAGCGTCCTAACAGTCATACATGTTTTATGTGGCTTACAAGTGTTTTTCAATAATGTCTTGGGACAACTCAAATCATGAATGATGAATGCTTCAATAGAAAACACATATTTATTCAAAAGAATACATGCTTATGAATAACATTTATTTTGAAAAATACAAAACTGCGGAGCAGAAAAAAACAAGTCATTATTTACGTGAGTGTTTCTCTAGGTAGAGGGGTATACACTTGTTAGTTCAAGCAGCATATATTAATATGTTTATTGGCATAAGGCAAATATGTGATCTACTCTTGCAAGAAATGATTAGCATATCAGTTATCCATTTTCTGACTGCATAGTTTGTAGATGTTGGAGAACAACAAGAAGTGGAACAAACAACTTTAAACTACCTAATGAATTTGGATCTTGGATTTTACACAAATGTATTTTAGGTATATGTAATTTACTCCCCCTGCCACAGCATAGAAGCACAGGCTTCCGGTGTGCTTAAGTACTTAAGAATTATACCCCTCTGATCAACTCTATCAAACACTTTATACCGCCACATGTGAATCTTTCAGATCGTTTGCAAGAAAACGGGGTCAGCAATATTTACCATATGCATTCTGTCATGAAGATGGTCTCATTTATTAACAAAGAGGCCAAAAAAGCGCTTGTTCCGCATCTTGTTATTTTACAAAAGAAGAGCACAATCATTATATTATTAGTGGAGATTTGTCTTGATGCTGGCAATCATGGTGTGGGTTTGCTAGATGCTCCATTCTTCAGTGTCCGGGGGGATTGTTGTGGACCGGATGGCAAGCTCAGTGGCTGCTAGTAGTGAGGTAGCTTTATGAAGCAACACATATGGATTCAGAGAGAGAGAGAGACACACAGATCCTAGGCCCCCTTGTTCAGCCACCATCTGATCACTGTTTTCTCCACAGGAGTCTCTTAGAGTCTTTGGGTGCAACATCTTACATACAAAAAAATCTGTCAAACTTTCAGGAAGGTAGGCCACCCAAGCAAGGCAAGCCCAAGAGAGGGACTTGCCAAACATCAGGTATAAGAGGTTTGTAGAACTGCCACAAGTGCTATTCTGTCCCAGTATATTAATCCTATCAGGCAGGGCCTGTCTCTACAAACTGATTTTCATAAAAAGGAAGAAGGAACTGAAACGGAATGTTCACCTCTTCTGCTTTTTGCTTTTGACAGATGCCCCAGACTCATTGATAAGAAATGTGCAATAGCCAAGAGGTTCCCAGACTTGTATTTTACAGCGCTACCGAAGCCCATACAAATGGAAAATGTACCCACAACAAAGTGTGTCCCTGGTGTGTGTCCTCCTGCTTGCACAACAACAGGCTTTCAGCACCAAGAAATCACAAAATGTTCAGAAAAGTTTTTTTTCTGTTGCTCCTGGCTTGTGCATGTAACACACCAAGAATTCATGGCCTATAGAAAGAGAACAGCTGAAAGTAATAGGCAAGAGAGTGTTCAAGCTATTGAGCATCTTTTGAAAATATATCTAGATGCAGGAAGAATGATCTATAATACTAAGGTAATCACTCTAGAGCTTCAGAGAATTAATGCCCAAATTCAACAGAAAATTCCTAAATTGTAGGGTGCCAAAGTTAAGGACAGGGACCTCCTAATTAATAAGATCACCTGCTGGCATGGATATATTGGGGCTGCATCAATACTGTAAGAGACAATATAATACAAGAAAAGCACGTAAATGACCTCGGCCCTAACTGGGAGTCAGACATCAGACTCTCATTGCTACCAATTTAAATTATTACCCATGTTTGATTATGAATCTCAGATAGTAGATTATGCTCTACATAATCGTCAATTTAAGTAGGAAACTGGAAGGATGCTGATAGACCTAGCAGTTGAAAGCGTGCCCGTGTTGGCCCTGCTATGGAAGTCTAATATGATAAACGACCTGATGGTGGATTCCCAATATGGAAACCATCCTTTCACTTTGATAGAGTTGTTACTTGGCAAGATTGCTAAGCATGGCGGGGTAAATTTGTCTTTTAACAGTTCATTGGTAGAGCCACAGTTATGTGTATACAATAAATCTGGACCATCGAACCCTTGTATGAACAGGGTTTTACAGGCTTTCAGATTGCAGAGTTTGGCCTTCAGAAGAGCTTTACATATGGATTTGCGTGAATGCTCGATGTGAAAAATTGCTCTAGACTCACATGACATAGTCATTTTAATGCTGATAAAGCATCAAGGTGAAAACCTTCTCCTCTTCAATATCTGCAATATCTATACCAGCCACTTTGACACCACTGATCTGCTCCCCGCCTCGTTTGTAGTTAATCTTGGCAGGGAGATAGGAAACAGTAATTCTACTCTTCAGAGATGAGACCTTCAACTGTAATGAATTTCGGATGACCCTCCGATGGTTGCCAGAAGGTTAGAAAACAAGCTACCAGGTGTTACCCGCAAACTAATATATTCCAATCTTGCCTAGCCTATTTGTCATACTTTTGAAAGCTGAGAGGAAAACACTACTTTGACCATTTGCAGCTTTTACTTGGCATTAAAGTTTGAATAGGGGTTGAACCCAATCATGATTTCTTGGTCCGCTTTCGTAGACATCCCTTACAAACGGGGATGAAAATAATCCTTCTACCTTCTACATTTGAGCAAATGATAAAGCAATCAAAAGGGCTAATGTATATCTGAATAAGTATGCCCCAAGACTCTTTAAAGAACACAACATGTAAATTTGAAAGTATCTTGGGGTATCAGGCTCTGGACAATGACATTCTAGTATTAAACAGATAATTACCCCATGTTTGATGTGGTTATAAAAGCCTAACTCATGGAAGAAACTTCTGCCCACCAACTGGTCAATCACTGCTACGATCGAAAATGCAGAAAATATAAGGCAAATTTAGTGATGGTCTTTGAGACTATTTATTTCTCAGAGATCTTTGAACTAAGGGCCACTTATAAAGCCATAATTAAATTCAAGCAAACAATACTTGCATATTACAGATAAAATAATAGGCTTCAGTTTTTGTTGGGAATGGCCCTTTTTCAGGGTTATCCCCAGATTTTTTGTCTTCTACCTCCTATTTTTTTAGATCTGTTTTGCTGGTTTATTGTCTCTGCGCACTTTACCACTGCTAACCAGTGCTAAAGTGCAAGTGCTGCCTGTGTAAATTGTATTGGCGATTGTGCTTTAACCATGATTGGTATATTTGATTTACTAGTAAGTCCCTAGTAAACTGCACAATGTGTGCCCAGGGCCTGTAAATCAAATTCTACTACTGGGCCTGCAGCACTGATTGTGCCACTCACATGTGCAGCCTGTAAACAGTTCTCAGACCTGCCACTGCAGTGTCTTCGTGTGCAGTTTTAAACTGCCAATTCGACCTAGCAGGTGCACCCACATCCCAGGCCCCAACCATCCCTTTTACCACATGTAAGTCACCCCCTAAGGTAGACCTTAGGTAGCCCAATGGGCAGGGTGCAGTATATTTAAAAGGTAGGACACATACTGTTCAGGGGTGACTCCTCCGCTATGGCAGAGGAGCGTCACCCCCGTCCCCACCCCAGCAGGAGCTGCAATCCTTTAAAAATAAAATGACAATAAGCAATGTTGTTTATCGTTCTATTTTTAATGGGGGGCCATGAGGGTGACGAGCAGTGAGGGGGGTGCACAGAACACTTCCCTCAGTGTCTATCTGTTTGGCCGGCCGTATTGGGCCAGTCAAACACACATGCACACAAGGGCTCTCTCCAACCCGGCACTGTGTTGGGGAGTTGGAGAGAGCAAGCCCAGGCTCCCAGTCTGCATTGGACCACCACGCCAGGGCATTCCAGCCAATCATAACGCTGCTCTGAGCAGCATCATGTTTGGCCGCAGAGCAGGCTGTGCCTGCAGCGTGGCAGAGAGCAGAGGTGCGGCCATGTGGAGAAGGTACGTTTTAAAAAAATCTTTAAAAAAAATAAATATATAATTTATTTTTGTTCTCCCATGCCACGCCACCTTTCCCAGTCGGCAGCGACGACTGGTAGTGTTGTGTTTTACATGTCCTGGTAGTGAAATACTGCCAAATTTGTTTTTTCACTATTGCAATGCCTATCTCTCCTGTAGATTAACATAGGGACTGCCTTTAAATATAATTTAAGTGCAGTTTCCCATTGGGAGCAGATAGAAATGTGGAGTTTGGGGGTTTCTGAACTCACAATTTAAAAATGCGTATTTTGGTAGAGTTGATTTTTAGATCGTCTGTTTGAAAATGCCACTATTCGAAAGTGGCCATTATCTTGCTTAAACCATTCTCTGCCTCTGCCTGTTTGTGTATTCCACGTCAGAGTCAGACTGACAGTTGGGCTGTTGTGAATGCCCTATAGACAGTGACACAAAGGGAGCTGCGGTGTAGCCTGCATATCCTGATGAGTCTCCTGGGCTAGAGTGGGAAGGGAGGCACTGACACTTACACCTGAAAGGGCTGTGCCTGTCCTCACACAGTGCAGTCTCTGACCTCCTGGAGTATGTCTGAGGCCAGGCCTGGGCAAGGCAGGATGTTGTGAACAACAGAGACTTTCCTTTGAAGTTTGCCTACTTAAAGGCAGAAATTAGTATAAGTAGTGGACCCAAACCCCAGACTTTTAGAAACACTTTTGGATCAAGAGGAACCTCCAGTGCTGAGGTGCAAGTGCTCCCTATGCAAATTGTATTGGTAATTGGATTATCCGTGATTGGCATAGTTGATTTACCGGCAAGTCTCTAGTAAAGTGCAATATGTGTTCCCAAGGCCTGTAAATCAACTACTACTAGTGGGCCTCCAGCTCTGATTGTGCCACTCACACGAGTAGCCCTGTAAACATGTCTCAGACTTGCCACTGCAGTGTCTGTGTGTGCAGTCTTGCACTGCCAATTCAACCTTGCAAGTGTACCCACTTGCCAGACCCACACCTTCTCTTTTACTACATGTAAGGCACCCCTAATGTAGGCCCTAGGTAGCCCCATGGGCAGGGTGCAGTATATGGTGAAGGTAGGACATGTACAGATGAGATTTTCATGTCCTAGCAGTGAAATACTTCCCAATTCGGTTTTTACTGTTGCAAGGCCTATCTCTCATAGGTTAACATGGGGACTGCCATTAAATATATTTAAAGTGCAGTTTCCCATTGGGAGAAGATAGAGATTTGGAGTTTAGGGTCTCTAAACTCACAATTCAATAATACATCTTTTGTTAAAGTTGTTTTTAAGATTGTCAGTTTGAAAATGCCACTTTTAGAAAGTGGACATTTTCTTCCTTAGCCATTCTGTACCTCTGCCTGCTTGTGTATTCCACGTCAGGGTCAGACTGACAGTTGGGCTGTTGTGAATTCCCTCTAGGTAGTGGCACAAAGGGAGCCGGAGGCCATCTGGGCTAGAGTGGAGGTAGGAGTGGTCACTTACTCCTGAAAGGGCTGTGCATGCCCTCACACAATGCAGTCTCCAAAACCCTAGTGCGAGTCTGGAGCCAGGCCTGGGAAAGGCAGGATCTTGTGAACAAAAGAGACTTTCCTTTGAAGTTTGCCAACTTCAAAGGCAGAAAGGGGTATAAGTAGTGGACCCAACACTCCAGACTCTTGAAACACTTCTGGATCAAGAGGAACCTCTGCCAAGTTGAAGAGCTGGAGGAGGAGTACTACGCCTTTGCTGTGTGTTTTGCTGGGTTCGCCTGCAGTTACTGCTTCTGCCTTAAAGAGGACAAAGACTGGACTTTGCTGTGTATCCTGCTTGTGAAACCAAGGGCTTGAAGTAGCGCTTGCCTCCTGTGGGCCGTCTCAGGGTTATCAAAGACTTCAGGTTCATCTGCCTACAGCACTGGGAAATGTGTGTTTTGTTCTGCCACAGAAGAAAAACCACCACATGCCATTAATGACGCCACTACCTGCACCGTCACCTGACGACGCACAGAGTCGTGCCCCACTTTGCATGCCAACCTCGTTCTCATCAATGCCATTGCCTGACGTTGTCTCCCGGCAGCTGCTTGCACCGTGACCTTTGATCCCTCCACTCTGCATCGCCTTGCACACACCGCA
This sequence comes from Pleurodeles waltl, assembly GCF_031143425.1. Lineage (NCBI taxonomy): Eukaryota > Metazoa > Chordata > Amphibia > Caudata > Salamandridae > Pleurodeles > Pleurodeles waltl. The sequence goes on from NC_090445.1 coordinate 1,418,849,982, forward strand.
GCCTTGACATCCCTGATGACGGCACTCCAGACTGACACCGACGCCTCTGCCTGCATCGTGGCCTGTGGACACCCCTCGTGAGGTACACAAAGCACCGTCCCACACCGCAGCCCCGTTCCACCAACGCAAGCGCCATCGACTCCAGCATTGTCAACTGACACCCTTGTCTGCACTGCGTCCCATGGGTGCCGCAAGGAGCCTGTCCCGGGTTGTACCGCCGCCTTGGGCCTACTGACGACAGCACTTCAGCAACGAATTACCAAGAGACCTGCACCATGACCTGGGGACACCGCACGTCGCACCAACCCACTTCACACCATAGCCCTGGTTTCACCAATGCTGCAGGACGCCGTCACCGAGCCACTGCTTGCATCATGACATGATGGCACCGCACACCACATCATCCCGTTTCGCACCGCAGCCCCGATCCCATGAATGCCAGCACTCCTGACTTTGTCATCAGCCTAAGTTCGATCTGCAACGTGTGTGCCTGACGACCCCTGCACTGACCTCCGGAACTGACACCAGCGATGCTGCACTTCGGATCTCATCACGAGGATCACGATGCCCTGCATTACCAAGGTACTGTTTGCGCATCTTCCCAACACCGTACCTGGCCCATGACGGTGTGGTTGGTCTGATTTGTTGTTCACGAGCCATGGTAGCCCCAGACAGAGTTATTGACTTCAAGGAACTGTATTTTTAAGTTACTTCTTGCAAAATTCATATCTTTATTACTGTATGTTGGAATTTTCTTGTTTTCGTCTCTTTTTAAACAGATAAATATTGGCTATTTTTCTAAAACTGGTGTGGTGTCCTTATGTAGTGTTTTCACTGTATTACTTTATGGTATGTGCAAATGCTTTACACGTTGCTTCTGCAATAAGCCTGACTGCTCGTGCCAAGCTACCAAGGGAGTGAGCAGGGGTTATCCGAGCAGGATCTCACCCTTATCCTGACTAGAGTGAGGGTCCCTACTTGGACAGGGTGCAACGACTGCCAACTAGGGACCCCATTTCTAACAGTATTCAATTATAGTACAAGACAAATCATCACTTCTAGGACATCCAATGATAATCTCCCTCACCGCTAACGGTTATGTCAGAATACAGATGGGCAAATGCATTTTCAATGTTCACAGATTTCCATATCTGATCTCAAGGCCGACTTAGATGTAGTACATAACTTGATATGCTCAATACACTAGTTGATGGGCCCCACATTCCTCATCATCTTTATTAACAATATGTTTGAGGCTCTCTTGTAAATTTGAGCTGATGTTGTGGTGGCCAGGAGTTTGCTTTGCTCATTTATGGAGCTGATGCTGTGGCAAAATTCAGGAAGTAAAACAGCCTAAACTAATTCTTGTAAAGTGTGAAGTATATTACAGCTGTGAGGGATTTTTCATTAATCTACACAATTGTGGCAATCAGTAGTAACTAGAGGCTGAGTACCACTTTAGGTTAGGTACTGTAAAATATCAACAGGTTTATTACTTTACTTATTAAATGATCAGCTTCCTGACTAGTGGAGTTTAGGTAAGCCAGGTGGCAAAGAGCGAGGGCATGCTGTTTTTTCTTCATCCACAGTTAGGCGCTATAGCAATATATTTGCTGGATATCGACTTATTACACCAGTAGAAGCCTAAAGTTATTTAAGTACTTTTGTTTTGAGAATAATAAATAGGACCTGACAGAAAGCCACTTTGTAGTACTGAGCTATACACTAACAGGCTAATGCACCAATACGCTGAAGTGTATTGCTAGTGCTTTTCATGCGGCGGAACTACGGGGCTATTGCAACTTGTCATACTTGAGGCTTGTTGAAAATGTTCTTCAGGTCACTTCTTAACCTCCTCCAGTGAAATGTGGGAAGAACCATGGTGAATGACATTGAGAAACGTGCAGCCTTAAAGCCATTATTGGTCTTGACCATGGTTCAGTCCAGAACACAAAGGTAATTACTATGAAACCCTTGAAAACTCCATCCTAGAGCTGGAACTACTAGAGCCACATTGAAGAAACAGATTAGAGTGATGCTTAGTAAACGTGAGCTTGAACACTTATAGTTGGTTTCAAAGATAATGAATATGATCCATGTATGTCTCGTTATGCCACAATAATGTGAGTAGGCATTATATGAGTTACTAGCTACAGGCAGCACTGGTCATTGGCCTATTTTGCTTCAAGTATATGTGAACTATATATGGACCCTGTCTTCAGTTAAGTTCTCTAATTCATCTACTGCCAATTTAAGGTCAATGTGATTTTTTTGTGGAAGTGTACAAAGATTTGGAAGGGGTATTGTGTGAGTGGGAAATATCGTCGTTCTTCAATATTGTAGCCAAAATATAGAGGAAAAATATTGACAGGTATTTATGTATAGATTTTCTATACATAACTCCACATATATGTATCTTGATGATATATACATATATCGTCAAGTATGACCCTTTGGAAGGTTGAGTCTGACGTTAGCCATTTATATTTATTTATTAATACAACAACTCTGTCTGTCCTATCTGTTGTATGTTTTGTTTTAGCACATAGAGGTGGTGGTGTATTCCATTGTTGTGGTTGTAAGGAAACAGGTTTTTTACCAGGTGACCTCAATTTGTCACCCCCATTATCACTACCAGGTACTGGTGTAATTGCTCAGAAATCCCTGAGCCCTGCTAAACAGGACTCACTGCATACTGTCTGACCATTAAACTGGTGCATGTTTAATTTGCTTGCCCCAATTGGCATAACCTAACTTACTTGTAAATCCTTAGTATATGATACCAGTGGTAGCCAGGGCCTGTAAGCTACAGTGTCCCCCTGGAACTGCAGCACTTGTTGTGCCACCCTGAGTAGGATAATAAAATGTAAAACATAGCTCCCGGTCTGCCACTTCAGACTAGAAGGACAGTTTTGAACTCATTTAAGGTAATGGCAAAGTTCAAAACTCCCTTTTTAATATACGTGTTGCTTCTAACGTACGCCTAATGATCCCTAAGGTAAGGTCCTGTATGTTAAAAAGTGGAACATCTACCTTTACATGTTCCAACAGTAAAATACCAAATGTTGTTTTTACTGTTGAAAGGCTAGTAGCTCCCTTGGCAAGTACTGAGTTACAGGCTGGCACAGCCCTGCTAATTTCTGAATGGGACTACTAAAGGTGGTATGGTATGGTATGGTATGGTATCATATGGTATCAAAAGAATTCATGCATTAAATCCGATGTAATGGTTAAAGCGGATTTAATGTCACTGGTGGGCAAAGTTCAACTTTATAAGTTGTAACTTTAATTGCTAAAGGTTTCCAGTGCCTGTTTACTTTTGTACTCTGGGTCTGTCCTACAGACAGCTTTCTGCCCACCTGGGAGACATGCTAATGACTACCAGGAAATAAAAGGCCTGCCACTGGAGGAGGTGTTACCTCTCCCAGGCAGGAAGTCACTTGGGTGTTAGCCCTAAAGGCGTGTGAGCCTTTGAATGGCAAATGGGAAACAATTGGGAGAGGGGCTGCTCTATTGTTTAGGTAGACAGGCTGGCAGTAGAAACAGGGAAGGGTAAGCCAGTTGTCAAACTGGTTTTCCATAGGTGTGTAGCCCCCTTGGAAGCCACACCTCTGGACTGTGTAAGGGAGCAAAGGATTCCTACAGGAGGAGTTCTGCCAGCTTGGGAGAGGGCAGATTGGTGCATCTTGGGATAGCCAGATTCCACACTTTCCAGGAAGTGGTCATCAGAAGGGAGGGAATCCGGTAGCCCATTGGCTAACAACCACATCCTACCCTGAGGGGATTTTCTGTACATAAATAGGGCACCCAAAACTGAGTTTCACGACTGTATTGGGAGAAGAACCAAAGATGGACTGCCCTGCTACACCATAGATTCAGCAAGAGAGGCTGCACCGGTGTAGACTGCACCTGCTGACCCTGGTGGCTAGTAAAGGACTGTGCTTGCTTTGTCCTGCTTGGGGAGACGTCGTGTGCAGAGTCCACCCGAAGCCAAGAGACTCCAAGGCTCAGTGAGCTGGCCTCCTGTTCACCGCACAGGAGCACAACAGCTGAGAAGCCTGCTAGGGCAAGTTGGTAGCCTAAAGTCTTCAACCTGCTTCAGTGCAGCACCAGGGACCAGGACCTGATAGGCAAAGCTGCACCTGACCCAGGAACGATTGGCCAGTGACCGCGATACTGGGTGATTGGGATTCTGCCAGCACTGAGAGGGCTTCGAGAGACGTCAACCCTGTGACCAGGACCGCCTCACCCCCTTTGTGGACCGAGGAGTAGTCACAGCAAGACCCCCATCGACAGCATTACATCCACAGCATCCTTTTAACATCTTCAGCATCCTTCATCCCTTGCATCAGGCCACTTCCATAGGAAAATCCTGCAATGGATAAAAGTGCTTGGAACTGATTCAAGAGTGCTTCACCTGTTGCAGTAAATGTTTATGAGGACCCAGCTGGTTCCCCTGACTGGCTCCCCATTGCAGTTGGTGACCTAAAGTGACTTCAAGTGACTGCATTACATTTAGCTCAAACTTTTTAGTGGAAAAGGTTCTCAGTGTCACATTAGTTGAATTTGCTAGTGTTTTTTCATGGTTGAGTTAAGCCTTGATTTAATACATCTTGTAAATTCTATATATCACCAGAATCCTCCAGTATCCTGCAAGCAGCGCTCCCCTTGGGATTATGACCTCGTTCTCCGCCAGCCTTTTCATGGCGGTAGCACTACTATGAAAAGGCTGGCAGAGAACATCTGCAGGGGGGCCACAGGGAGGCCCCTGCACTGCCCATGCGCTTGGCGTTCCTCTGCCCTTGTCCTGGGATTCCTCACTAGGGTCAGTAGCCATGACAGGTTGGGGTAACCAGAGTCACCTGCATATGGCGAGGGACAACTGTTAGACACACACTAACCTGGAGGGATATCCCCAGACCCACACAACCATTCCCACTGACTAGCTTCCAGGTGCTCACCTAATAGCCACACACAGTGCCTCTGGAGTTGACCCATCACATAAGGGATGCTGCTATTCTGCAGGATGTAGGCGTCATGCACTGAGCCAGGGAACATGGCATTCACATGGGAGATGTACTGGTCTGCCAAACATACCATCTGTACATTCATCGAATGATAACTCTTCCGGTTTCTGTACACCTGTTCACTCCTGTGGGGGGGGGTACCGAAGCCACATGTGTCCCATCAATGGCACCTATGATGTTGGGGATATGTCCCAGGGCATAGCAATCACCTTTCACTGTAGGCAAATTCTCCACCTGAGGGAAAACGATGTCGCTCCGCATGTGTTTCAGCAGGGCAGACAACGCTCTGGACAACACGCTGGAAAACATAGGCTGGGACATCCATGATGCTATGGCCACTGTTGTTTGAAATGACCCACTTGCAAGGAAATGGAGAACTGACAGCACCTGCACTTGAGGGGGGATTCCTGTGGGATGGCGGCTAGCTGACATCAGGTCTGGCTCCAACTGGGTACACAGTTCTTGGATTGTGGCACGGTCAAGCCCGTATGTGATTATCACATGTCTTTCCTCCATTGTCGACAGGTCCACCAACGGTCGTACACCGGAGGATGCCGCCATCTCCTCACATGTCCCAGCGGATGGTGCCTATGAAGGACAACAGCGAGCACAGAGTCAAACAAATCAGAGGTACGTTCCCACAGAACACCATTCATAATCTAAAAAGTGGGCTGTATGTGTGTTGAGTCTAGGCCTAGGTATGTGTGACGCAGTTGAAATTGTAGGCATGTGAGCCCCTGAAATGACGGCTGCCTGACCTGTAAAGTGGGACAATGGGATGTGAGGTAACTGCGCTGGCGTTGTACACCGTCGCGGTAGGTGGTCGAAGACCGCGGCGCAATGCTGCATTGGTTAACAATGGACCCTATGGGTCCCAGGAGCCAATGACGATGTACGCCGGCGGTGACGGTACGCACCGCCGCATGACGTGACCGCCATTTTCTATCTGTTCAATCACTCGATACCTGATCTTCGACAGGAGAGGACCTACACTGCAAGTGCTGCTGTGACCTCGGTCTGGAAGAGACAATGGCTCGAGTGTCTGGGGAAAGGGCCGCTGTCTTCACATCGGAGGAGTTGGAGAAACTCGTGGACGGGGTCCTCCCCCAGTGCACGCTACTCTACGGTCCTCCAGACAAACAGGTAAGTACACGGGGAGCATGCGGTATGGGATATGCCTGTACGGAGAGGGGTGGATGTAAGAAGGAAGGGGGGAGAGTGCGGCGTGCATGAAACGACGGTGAGTGTGCCACATGGCAAGGGTAGGGATGGGGGCCAATCACTTTGACGGTGCAGTTGGTAATAACTTTCTCTCCCCCCTGTACAAATCATGTAGGTCAGCGCCCACCAGAAAAAACATATTTGGCGTGCCATCGCCAAGGACGTCCGGACCCTGGGGGGTCTACCGCAGACGAAGCACCCACTGCCGGAAAAGATGGGAGGACATTCGCCGCTGGAGCAAGAAGACGTGCCCGTCGCACCATGACCCCCCTGATGTTCAGAATCCTGGCGGTGGCGTACTCGTAGTTGGATGGGCGCTTGAGGGCATCACAGCAGCCACAAGGGGGTGACTACAGTCGCATTCTGCTGATTTTGCACGCAGTGGAGGTGTCTGGGTGGGGGAGGTGGGCTGTGGGTTTCCCTAGGCCAGAGCGAGTTCCGTAGGCAAGGTCCGTCCGTAAGGCAGGCCATGTGGCACACCACTGCACTTCTGTAGAGTGTCAACTAAACTTAGTCATACCCCTGTGTCATCCATGTGTGCAGATGTCGTCCATAGCCTAGTAGGCCATTTCCCAGGAATTGAACAGTGGAGCCCAAGAGCGTGGCGTAGTGCAGGGGGCTTCTGTGTCTGTTGTGTCCGCCAACGGTAGCGGCAATGCATGCACTCTTTCTTCTGTCGTCGTCCCCTTTTTGTGGTCTCCCTGTTCTTGTGTGCATTAGCATCACCCGTCGGAGGAGCAGTGGCACCGGAGCACGAAGGGGCTGCATCCCACATGGCCATGGAGGGCCACACAACGGACTCGGACTTCACCAGTGGGACGGAGGGCAAGGGGAGTTCCACAGCGGGCACAGGAGCTGAGACCAGTGACACGGACTCTTCCTCTGATGGGAGCTCCCTTGTGGTGGTGGCAACATCTGTGCCCCCCCCATCTACAGGTACAGCCGCCACCCCCCCCTTCCAGCACCGCCCTCCCAGCAGCCCCTCAGCCTTCACCCCGTGCCCACTCACCCGGGAGGGTGGGCATCACCTTCACCCCAGAGACCTCAGGCCCTGCCCCAGTCACCCCTGCTGCCCTCAGTGAGGAGGCCATTGACCTCCTCAGGTCCCTCACTGTTGGGCAGTCTACCATTTTGAATGCCATCCAGGGTGTGAAAGGCAGTTGCAACAAACTTTTCAGACTCTGACCTCAGCACTGATGGCAGCCATTGTCCCTGTGTCTAGCCTCCCCCCTCCAACTTCCTCCACCCAGACCCAATCCCCTGTACCTCAGCCTATCCCAAGCACACCTACAGACCAGCATGCACACACGTCAACACACAAGAGAAGCTCAGGCAAACATAAGCACCACACATCCCACAATGCACTCACTCAAGCATCACACACGTGCAGACACAACAACATCCACTGCCTCCACTGTGTCCCCCTCCTCGTCGTCTCCCTCCTCCCTCCCTGTCTCGTCTACACTCACACCTGCTTGCACTACCTCTACAGCCACTACTACCATCACCAGCACACCCACCACCACACCCCGTTCACGTGCAGTCACCACCCCCACTACCATTCACACATCCCCTGTGTCCTCTCCCAGTGTGTCTGTGACGCCCCCTCCCAAGATACACAAACGCAGGCACACACCCGCCCAACAGCCATCCACCTCACGACAGCCTCCAGCACATGCACCTTCACCCAAAGTTAGCATACGAACACCTCCTACAACCACAACCTCTTCCTCCACTCCCAAACCCCCTCCCGCTACTCGTTCCAGTGTGTCCCAAAAACTTTTCCAGTCCAACCTTGACCTCTTTCCCACACCTCCCCCACCCCGTCCATCTCCTAGGTCCCGAACTAGCACCTCAGCCACAATATCTCGCAAAAGGAGCAACCTTTGACCCTGCTTGCAGGTAGGTCGCTCCCTGCTCCGCCTTCCGTGCCACCTTCTTGCCCGCTCCCCCTTTGCTTTTTTCCCCGCCGCTGCGTCCCCTGCGGCCCCTCCCACCACCCCCTCCTTTTTTCACTGTTTCCTCTTTTCCTTTTCCCGCCACTGCGTCCCCTCCCCCAGCCCTCGCATTGGAACGGCCCTACCGCCTTCCAGCTGCCACTCCCACCCTTCCCTCCTCTCATGGCAGCTGTGGCCTGTCTGCGCCCGTCCTGCACCTGGACCGCACCCAGTGCCAGAACCCCTGACCCTCTCAGACACACCTACTCCCCCCTCACCCTCCACTCTCTCAACCCAGGCCCCAGCCCCACATGCACCACATCTAGCCCTACACACACACATGGTCCCTTCACCTGCTACACCTGCCACTTCTCCTGCTCGTCATCCCTCACACCACACACCAACCATAGCGACCCTACTTTCAACAAACACAACACCCCCAACACAAGATTCACCCACCCTGCCCCCACCAACCAACCCCGCAGCACACCAGCCCACAACCAGAACACACCCCGCAACAACAACATCCGCTCCCTTCACAAACATGCCAATGAACTCTGGGACCTAATCACTTCACACTCACCTGACATCACCTTCCTCACGGAAACCTGGACCAACCCCTCCTCAGAACCCGACATAGCCATAGCCACCCCCAAGGGATACAAACTCCAACGCAAAGACTGCCTCAACAGGCCAGGCGGGGGCATCGCCATCCTACACAGAGACACCATCAAAGTCACCACCAGCTCCCAAGACACTATCGGCAACAATGAACACATGCACTTCCTCATCCACATCAACAACAACTCCACCCTCAGAGGTACACTAATCTACCGACCACCCGGACCACGCCCCGCTTTCTGCGACACCATCGCCTACAGCATCAGCCCATATGCCCTCACCTCCACAGACTACATCCTCCTCGGTGATTTCAACTTTCACTTAGAAAACCCACAAGACCACAACACTACCTCCCACATAGACAACCTCAACAGTCTCGGACTCAAACAACTGGTCACCACACCCACCCACTCAGCAGGGCACACGCTGGACGCAATCTTCACCTCAAGCCAACACATAGCCTACACCCACACCACCGAACTCCTCTGGACTGACCACGGCTGCGTCCACTTCTCCTTCACCAAACCCCCCACACACTACCATCAACACACCACACCCTACCGCATGTGGGACAAGATCCCCACAGAACTACTAAACTCCCAACTGGCCCATAACCCCCCCACACACCAACGACCCCAACGCAGGAGCACACAACCTCTCCAAGTGGATCACTACCTGCGCAGACACACTAGCACCCCTCAGAAAACACATCACCACCTACAACATCAAGAACGCCCCATGGTTCACCCCTGAACTCCAAGACTCCAAGCGCAAATGCCGCCAAGCTGAGAAAATATGGAGACTAGAACCCTCCTCAACCAACTTCTCCACCCTCAAAACCACCATTCGCACCCATCACCAACTCATACGCACCGCCAGAAGAGATCACTACAAGACACGCCTTGACAACAACTCCCAAAACAGCAAAGAACTCTTCACCATCATCAATGAACTTGCCAAACCCAAAGCCAGCAACATAGACCCCACACACACATAGACCCCACACACACATAGCCCCTATATGACGCCCTTTCCAACCACTTCCTCCACAAAATCCTGGACACCCACAACAGCTTCATATCACACACACCCACCACACATACCCCTCACTCACCCAACTTAACCCCCACTCAAGACCCCCCACCACACTATCCACATGGACCCCTACCACACACGAAGAAACCGAAATAAACATGAACTCCATCCACTCCAGTTCCCCCTCCGACCCCTGTCCACACCGCATCAACAACAAAGCTAGCCCTACCATCGCCCCCATACTCTACACCATAATCAACTCCTCTTTCGACTCCGCCACCTACCCAGACCCCTGGAAGCATGCGGAAATTACCGCTCTCCTAAAAAAAAAAAAAGCAGACCCAGAGATCCTCTCCAACTACCGCCCCATCTCCCTCCCTTTCCCCGCCAAGGTTGCAGAGAAATTAGTCAACACCCGCCTATCCCACTTCCTCGAAGCAACCAACACCCTTGACCCCTCACAATCTAGGTTCCGCAAGAACCACAGCACAGAAACCGCCCTCATCGCATGCACTGACGACATCAGGACCAAAGTCAACAAAGGCGAGACTGTCGCACTCATCCTCCTAGACCTCTCAGCAGCTTTTGACACCGTCTGCCACCACACACTCCGCACACGCCTCCACAACATAGGAATCCGCCACAAAGCCTTAGACTGGCTCACCTGCTCCTCACCGACCGAACCCAGATAAGTCCGCCTTCCGCCCTTCCACTCCAATACTACCAAGATCACCTGAGGAGTTTCCCAAGGGTCTTCCCTCAGCCCCACACTCTTCAACATCTACATGATCCCCCTAGCCAACATTCTCCGAGAACACGGAATCACCATCCTCTCCTATGCAGATGACACCCAACTCATCCTCTCCCTCACCCGCAACCCCACCACCGCCAAAACCAACCTACACGCTTCTCTCCTAGACACCGCCAACTGGATGACCACTAACGACCTCAAGCTCAACTCAAACAAAACCGAAATCATCATCTTCGGCCCCAACAAAACCACATGGGATGACTCCTGGTGGCCCACCGCCCATGGCCCCGCACCCACCCCTGCAAACCACGCACGCAACCTCGGAATCATCCTCAACCCCTCCCTCTCCATGACACAGCAAATCAATGCTCTAACCTTCTCCTGCTTCCACACACTCCGCACTCTAAAAAAAATCCTTCAAATGGATCCCCCCAGAAACCAGAAAGACAGTCACCCAAGCACCTCATCATCAGCAGACTGGACTACGGCAACGCCCTCTACGCCGGCACCACACTCAAACTCAAATGCAAACTCAAAAGAATCCAGAACACAGCTGCGCGCCTCGTCCTTGGCCTCCCCGCCACGAACGAATCTCACCACACCTCAAATCCCTTCACTGGCTCCCCATAGACAAGAGAATCACATTCAAGATCCTCATGAACGCACACAAATCCCTCCACAACACCGGCCCAACCTACCTCAATGAAAGAGTAAACTTCCACACGCAACCTCCAATCAGCCAACCTCGCCCTAGCCACAGTCCCCCGCATCCAGCACACCACCACAGGAGGCAGGTCTTTCTCCTACCTCGCCCACAAAACCTGGCACTCCCTCCCCACCGACCTTCGCAAAACCAAACACCTACTGGTCTTCAGAAAGAACCTCAAGACTTGGCTGTTCGACCAGTGATCCTCCCTGCCCCTGCCCCCAGTTCTCCTCCCCCCCAGCGCCTTGAGACCCTAACAAGTGAGTAGCGTGCTCTACAAATTTCTTTGATTGATTGATCTCCGGGACCAGTGGTGCCTGTAGTCACCGGAATCTGGAGTGCACCGGCCACCAGGGCAGCCAGTGTGGCACGGAGCCACAGCACACAGTCCCCTACCTGTGAAGCATCAGAAGTTGGCCAGTGCCCAGCGGGAGAGGGGGAAGAATCCAGCCACCAAAGCCGCTCCCAGGGGTACAGGTGGGAGTGTGGAGTCAGCTGCGCACCTTCCAAGGTGGGAAAGGGGCACAAGAAAGTCAGCAAGTCTAGGAAGAGCAGCACGGCGGAGAAGACCGCCATCAGCCCAGCTGCCCAGGAGGCCACCGCCAGCACCAGCCCAGCTGCCCAGGAGGCCACCGCCAGCACCAGCCCAGCTGGGCCATGAAGGACCGCCAGCAAAAGCCCCGCTGGGCCATGAAGGACTGCCAGCAAAAGCCCCACTGGGCCATGAAGGACCGCCAGCAGCAGAGTCACTGCAATGGAGACCGCCGCTCCAAGCACCACTGAACAGGGCACCGCCGTCTCAAGAACTGCTGAACAGGGCACCGCCGCCTCAAGAACCGCTGAACAGGGCCACGCCGCCTCAAGAACCGCTGAACAGGGCGCGCCGCCTCAAGAACCGCTGAACAGGGCGCCGCCGCCTCAAGAACCGCTGAACAGGGCACCGCCGCCTCAAGGACCGCTGGCCCATAAGCGCCAAGGGCACTGACGCTACTGAGTCTGTCACGGGCAGAATGAAGCACCCTGGGCACCATGCCCCCTCCAGAACCAGTGGAGATTGACATCCACTACCTCTGTCCTTAGCAGGATGAAGCACTCTGGGCACCATGCCCCCTCCAGAACCAGTGGAGACTGTTATCCACTTGAGAGACTGGGGCTTTGCACTCCCCAGGATGGAACAGTGGGCAACCCACCCACTGTATAGACTTGAGAGACTGTGGCTTTGCACTCCCCAGGATGGAACAGTGGGCAACCCACCCACTGTATAGACTTGAGAGACTGTGGCTTTGCACTCCCCAGGATTGAACAGTGGGCATGTGGCCCCCTCGTGGATTTGGCGTTGTGCACTCAAGCTGCTGAGGTGCTCCCCCTTTCCCTCCCCTGAGGTGCCTGTTTTGTTGCTCTCTGATGCCCCTGCAGTGTTCTCTTCGTCGTGGTCGGGGATCTTGTGTGGGCATCGCCCATACCGTGTGGGCCAAGTGTTCCACAAACTTAATTGGAGCACTACCTGGACTACTATGCTTGGTATATATTTTGTACATGGTGTATATATATATATTTTTTTTTTTTGCCTACTTTATTTTAATATATTACAATGGTTACACTCATTTTCTATTGTCTTTGCATTCTTCCGGGGGGGTTGGGGGGTGTAACTATAATGTATAAATATGTATTACTGTGTGTGTTGTAGTGGGTGAGGGTGGGGGTGGGGGTGTTGCGTGTGTGTCACTGTTTTTTCCCTCCCCTGTGTCGTAGGTGCAGTACTCACTGTGGTCTTCGCCGCCGGCGTTCGTGCTCCTGGTAGAGGAGCAGGGAGACTATCGCAGGGAGAATTTGGAGTTCCGGGTCCATGGTGTCCTCGTTCCTCGTGGGGTGTGTAGAGGTGAGCGTTTTCCCTTCGGAATCCTGTTTCCGCTGTGTTTTTATCCGTGGTGAATCCGCCATGGAAAAGGTGTCGGATTGGTGGGTTGTAATAGTGTGGGCGGTACATTGTCTCCCGCCTGTCTGCTGGCGGTGACCGCCGTGCTGTTTGTTTGTACCGCCGTGGCGGTCGGAGTGTTATAGTGGCTGTCTTTGTTGGCGGTTTCGCCACGGTCGTAATTACAAAATTTTACTGCTGGCCTGTTGGCGGTCTTACCGCTGCTTTAACACCGTCCGCCAGGGTTGTAATGACCACCATAGTGTCTTAAGGCAAATTTGTACAAGGCTCCCTGACTTGGTACTGAACGAGAGAAGGCAATGCGCCTTACCAACACAGAAAATGTCTCCATTTAGAGAAGGAAGGGCTAGTTGAGCGAAGGGATCAGCAGACACCTAATCCAGGTAAACAATACTTGCCTCTATATAATTAGGAACAACCAGCAACATACAGCATAAAATGAACAACTGAATTTATCTCCACCAAATAGAAGGAAATCAATGGCACAGCAGGCAGTGCACCTCTATACAATATTAACCAAAGATTTCTCAAAATACTTGGTTGTCTCCCCATCTGTGCACCCTCTTGTCCACCGTCTAGCGACATTGGTGATTACGTAGTTTGGGGCCCCTGTCAGAAAGATAAGTAGCATGAATTAAAATAGTAAATAATTTTACGGCCGTGGGGCCCACCGCGCCCCTTTCTTCCGGCCTCGCGACGTCCTCTCTGCTGTGGCGGGGCAGGAGCCCAGGATTGGGCTTCGGTTCTCGCCGCGCGTTGTGCGCGGCGCGGATACTAGTTATGGGTGCCCGCATGCCCCCCTCCCCCCCTCGGCCTTCCACTCAACTGGTGCCCACTACTTGGCCTTCTCCTTTTCCTCTTTCTTCTGGTAGCCATTTTTTCCTGTCTCTCCCAGCATACCTTTCTCTTTTCTTGTTCCCTGTATGCATCTGCTTCCCTTCTTACTATGGTGCTTTTCCGATCTGGTTCTATAACCCCTTCCCAATCCAGGATGGCTGTTTTTCATCTTCCTGTTTGTTACTTCCTGTCTAGGGATTATATAACGGGATTGAATTCTCTTCTCTTTGCGTTGCAACACTTCTCCTGTGGTGGTCACGCTCCAGCTGGTCTTCTATTCGGAATCCAGTTTTGCTCCTGTTTTTTCCTATGTTCTTCCTGAGTTTTTCGTGGCATCAAGGTTCTGATTTTCTTGTGTCCTCCTTTTCTTCAAGAAAGTTCCTCTCTGGAGGTTTTTTCCCTACAGGGTTTTTCCTGTAGGACTCCTGCTGGAGGGCACGGACTGTGGTGGCATATTACTGTTAGCAGCACTGTGGTTACCAGAAGGGGTCGCCCCTACCTCGGCCAGAGTCGGACTTGCAAGAACTGAGGCCGCACGCCATCTCCCTCTGGCCTGGGCGGTAAGCGAAAGACAAAACCTGATAGATGGCAATGCCCAAAACTCCGGTCTTTGTCCAGTATCATGGAGGACCCCTCGACAAGTACAGAACAAACAAATCAGTCATTGCTCCTGACTATCCAACAACAAGCCCAGGAACTACAACAGCAAGGAAACAAAAACGTGGCCTTACGCCAAGCATTAACTTCCAGGACCACTGATGTTCTAACCATTTCTGCATCTACACCCCATTTTTCTGGGGATTCTAACAAATTACGAGAATTCCTAGATGCCCTAACAGCTTGTTTTGCGTTTAGACCGTCACAATTCATGCAAGACAAGACCAAGGTCGGATACTTAATCAGTTCCCTGTACAGCCCGGCTTTAGTCTGGGTAATTCCTCTGGTAACCTCCAATGATTCCCAACTGTCTAATTTTCCTGCCTTCATCGCTACCTTTAAGCAAATGTTTGAGCGTCCTGGACATGAAACTTCTGCAGAAGAAGCCTTATGCGAAATCCAACAAGGGAGTCAGGACGTCTTACAATACATCTCACGGTTTAGGCAACTGGCATCGGAAACCTCTTGGGTAGAACTTACCCTTGTTACTCGTTATCAAAGAGGACTGCGGGAGGAAATCAAAGACGAATTAGTGCATTCTGCTAGAGTGGAGGATCTCAAGAGTTTGATGGGCTTAACTCTTGCCATAGAATATCGTCTTAACAAACACAGGATGGAAAAGAAAAAGAATCGTATACCATCACATTCAGTAACTGCACGTGCACCTCCTCATCGTTCAGAAGAGACTCGTCCTGAAACTAGAGGAATTACCGATGAGGAACCCATGCAAATTGATATGGCTTGCGAGCCTTTATTGACTAGTGAGCATGAGACTAGACAAAGGAAGGGACTATGTCTCTATTGTGGAGCTTCCGGTCATCTAATTCATGCTTGTCCCATTCGTCCGGCAAGGCACTTGGGAAACGCCAGCTCCTGTCCTCTGTGAGAAGGGAGAGGACGGGATATTCCAAGATACCTTCCATCTGTTACTCCAGAGAAGATATAACAGCTCTTTTTCTTTTACCTATCACCTTACAATTAGCAGATGGCCGAGAAGAAAAAGCTTTAGCCTTGTTGGATTGTGAACCCAGTGGTCTCTACTTAGATGAAACATGGGCTTTGGAAAGGAAGATTCCTCGGGTACCCAAGGACATACCAGAGCAAGTTCATACAGTGGATGGTTCTCTGTTAGCCTCTGGTCCTGTTACTAATACCACTCCTACCTTGTGCTTACAATTCGGGAAACATCAGGAATATGTTTCCTTTGATCTGATATCTTCACCTAATCACGTCATGATTCTAGGTATCCCATGGCTCACCAGTCACAATCCCTATATTAATTGGGAAACTAGAACCATTTCACTGTCCTCCCAATTTTGTCAACAACACTGTTATTTAGCAGGAACATATTGGTCCCCGAAGAAAATGTCAACTAGATTAAACTGATCCATCAACCTCCTTCAAGGAGTACCCGGTCATTATCTGGAATATGCTGCCATCTTTCAAAAACTTGATAAACCAGTAGTTCCGCCTCATAGAGAATATGATTGTGCCATTCCTTTAGAATCCAATGCTGTAGTCCCCTTTGGGAGAATGTATTCTCTTACTGAGCCTGAGAGGAAGATCCTCAAAGAATACCTATAAGAGAATTTACAGAGCAATCTTATTGCTCCTTCGTCTCCTCCTGCAGGAGCTCCACTCTTTTTCGTACCAAAAAAGGCAAAAGACTTGCGCCCTTACATAGACTTTTGCAGATTAAATAAGATTATTACTAAAGATCGCTACCCGATGCCCCTTATTAAAGATATTCTAGAAGCCATCAGAGGAGCTAAGAGGTTTACCAAATTAGATCTTTAGGGAGCCTAACATCTTTTAAGGATAAAAGAGGGTGATGAATGGAAGACTGCCTTCAGAACCGCTCTTGGCCATTTTGAATATCGGGTAATGCTCTTCAGGCTTACTAACGCTCCCTCTATATTTCAGAGATTCATGAACGCCATCTTTTCTGATCTTTTACACCAAAAAGTGGTTGTCTATTTAGATGATATTCTTATCTTCTCCACTCGCCCTGAGCAACACACTGAACATGTTCTCCAAGTCCTAGAGAGGCTTAGGCAACATCATCTATTCTGCAAACCAGAAAAATGTGAATTTGATCAGACTGAAGTGAGGTACTTGGGATACCATATCAACCAAGTAGGGATTGCTGTGGACTCGGACAAGGTTCAAGCCATTCTGGATTGGCCATCTCCTTCCTCCATCAAAGAAACTCAATGTTTTCTAGGACTGGCCAATTTTTACCATCAATTCATAGCTGGTTTTGCCCATGTTTTGCTTTCACTAATGACTGAGCTGACAAAAATCTCTAGAACGCACTTATTAGTTTAAAGAAGACATTTATTATTACTTCACCACAAGGTTCCTGAGAGAGGAGATTAGTAGGTTGGAGGCACACGTTTAAAAATAGTCACAGCAATGAAAGGAAAATATATATACGTGATTCTCAACTGCAATGTACACAGCAAATATATGTGATTATATTACAGCATAACTGCCAAGCAAAGAATAAAGTCAAAATTCAACACCGTAGGGCCTATCACTGCTCTTCATCTTTCTCATGCCACCAAGTTGATGACCCCTGTTCAACTGCGAGAAAGAGTTTTTTCCACCCTCACGGGAGGTCAGGCACTTGAGGTCCACTCCTGACTGAAGTCTCGGAAAATTCCCCCCTCACTGCTGCCCAGGGACCCCTTTTATAATATTCAAAACATGCTGGCTACTGTAGGTCAGAGTTGGGAGAAACAACGCCGAAAGTTGGCCACGTTTTCAAGGCTGTCTCTCCCATGGCCGAGTCCTTCCCTGCACTAAAGAAAAACACAAAATATGCGCTTCCTTATCATGCTATCGTGTTCGGTGAGAGAAAATACGAAAAACACAAGCTTAGTTTACCATGTGGAAAAACACAGCTCATCTGCAATGTCTCAACTGCAATGTTCTAACGCCATGATAAAGCCAATACGCAGCTAAACTGAATACAAAATGTAATGTCTAACGCCACATTAAAGCCAATAGGCAGCTAAACTAAATACACAATGTAATGTGCTACTGGTGAACATTGAACAACTAATATGGACTGTGGTGAAACACAAAGTCAGTGGTAAAACATACTTAATTTCATTACATCTCCACTCTCTGACCAATGACTTTTGTTTACTTTTCTCTTATTTCAAGAAAAAGAAAACAAAAACATTATAAGCAAATCAGGTTTGCATTGTATACAGCAACATAATGTAATGATAAAAGCAATCACTGTAAAGGAATGGAAGTGGATTAACGTACTGATCTCATAACCTTTCAAATCAGATACACCTACAATTAAAAGACTGAACTGATTGAATGGTGTCTCTAATGTAGTAAGTTGATGTAGAATTAGATGGAAACATCATGAGTTCTAATCATGAAATGGTACACGGTCCACCTGAAAGGTTTGCTGGAATGTACGTGAAAGTCAGGTTTCCTCACGAAAAACAGACAGCTAACTGGCAATGTTGCTTAATGAGACTGCCAGTAGTCATAAGATAATAACCAACCATGGGTTAGTTGCAGTGGAAGAAAGTTATCAAACAAGTTGACAGAACATCCATGGTACTCTATATTGATCCCATGTAGAACTTGAACCGGAGGCACCAGTTGCGCAAAATGGATCCATGAGTTTTGTACTTTAATCAATCAGGTTCAGGTTGTGGGTGCGGTCCCTCCCCCGACCCCACGCAAATGCCCGAAGCGAGACCACAAAGCACACTCATGGTCAGTGGCGATTCGTAGTAGGATCTTCAAAAGATAAAATTATGACTTTTCTTGCAAATAACATTTGTCATCTGAAATGTGCTCTCCTTTTTCCTTTCCTTGTTTTATAATCAGCAGGATGTTATTGGGGCCCTTTGCTATAATTCCTGCAGGTTCTGGAGGGCCATTTGGGGGTTCAACCCACACCTTAGCACTGAGGTTTTTATCTGCTGCACCACAGCTTCCCTTTTCTTGCACTGTCAGAAGGGCTGGGGCAGACTCCTTCCTTACCAAACCTCCATTCACTGCACTTATGACAAGTTGGGCAATTCTGTCTCCAATCTGTATGAATGAATCAGATTCTCTACTAGTTATCAGAATAACTTTGATTTCTCCCTGGTAATCTGCATCAATCACTCCCCCTAAAACCTGAATACATTTAAGGTCCAACACAGATCTGGAAGTAATCAATCCAAAATGCTCTAGGGGAATCTGTACTCCAAAAGAATAAGTGTCCACTACGATACAGGCGTATTGACACCCGCTACCAATCACTAGTGGTTCAATGTTATCAATTTGCCATATGTGTCCTGGTAACTTTCCTCTCCCCAATTGACCTTTGACTGTTTGTGGGACAGATCTTTGTTCAGTGTGCTGACAAATAGGACATTGCAAAATAACAGTTTTATCAAATCTAGGGGAATGTGCATCTCTAATCTCTGCCCACTTGTAAGTGTTTTTTTTCTCCCAGATGTCCCCATTTCTGGTGTGCCCACTTAGCCATCCCCACCAAGTCAGAATTCTGGGTTGACACTTCTGCCTTTGCACTTTTGTCTTTAACATCTGCAAGGGAATTGAACCAGCGTTCTAATGAGTCAATGGGACAATGAGCATCTATGACTTTACTCTGTTTTAACATTTCCCAAATTTCCTGCTACAACTCTGTGATCCTCACCTCCTTTGAATGAATTAACCAGTTATGTGCAAGCCATGTGGAAAGCCAAACAGCTAATCCATTGGCAGTGAACCAAGAATAAGTGTAAAAATGACACGTCTCAAGCGGCCCTTGCTTTAAAGTCTGACACATTGTACAACTCTGCACATTGGCTACTTTTTCCTTATCCTGTGGTAGACAACAACTTTTCAGTAACTGGATTGTGTGCCACCACCTTTAGGGGGGCCCGTATTCCACCTTTAGTATATGAATATCTGTGTGTTATGGGAGTCTTGAGAGGCCCAACAACACATTTTGCAGAGGGACCCCATCTCTCAAGGTGGATTATCAGGTGAGAAGAGATTTTCTCATACCTCTTGATATCCCTCAGTATTACTTACCAAACCCGCCTGGCCTCCTGCTTCTGATGGACACACAAGCCTGCGAATGTATTTTCCAATTCAGAGGGACTGGCAGGTGAAAAGAAAATAAACTGTCCTTTTCCTGTGCCCCTAGCCTGACAAGGAACTATATTGGTAGACGAAGGGTCACATTAAAAGTAACCCTGGATCGAATCTTTGTGCTGACAAGGATCTTGAGTTGGAGAAGAACAAAGGCCACTAACATGCATCCCTGGTCTGGGCTTTGCTGGCTCCTCTCCTTGTTTCGGTTTTCCATTTTACTCTTGATTACTCGGCAGAAGCACTTAAACCTGACGCTCTCACCGACTGATCTCACGATTGTGATTTTCTAGGAGTTGGCTGACATGTTATTTCCCTTCATTGTGGAGCCCGTAATTAGGTCATAAATAGGGTACATCTAAATTAGTTGGTGCGTGTCTCGGTTTTGATACGTTTTTCAGTTTCAAACGTCGCAGTAATCTGATTATGTCGCCTCTGTTTTTATTTACTTTCTGCTCGCCCGCTTGACATAGCTTTATTGTTTGCAGTGGATCTGGACACTGATTCTGTACACGCACCTTTTTGTTTGCTTCGAGGCACTGGAAAGTTAATTTCAGAGATGTCCAATATAGTGTTGCATTTCTCCACAAAGTCCTTCCCGCTGAGTGGGTTTAGCTTTTTAGATGAACGCTTTGAGTGCTAGATTTTTTTACCCATTTCTCCAGTATTAAACTTGAAAGTGAAAGTCCCAGATAGCAAATTGCTGTTGAATAGAAAGCCGTGATTGGCTAAAGCTATTACGAGACAAGAGGTCGGTGTCAAACGATTAGTGTTTGAGTAGGTCCTTCTTGGCTGCAGGTAGTGGAAGTTTAGGGGCATCTCGCATTAATCTGTATCTTTTTTTTAACATTATGTATTCTGTAACATGTAATGGAGGTTGCAAGAAATGATGACAACGCGTCGTTATCAGTCACAACTATGTAAAACAAGCTAAGCAGGAACACGTGGAAATACTCACAAATGTCCGACGAACAGCTTGGCTTTCCTTCTCAGCCTGGAACTACGCCTTCCCACGTTTGCCCAGACTTCTGCTTGTTTTAAGCACTGGTGTAATGTGGTCCGAGCTGGAATCGAGCCGATTTAATATGACCCCCTTTCCATCCAGACTATCATCAATAATGGTCTCAAAATGCAGTAAAAATTCAAATCAAGACATCCAGTTGGCTTGTTCGAAGTAGGACAATAATGCCATCAAATGTAGACGGACACTCCGCAAAACATGGCTAGTCTTCCCCAGTGCTTAATTTGTGTAAGGAAATGGCTCCTTGGCATGGTTACCCCCTGACTTTTTGCCTTTGCTGATGCTATGTTTTGAATTGAAAGTGTGCTGAGGCCTGCTAATCAGGCCCCAGCACCAGTGTTCTTTCCCTAACCTGTACTTTTGATTCCACAATTGGCACACCCTGGCATCCAGGTAAGTCCCTTGTAACTGGTACCCCTGGTACCAAGGGCCCTGATGCCAGGGAAGGTCTCTAAGGGCTGCAGCATTTCTTATGCCACCCTGGGGACCCCTCACTCAGCACAGACACACTGCTTGCCAGCTTGTGTGTGCTGGTGAGAACAAAACGAGTAAGTCGACATGGGACTCCCCTCAGGGTGCCATGCCAACCTCACACTGCCTATGCAGTATAGATAAGTCACCCCTCTAGTAGGCCTTACAGCCCTAAGGCAGGGTGCACTATACCATAGGTGAGGACACCAGTGCATGAGCACTGTGCCCCTACAGTGTCTAAACCAAACCTTAGACATTGTAAGTGCAGGGTAGCCATAAGAGTATATAGTCTGGGAGTCTGTCAAACACGGACTCCACAGCACCATAATGGCTACACTGAAAACTGGGAAGTTTGGTATCAAACTTCTCAGCACAATAAATGCACACTGATGCCAGTGTACATTTTATTGTAAAATACACCCCAGAGGGCACTTTAGAGGTGCCCCCTGAAACCTAATCCAACTACCCATGTAGGCTGACTGGTTCTAGCAGCCTGCCACACTCGAGACATGTTGCTGGCCACATGGGGAGAGTGCCTTTGTCACTCTGTGGCCTGTAACAAAGCCTGCACTGGGTGGAGATGCTATCACCTCCCCCAGGCAGGAGCTGTAACACCTGGCGGTGAGCCTCAAAGGCTTACCCCCTTTGTTCCAGTACCGCAGGGCACTCCAGCTAGTGGAGTTGCCCGCCCCCTCCGGCCACGGCCCCACTTTTGGCAGCAAGGCCGGGGGAGATAATGAGAATAACAAGGAGGAGTCATCGGCCAGTCAGGACAGCCCCTAAGGTGTCCTGAGCTGAGGTGACTCTAACTTTTAGAAATCCTCCATCTTGCAGATGGAGGATTCCCACAATAGGGATAGGATTGTGACCCCCTCCCCTTGGGAGGAGGCACAAAGAGGGTGTACCCACCCTCAGGGCTAGTAGCCATTGGCTACTAACCCCCCAGACCTAAACACGCCCTTAAATTTAGTATTTAAGGGCTCCCCTGAACCTAAGAATTTAGATTCCTGCAACTTACCGAAGACGAAGACTGCTGAGCTGAAAACCCCTGCAGAAGAAGAAAGAAGACACCAACTGCTTTGGCCCCAGTCCTACCGGCCTGTCTCCTGCCTTCTAAAGAACCCTGCTCCAGCGATGCTTTCTCCAGGACCAGCGACCTCTGAATCCTCAGAGGACTGCCCTGCTTCAAGAGGAACAAGAAACTCCAGAGGACAGCGGACCTGTTCCAAAAAGACTGCAACTTTGTTTCAGAGGAGCAGATTTAAAGACCCCTGCAATCCCCGCAAGAAGTGTGAGACTTGCAACACTGCACCCGGCGACCCCAACTCGACTGGTGGAGAAACAACGCTACAGGGAGGACCCTCCGGCGACTCCAAGACTGTGAGTAACCAAAGTTGTCCCCCCTGAGCCCCCACAGCGACGCCTGCAGAGGGAATCCCGAGGCTCCCCCTGACCGCGACTGCCTGACTCTAAAATCCCGACGGCTGGAAAAGACCCTGCACCCGCAGCCCCCAGCACCTGAAGGATCGGAACTTCAGTGCAGGAGTGACCCCCAGGAGGCCCTCTCCCTTGCCCAGGTGGTGGCTACCTCGAGGAGCCCCCCCCCCTTGCCTGCCTGCACCGCTGAAGAGACCCCTTGGTCTCCTATTGATTTGCATTGGAAACCCAACGCTTGTTTCTGCACTGCACCCGGCCGCCCCAGTGCCGCTGAGGGTGTACTTTTTGTGTGAGCTTGTGTCCCCCCCGGTGCCCTACAAAACCCCCCTGGTCTGCCCTCCGAAGACGCGGGTACTTACCTGCTGGCAGACTGGAACCGGGGCACGCCCTTCTCTCCATTGAAGCCTATGCGTTTTGGGCACCACTTTGAACTCTGCACCTGACCGGCCCTGAGCTGCTGGTGTGGTGACTTTGGGGTTGCTCTGAACCCCCAACGGTGGGCTACCTTGGACCCCAATCTTAACCCCGTAGGTGGTTTACTTACCTGCAAAACCTAACAATACTTTACCTCCCCCAGGAACTGTGAAAATTGCACTGTGTCCACTTTTAAAACAGCTATTTGTGTTTTATGTAAAAAGTATATATGCTACTGTAATTATTCCAAGTTCCTTAAGTACTTACCTGCAATACCTTTCAAATGAGATATTACATGTAGAATTTGAACCTGTGGTTCTTAAATTAAACTAAGAAAATATATTTTTCTATAACAAAACCTATTGGCTGGATTTGTCTCTGAGTGTGTGTTCCTCATTTATTGCCTGTGTGTATGTTCAACAAATGCTTAACACTACCCCTTTGATAAACCTACTGCTCGACCACACTACCACAAAATAGAGCATTAGTATTATCTCTTTTTGCCACTATCTTACCTCTAAGGGGAACCCTTGGACTCTGTGCATACTATTCCTTACTTTGAAATAGTGCATACAGAGCCAACTTCCTACATTGGTGGATCAGCGGTGGGGTACAAGACTTTGCATTTGCTGGACTACTCAGTCAATACCTGATCACACGACAAATTCCAAAAATTGTCATTAGAATTTGATTTTTGCAATTTGAACTATTTTTCTAAATTCTTAAAAGACCTGCTAGGGCCTTGTGTTAGATCCTGTTTAGCATTTCTTTTAGAGCTTAAAAGTTTGTGAAAGTTTGAATTAGAACCTAGAACTAGTTTTAGATTCTTAAAAAGTACTCCAACTTTTAGAAACATAATGTCTAGTACAGATGTGAATGTGGTGGAACTCGACACCACACCTTACCTCCATCTTAAGATGAGGGAGCTAAGGTCACTCTGTAAAATAAAGAAAATAACAATGGGCCCCAGACCTTCCAAACTACAGCTCCAGGAGCTGTTGGCAGAGTTTGAAAAGGCCAACCCCTCTGAGGATGGCAACATAGAGGATGAAGATAGTGACTTGGAGGAAAATTCCCCCCTACCAGTCCTATTTAGGGAGAACAGGGCCTCTCAAGCCCTGACTCCAAACATAATAGTCAGAGATGCTGCTTCCCTCACAGGAGGGACCAACATCTCTGAAATCACTGAGGATAACTCCAGTGAAGAGGACATCCAGTTAGCCAGGATGGCCAAAAGATTGGCTTTGGAAAAACAGATCCTAGCCATAGAAAGGGAAAGACAAGAGATGGGCCTAGGACCCATCAATGGTGGCAGCAACATAACTAGGGTCAGAGATTCTCCTGACATGTTGAAAATCCCTAAAGGGATTGTAACAAAATATGAAGATGGTGATGACATCACCAAATGGTTCACAGCTTTTGAGAGGGCTTGTGTAACCAGAAAAGTGAACAAATCTCACTGGGTGCTCTCCTTTGGGAAATGTTCACAGGGAAGTGTAGGGATAGACTCCTCACACTCTCTGGAAAAGATTCAGAATCTTATGACCTCATGAAGGGTACCCTGATTGAGGGCTTTAGATTCTCCACTTAGGAGTATAGGATTAGATTCAGGGGGGCTCAAAAATCCTCGAGCCAGACCTGGGTTGACTTTGTAGACTACTCAGTAAAAACACTAGATGGTTGGATTCAAGGCAGTGGTGTAAGTAATTATGATGGGCTGTACAATTTATTTGTGAAAGAACACCTATTAAGTAATTGTTTCAGTGATAAACTGCATCAGCATCTGGTAGACCTAGGACCAATTTCTCCCCAAGAATTGGGAAAGAAGGCGGACCATTGGGTCAAGACTAGGGTGTCTAAGACTTCCACAGGGGGTGACCAAAAGAAAGGGGTCACAAAACCTCCCCAGGGGAAGGGTGGTGAGACAGCCAAAAACAAAAATAGTAAAGAGTCTTCTACAGGCCCCCAAAAACCTGCACAGGAGGGTGGGACTAGAGCCTCTTCACAAACCAATTTTGGGTACAAGGGTAAAAACTTTGATCCCAAAAAGGCCTGGTGTCGTAGCTGTAATCAGCCAGGACACCAAACTGGAGACAAGGCCTGTCCCCAGAAAAATACCACTTCTAACTCCACTCCAGCTAAAACTGGAATGGCCAGTCTCCAAGTGGGATCAACAGTGTGCCCAGAGCAAATCAGGTGTCACACTGAAGCTACATTAGTCTCTGAGGGTGGGGTGGATTTAGCCACACTGGCTGCCTGGCCTCCTAACATGCAAAAATACAGGCAGCAGCTCTTAATTAATGGGACAAGTGTAGAAGGCCTGAGGGATACAGGTGCCAGTGTCACCATGGTGACAGAGAAACTGGTTTCCCCTGGTCAATACCTGGCTGGACAAACTTATCCAGTCATCAACGCTGACAATCAGACTAAATTACATCCCATGGCTATGGTAACTTTAGAGTGGGGAGGGGTCAATGGCCTGAAACAGGTGGTGGTCTCCTCAAATATCCCAGTAGACTGTTTGCTTGGAAATGACATGGAGTCCTCAGAATGGGCTGAGGTAGAACTAAAAACCCATGCAGCCATGCTGGGTATCCCTGAACTGGTGTGTGTCAAGACAAGGGCACAGTGCAAGGTTCAGGGTGAAAAAGTAGAGCTGGAGTCTGGAAAAAGGGCCCAGCCTACCAAGAGAAAAGGAAAGCCAGCTGGGAAACCAGCTGCAACACCAGCTGCAACACAACACCAAAAAGAGAACCTCTCTTCTCAGGAAGAAGTTATGCCCTCTGAGGGAACTGAGCCTATGGAGTTAGAATCTTATCAGGTTGAGCTCTTAGGCCCAGGGGGACCCTCAAGGGAGCAGTTGTGTAAGGGGCAAGAAACCTGTCCCTCTCTTGAAGGCCTTAGGCAGCAAGCTGCTGAAGAGTCCAATGGCAAGAAAACTGGAACACATAGGGGCTATTGGGAAGATGGGCTCCTGTACACTTAGGCACGAGATCCCAAACCTGGTGCCACTAGGAGAGTGGTAGTGCCTCAGGAGTTCAGAGAGTTCATTCTGACCTTAGCCCATGATATTCCCCTTGCTGGGCATTTGGGACAAACCAAGACGTGGGAGAGACTAGTCAACCACTTCTATTGGCCCAATATGTCCCAGAAAGTTAAGGAGTTTTGTGTCTCCTGTACCACCTGTCAAGCCAGTGGTAAGACAGGTGGACATCCAAAGGCCCCCCTCATTCCACTTCCAGTGGTGGGGGTCCCCTTTGAAAGAGTGGGTGTGGACATAGTGGGTCCACTTGAACCTCCCACAGCCTCAGGAAATATGTACATCCTAGTAGTAGTGGATCATGCTACTAGGTATCCTGAAGCTATTCCCCTTAGGTCGACTACTACCCCTGCAGTAGCCAAGGCCCTCATTGGGATCTTTACCAGAGTGGGCTTCCCTAAGGAGGTGGTGTCTGACAGAGGTACCAACTTCATGTCAGCATACCTGAAACATATGTGGAATGAGTGTGGAGTGACTTATAAATTCACTACACCCTATCATCCACAAACTAATGGCCTTGTTGAGAGATTCAACAAGACATTAAAGGGCATGATCATGGGGCTCCCAGAAAAACTCAAAAGGAGATGGGATGTCCTTCTGCCATGTCTGCTCTTCGCTTACAGAGAGGTGCCTCAGAAGGGAGTAGGATTCTCACCCTTTGAACTTCTGTTTGGCCACCCCGTAAGGGGACCACTAGCTCTTGTGAAAGAAGGCTGGGAGAGACCTCTTCATGAGCCTAAACAAGACATAGGGGGTTATTCTAACTTTGGAGGAGTGTTAATCCGTCCCAAAAGTGACTGTAAAGTGACGGATATACCACCAGCCGTATTACGACTTCCATAGGATATAATGGACTCGTAATACGGCTGGTGGTAAATCCGTCACTTTTCCGTCACTTTTGGGACGGATTAACACCTCCTCCAAAGTTAGAATAACCCCCATAGTGGACTATGTACTTGGCCTTCGCTCAAGGATGGCAGAGTACATGGAAAAGACAAGCAAAAACCTTGAGGCCAGCCAACAGCTCCAGAAGTTTTGGTATGACCAAAAGGCTGCACTGGTTGAATTTCAAGCAGGGCAGAAAGTCTGGGTTTTGGAGCCTGTGGCTCCCAGGGCACTTCAGGACAAATGGAGTGGCCCTTACCCAGTGCTAGAGAGGAAGAGTCAGGTCACCTACCTGGTGGACCTGGGCACAAGCAGGAGCCCCAATAGGGTGATCCATGTGAACCGCCTTAAGCTCTTCCATGACAGGGCTGATGAAAATCTGTTAATGGTAACAGATGAGGATCAGGAAGCTGAGAGTGAACCTCACCCTGATCTTCTGTCATCAAACCCTAATGATGGCTCAGTAGATGGAGTGATCTATTCAGAAACCCTCTCTGGCCAACAGCAATCTGACTGTAGGAAAGTCCTGCAGCAGTTTGCTGAGCTCTTTTCCCTAACCCCTGGTCAGACACACCTGTGTACCCATGATGTGGACACAGCAGACCGCATGCCTGTCAAAAACAAAATATTCAGACAGTCTGATCAAGTTAAGGAAAGCATCAAGGTGGAAGTCCACAAGATGCTGGAATTGGGAGTAATCGAGCACTCTGACAGCCCCTGGGCTAGCCCAGTGGTCTTAGTCCCCAAACCTCACACCAAAGATGGAAAGAGAGAGATGAGGTTTTGTGTGGACTACAGAGGACTTAATTCTGTCACCAAGACAGATGCCCATCCCATTCCTAGAGCTGATGAGCTGATAGACAAATTAGGTGCTGCCAAATTCTTAAGTACCTTTGACTTAACAGCAGGGTACTGGCAAATCAAAATGGCACCTGGAGCAAAACAAAAGACAGCATTCTCCACACCTGATGGGCATTATCAGTTCACTGTTATGCCCTTTGGTTTAAAGAATGCCCCTGCCACCTTCCAAAGGTTGGTGAATCGAGTCCTTGCTGGCTTGGAGTCCTTTAGTGCAGCTTATCTTGACGATATTGCTGTCTTTAGCTCCAACTGGCAGGATCACCTGGTCCACCTGAAGAAGGTTTTGAAGGCTCTGCAATCTGCAGGCCTCTCTATCAAGGCATCCAAATGCCAGATAGGGCAGGGAACTGTGGTTTACTTGGGACACCTTGTAGGTGGAGGCCAAGTTCAGCCACTCCAGCCCAAGATCCAGACTATTCTGGACTGGGCAGCTCCAAAAACCCAGACTCAAGTCAGGGCATTCCTTGGCTTGACTGGGTACTATAGGAGGTTTGTGAAGGGATATGGATCCATTGTGACAGCCCTCACAGAACTCACCTCCAAGAAAATGCCCAAGAAAGTAAACTGGACTGTAGAATGCCAACAGGCCTTTGACACCCTGAAACAAGCAATGTGCACAGCACCAGTTCTAAAAGCTCCAGATTACTCCAAGCAGTTCATTGTGCAGACTGATGCCTCTGAACATGGGATAGGGGCAGTTTTGTCCCAAACAAATGATGATGGCCTTGACCAGCCTGTTGCTTTCATTAGCAGGAGGTTACTCCCTAGGGAGCAGCGTTGGAGTGCCATTGAGAGGGAGGCCTTTGCTGTGGTTTGGTCCCTGAAGAAGCTGAGACCATACCTCTTTGGTACTCACTTCCTAGTTCAGACTGACCACAGACCTCTCAGATGGCTGATGAAAATGAAAGGTGAAAATCCAAAACTGTTGAGGTGGTCAATCTCCCTACAGGGAATGGACTTTATAGTGGAACACAGACCTGGGACTGCCCATGCCAATGCAGATGGCCTTTCCAGGTTCTTCCACTTAGAAAATGAAGACTCTCTTGGGAAAGGTTAGTCTCATCCTCTTTCGTTTGGGGGGGGGGGGTTGTGTAAGGAAATGCCTCCTTGGCATGGTTACCCCCTGACTTTTTGCCTTTGCTGATGCTATGTTTTGAATTGAAAGTGTGCTGAGGCCTGCTAACCAGGCCCCAGCACCAGTGTTCTTTCCCTAACCTGTACTTTTGATTCCACAATTGGCACACCCTGGCATCCAGGTAAGTCCCTTGTAACTGGTACCCCTGGTACCAAGGGCCCTGATGCCAGGGAAGGTCTCTAAGGGCTGCAGCATTTCTTATGCCACCCTGGGGACCCCTCACTCAGCACAGACACACTGCTTGCCAGCTTGTGTGTGCTGGTGAGAACAAAACGAGTAAGTCGACATGGCACTTCCCTCAGGGTGCCATGCCAACCTCACACTGCCTATGCAGTATAGATAAGTCACCCCTCTAGTAGGCCTTACAGCCCTAAGGCAGGGTGCACTATACCATAGGTGAGGGCACCAGTGCATGAGCACTGTGCCCCTACAGTGTCTAAACCAAACCTTAGACATTGTAAGTGCAGGGTAGCCATAAGAGTATATGGTCTGGGAGTCTGTCAAACACGGACTCCACAGCACCATAATGGCTACACTGAAAGCTGGGAAGTTTGGTATCAAACTTCTCAGCACAATAAATGCACACTGATGCCAGTGTACATTTTATTGTAAAATACACCCAGAGGGCACCTTAGAGGTGCCCCCTGAAACCTAATCCAACTACCCGTGTAGGCTGACTGGTTCTAGCAGCCTGCCACACTCGAGACATGTTGCTGGCCACATGGGGAGAGTGCCTTTGTCACTCTGTGGCCTGTAACAAAGCCTGCACTGGGTGGAGATGCTATCACCTCCCCCAGGCAGGAGCTGTAACACCTGGCGGTGAGCCTCAAAGGCTTACCCCCTTTGTTCCAGCACCGCAGGGCACTCCAGCTA
Source organism: Pleurodeles waltl (assembly GCF_031143425.1). Classification (NCBI taxonomy): domain Eukaryota; kingdom Metazoa; phylum Chordata; class Amphibia; order Caudata; family Salamandridae; genus Pleurodeles; species Pleurodeles waltl. The sequence goes on from NC_090445.1 coordinate 1,418,879,968, forward strand.
GTGGAGTTGCCTGCCCCCTCCGGCCACGGCCCCACTTTTGGCGGCAAGGCCGGGGGAGATAATGAGAATAACAAGGATGAGTCACTGGCCAGTCAGGACAGCCCCTAAGGTGTCCTGAGCTGAGGTGACTCTAACTTTTAGAAATCCTCCATCTTGCAGATGGAGGATTCCCCCAATAGGGATAGGAATGTGACCCCCTCCCCTTGGGAGGAGGCACAAAGAGGGTGTACCCACCCTCAGGGCTAGTAGCCATTGGCTACTAACCCCCCAGACCTAAACACGCTCTTAAATTTAGTATTTAAGGGCTCCCCTGAACCTAAGAATTTAGATTCCTGCAACTTACCGAAGACGAAGACTGCTGAGCTGAAAACCCCTGCAGAAGAAGAAAGAAGACACCAACTGCTTTGGCCCCAGTCCTACCGGCCTGTCTCCTGCCTTCTAAAGAACCCTGCTCCAGCGACGCTTTCTCCAGGACCAGCGACCTCTGAATCCTCAGAGGACTGCCCTGCTTCAAGAGGAACAAGAAACTCCTGAGGACAGCGGACCTGTTCCAAAAAGACTGCAACTTTGTTTCAGAGGAGCAGATTTAAAGACCCCTGCAATCCCCGCAAGAAGCGTGAGACTTGCAACACTGCACCCGGCGACCCCAACTCGACTGGTGGAGAAACAACGCTACAGGGAGGACCCTCCGGTGACTCCAAGACTGTGAGTAACCAAAGTTGTCCCCCCTGAGCCCCCACAGTGACGCCTGCAGAGGGAATCTCGAGGCTCCCCCTGACCGCGACTGCCTGACTCTAAAATCCCGACGGCTGGAAAAGACCCTGCACCCGCAGCCCCCAGCACCTGAAGGATCGGAACTTCAGTGCAGGAGTGACCCCCAGGAGGCCCTCTCCCTTGCCCAGGTGGTGGCTACCCCGAGAAGCCCCCCCCTTGCCTGCCTGCACCGCTGAAGAGACCCCTTGGTCTCCCATTGATTTACATTGGAAACCCAACGCTTGTTTCTGCACTGCACCCGGCTGCCCCAGTGCCGCTGAGGGTGTACTTTTTGTGTGAGCTTGTGTCCCCCCCGGTGCCCTACAAAACCCCCCTGGTCTGCCCTCCGAAGACGCGGGCACTTACCTGCTGGCAGACTGGAACCGGGGCACCCCCTTCTCTCCATTGAAGCCTATGCGTTTTGGGCACCACTTTGAACTCTGCACCTGACCGGCCCTGAGCTGCTGGTGTGGTGACTTTGGGGTTGCTCTGAACCGCCAACGGTGGGCTACCTTGGACCCCAATCTTAACCCCATAGGTGGTTTACTTACCTGCAAAACCTAACAATACTTTACCTCCCCCAGGAACTGTGAAAATTGCACTGTGTCCACTTTTAAAACAGCTATTTTTGTTTTATGTAAAAAGTATATATGGTACTGTAATTATTCAAAGTTCCTAAAGTACTTACCTGCAATACCTTTCAAATGAGATATTACATGTAGAATTTCAACCTGTGGTTCTTAAAATAAACTAAGAAAATATATTTTTCTATAACAAAACCTATTGGCTGGATTTGTCTCTGAGTGTGTGTTCCTCATTTATTGCCTGTGTGTATGTACAACAAATGCTTAACACTACTCCTTTGATAAGCCTACTGCTCGACACACTACCACAAAATAGAGCATTAGTATTATCTCTTTTTGCCACTATCTTACCTCTAAGGGGAACCCTTGGACTCTGTGCATACTATTCCTTACTTTGAAATAGTGCATACAGAGCCAACTTCCTACAATTTCTAAATAGAAAGGTGCCGGTGCTCAGAGCTCTCTTCTGAAACATGCGGCTGCTGCAGTTAAATGTGTGAGCACGGAATACAGAGGCAGCGTAATCCTGAAGCCATCTCGGCCTCGTTAATCCATTTAAAGCCACTCCCAGCGCTTGAGCTCACTATTGCAGCTTTCTGCTTTCTCCCTTTGTGACGCTTTTTCTTTTTTCCCCTTCCTCCGTCTTTCCCTTATGTGTCTTTTGCTCTCAGCAAATGCTTGAGGCAGAAAACTAAGCCCCGGCCCTAAAAAATAAGTGCCGGTGCTCAGCATCGGAAACAAGCACAAATTAAGCACTGGCCTTCCCCCTTTCTTTGTGGGAGCTATGAAAGCGGCACCGAACAAGTCCTGAACATACCTGGTGGAACAGTTCACTGTGCCCAGCAGCGAGCGAAGAAAGAAGGCCTTTGCATTGGAAGGTGCCAAGAAGCGGGCCCTCGCATTCTCTAAATCAGGCTGCATGTCCTCGTGGGAGAGTATGTTTATTTAAACTTTCAGTCCAAGCTGGAAAAAAAAAAATCACATTTCTTCTCAGTGAGTGTAGTGTAGACATTCACCGCTCCCGCCTCAGGTACTTAATTCAAATGATTATAAAGCTTGGTGTACCACAGGCTGTCTTCAGATAAGCCACAGCTTTATGTACCAGGTGGGAGAGGTGGGGTTTGTGTTAAGTATATTTTTTTTTAGAGGAATTTGGGCTTCGAAAAGTGTCTGTGGAGGCATGAATGCCTCATTTCGTAATGAGAGCAAGAGGAAAATGGAGGAAAGGGTAATGGATATTTCACAAGGGTGTTATCGTGCTCTCATTTGGTTTTCCCAAATACCGAAATGTCAACACTGTAGCTTAGAAAATAGTTGGGAATGCAAAATATAGTTTTCCATATTATTTCCTGAAAAACCTTACATGCAGATGAGACCAGAAAGATGAGACGTTTGAATCTGTACCAACCTATTGGGTGGTAAATGTTGTAATATAACTTTGTTACTACTCTAGTTGTAATAGATGAAAGCCTTTTCAATGTTGAGTTTGGAGAAGAACTTCATGGCATTCAGTTGGTCCTGGAAGTGGGGGTTGAGATGTCATTCTCCTTGGACTGCACGCTACTGCATGTCCTTGCAGATTCAGGTTTGATCTCCCCGCTGCTTTTTGTGCACTCTGACATTCTGGAGAACCCGTTGGATAGGCCCCACTGCTGGTTCAAAATGTCCCATGGCAGGCGGCTGCTGACCTCCTTGTTCACCTGCTGCTAAATATTCGAGGAAATGCCCCAGCAACGCTGAGCTATGGGCCTCACAGTCATCTATGTGCAGTTTAATCTGCCTGTCCTTGGGCTTGCTTATAATTTAATAAATCACTGGAAATATTTTCACAGCACCACAGTTTGATGATGCGTCAACTCTCTATGTGAGGTGGTAAAGCACCTGTAGCAGACCCAATTTACAGCAGATGAGAAGCTCCGTGAGCACCCAGTGTTGGCAGCTTATGCAGTGACATGATTATCAAATTTACCACAATGTCAATCATGAAAGAGTGCAGTAGGAAAATATTCCTTGCAAGTAAAGATTGTATGTGAGCCACAAACAGATATCTTCATATGTGGGAACATGTGTGCCACCATGTAGCATGGCAAATTCTACACCAGTCATGACATTAATGGTAGCTCCCTTGTTGTCCTGGAAAGTTATGTTTAAACCTTTTGCTGGAATATCCATAACCAACTCTATTATATTGTCATCCTCGTTCAAATTACTGATTCAGTCCTCTTCGATGATTAAGACTCACTTCAGGAGCCATCCACCATTGGGATCACTCATGAAGTGTCTCGGCTTCACACTGTGTTTCTATTTGTTTGGTTCACATTGCGATAAACCAGGGGGGCCTGGATCCTTTATTTCTGATGGTCACCTGGGACTTACACATTTTTCACAAACTGCACTCCAATCTAAAATCACTGCCCTCCAATCTACAATCACTGCCCCATTCACCCAGAGCTATACAGGTATTGAATCTGATATCCACACTAAGGGCATCCCCTTTGAGGTGCCTTCCTGGTGGAACAGGACTTCTGAGTGTGGCAAACGTTGTGCATTGTTACACCTGGAGTGATCCATAGACTCAGCCTGAAGATCTGCGGTGTATAGAACACAAGCCATTAAAGACATGATTTTTTAGAATCTGTATGAACTTCTTCATAAATGAAGATGTCTCAAATCTAGCTATAATTTCTCACTTCAGCACCTCTTCGTAACTTTAGTTTAACACTCAGTGCTTTATACTAGCCTTTAAGCGCATGATGAACAAGGGTGTTTTTATGGTTTATTTAAGCTATGTTTAGACACTATAGTCTTTTGCCCAACTCTTGGTATGGTTTCCTCTCTTTTACTTCCTAGGACACTTCTGGTGTTTTTTTCTTTGTGCCTCCCTCTTTAGTGGAATAGCATGCATGCTGACCCCATAAAACAAATAGCAGGCAAAGTATCAGTAGGGAAATAGAGTAACAAAGTTGGGGGGAACTTCTCCTGTAATCTCCTGGTGCTCTGTAATTCTCAGACTTGCACTCGTGCATTTCCCGGTGCTGTGGATAATCTTGTGGTCACTCTCGTGCAAATCAAAAACACCAATCACGAGCTGGTCTACTACTTATGTGTTCCCTCCCACCACTTCCTTATAGTATTTGCCCCAGACCACGGGACTTGCCTGTGGCTGTGACACTCCTGGATTGCAGCAGTTGGTGCCGCAGCTTTCACCTGTTCCCCTCGATGGCTCGGCTCATTTGCGATGTCTTAGTGCCCCCACTAGCTCCTTGGTGTCTCTTGTGCTCCTTGCTGCCTTGTCTTCTCTGTCTTCTTTGCGACACCAGGCCTCCGCTACTGTCGTCAGTCCTCTACTCCTTTTAGTCCTCCCGAGGGCTGTTACAGCTCCCGGCACTTCCTCGTGAATCTCCCCCTCACTGGCTGATACGTCTCATTGGTTTTCTGACATGATGATGTCAGCAGGTGCCACTAGATTTCAATTGTTTTCTCTTTCACACTCTAATCCCTATTGGAGGGAGTGGAATTACCAGACTACAGATCTACTTCACTTAAGTTTCACGCAAAGCACCAAACTGCCAAGGGGAACAACATAAAACGGATAATTCGTATGCATTTGTAAAGCAACAACATAATGACAAAATCTATGACCAGTCACAGCCCCAGAATTCCAATTCACAGGAACTAAGTGTGTCTTGATGATGAGCAAAATCCGGTTTGAGGCAGCCACATGTCCCCAATAAACCTAGAGACAGATGCCTGGAAGAAAAAAACTCAGGATTTTCAGCAACCACTGAGTATATACACAAGGAGTGTTTTGGAATCCTGTTTCCCTTCCTTTGAAATGCACTCCAAGTGCTATGTGAATACCCCAGGAGACCTGTCAAGGACGCTTTGACACTCCAGCAGGATTTGACCCTGCAATGTAAAAAAAAAAAGAGTCCCATTGTGATTAGAGTCCACCTGTCTGGGTGACAATGGAAAAGGGGCAACCTGGGAGTTTGCTACATCTGCTTGTGTCAGGGTAGGCCTCAGAAATTAATAAAGTTCCTGGGCCAGGCCCATGGGCCATCCTGTCAATTGCACAACACCAACTCACCACACCAAAGGCCTTTGTCTTATTTCCAGAAGCAAGTTTACACTTCCTCATTGCGGCTATTCAAGTGCTTATTACTGTCATCCAGAAATTGGAAAGCACAATTTTTATTAGCATCCAGGAACCTCAGGCAGGGAAAGGGTAACTTTCTAAAAGTTACTTTCCCTTAATATTTAGTAAAAATCCGACTTCACCATTGAAGTTCATTGAATTAGATTTTTAAGAACTATAAAAAGTTACTTAATTATTTTTGTAGCTAGTCCCATTCCTGAGTATTAATATTTAATATTGCATCCCAGTGTTATCCTACAGAACAGCAAGCCTTGCAACAGTGAAAATAGCTTTTGGGGGCCTTTTCACTGTAAAGACGTGTAACATTAAACATTTACATGTCCTATTTTTAAATACCAAGATACTGCTATGGCGCAGTAAGGTCTACATATTGGTGACTTATTAATACTTAAAAGGAAGGTTTAGGCTTGTAAAAAAGAGTTAATTTTAACAGGTCAAATTTGCAGTTTTAAAACTGCACAGCCAGGCTACAGAGAGTAGGACTGAAGCCATGTTTACACTGTCACCCCAGTGATTGGGACACTGCTTGTGTTAGTCTACATTTAACTTACAGGCCTTAGGTACACTTTTGAATTATATGCTAAGGATTTATAGATATTAAATATACCAATCAGGGGTATGACAATTTTAGGGCTATTCATTTTTGTATAGGCATCTTGGTGCCGAGCCAAGGAATATTTCATTAGCTCTTTCACTGTTCCATATGAAACCATCTCAGGCACAGACTCATACCAGTCAGGCTGGTAACTGCAAGCATTTTAAGATATTACTGCACTTTGTCCTGTACAAATTCCCTCAAGTAATATCTGGTATAATTTTTATGGAGAAAATACCACCCATTCCAATGTTTTCATTTCCGGATAGTGGGGAAACGAGGGGGGTGGGACAACATGAGGTAGTAGCACATTATTTATGCTCTGAGAGGCATAATTGGTTATAGAGGGTAGCCCACAGTATTAGTATTTACCTGGTGCAGCATTAACAAGCAATTTGCAATAAGGATCAGATATAAAAAAAAAATTTAAATGTTGTAAAATGCACCATTCAGCACCAGGACCTATTTAAATAGAAAATGTACTTCTAAGACAATGCTCAATACCTGCTTAGATTAGGGCGTTGGTGCTTTAAGAGGGATAAAAAGGTGGGGGAGAGAGGTCCCTAAAAGGATGTTTCCATAAAGCGAACCCAGGAATCTTTGCAAGACATGTGGCCTATATAAATAATGGTGTGGCTCAAACATTTAAACTATAATTTTGTTCTTCTCAGTGGGCCACCTGGCCTGTATTTGGTTGCCTCTCTGTGAGTTTGCTATTATTTCACTCAGGCGTCACACAGCAACCAACACATATATCTAAAACAAACCAGTGCTACTGGCTTTGCCAGTGCTTGCCTGCTGCACACAGTAGATGGGTAACAACAATGATTTTGTTGTGAATAATTAGAATTGAAAATGTTTCAATTTGGAAAATTTGAGATTGTGAAATAACCATTACTAAGAGATGTATAATAGATATTGAAGTGTACCAATCACTTCTCTCCTCTCCTCCCCTACTTCACACCACTTTCTTCTGCAGTCTCTACTTCTGTTAGAGACTCCCACCGTTTTTCTCTCAATATCTCTGTGAAATCCTCCACCCAGGAGAAGAAGTGGCCTAACGGCCAGAGCTGCAGACATTGGAAGTGGTTTGATTCCCAGCGTCACTCAACATCCTGTGATTCTGGGCTCAAGATCCTGTGATTTTAGGCAAATCACTTTATCTTTCCATACCTAAAAAAAATCGGATCATGTGTAATGTAATCTGGTGCTCATGTAAAGTGCTTTAATGCCCTTGGGTCATGTTTTTGCTATAAAACAATCTGCATCTCTTACATTTCCCCATACCTGGCACATATGTGGCTATTGCTATGTGGATGCTGCAGGTTTGATTGTGCATGTAGATGTGCACATCTTCATGACCTGCTGACAGGCACTGTGAGAAACTCACACTGCCTCCATCCTCAACTTCAAACCTCTCAGTGGTGCACTATCATAGGCACTCACAAAAAACGCCTTCACTGGGGGGACCTCTGGGACTCAGGCCTGGCGGCATTAAACCAACTTTGAAAGGGATCGCTATCGGGCTCTGTATTAATGTTTTAACTTTATTGACAAAAACACCAAACGTTTTCTCAAAAATTATCGTAAAAACCCTTAAAGTATTCCATGTGAGCAATACAATCCCAATTTACATTCCACGTATTACTTCATATTCCAATCTCTAAGCGCATTTGCTTTTCCCAAATGTTCTGTTTCTGTATTTATGTAATGCAAAATATGTCTCTAGTATGACTGGCTAAAGGTATTACAGGATATGAAGTTGATTGTCAAATGATTAGTGTTAAAGTAGGTATTTGTTGCTTGCAGCTGGTTGAAGGTTAGGGGTATCTCAAAGTAATCTGCATCTTCTTTAAGATCATGTATTCTGTAACATATAATGCAGGTTTCCAGTGATGATGACAATGCTTTTTAAAAATGTTGTGTTTCTGTAATTATGTATTTCAAAATATGACTCTAGTATAGTTCATACTTGGACTCCAGGTGATGGGTGAATTCCGATTGTTTGTGTGTGTGTGTGATTGCGCACGCTAGAGCGCTCCGAAGCTCAGGCAGATATCAGTGCGAGTTTCTCACGTTGCCTGTCCATGGGTTCTAGAGGTGTGCAGACTACGTGCACATCCAGTTCGGCCTCTCTTTACTTTGGGCAAGGGACTGAAAAGCAGATGAAATAGTTCAAAAACATGTAGAATGAAAAAAGGTGCAAGTGTCTAAGAGAGAGACTGCAGAAGAAAGTAGCGTGAAGAGGAGAAATGGAGGATCCGAGACACTGCGAAGGTCACTGTCTTTTTTGTGAGTTGTGTGACATCTCTCGATGTAGTAATGGAAAGGCATGCAGATACTCGACAGGTGGTGCGCTGTGTGAAGCACAAGATTTTATTACAATACCAGTGGCTCATATTATGCATTCTCCTTTCTTGTTGTTTAGTTTACACAACAATTAAACGCACTACAATACCCACAATGCTGCAGACTAGTGACACAAAAACATAAGCAATCAAACCCTGTATAAACAGCACCAGTCCCCACACGGCTTCCTCATTTCTTATTGCTGACATATGTTCTCCGTGTGGTGCTGAGAAGCTTTGTTTGAGAAAATAGCCTGATAGCTTTAATTAGGCTTGCTTATTGTTCATTTGAGCGCAGAGGGAATGTTTTTTCCTTGTGAAAGGCTTGTTTGATGGAGGTTACTTTGTAGTGAACTGGCGATGTGCGTTGGGCGTTTTTGTTCATTTAAACTCTGTAGCTATTTAGTAGTTGGCAGGAGGCGTGTTTGACGTCTTCACGGTCCCATTGACAATTTTCACTTGAGCACGAGGGATACGAAGTATCTGTTTGTTTGATGCAGTGTGGGTCCAAGATCGTTCTAGGGACTGAATGAGGCTCAGGTTTCTTCATGGTTGTAGCCTATTAGTTCAAATGTTTACCAAATGTGCATTAATATTTGTATTTTGTATAAGTGCATGTATGATATATATATATATAGTTTTCCCAGAGAGTACATATGGCAAAGACTGTGCAGAGAATATTGAGGAGGAAATATTTAAAAGGACCCCATGACTTTTTAGATAACTAGGTTTCCAGCTCGATCACAAAGGTGGTATCCTCCTCGTTCAGAAATGAGGCCTATAATATACCATAGGTAGTTCTTGAAACATGCCTGTGGGGACAACAAATTTCAAAAGGTAAATAGATACTTGGGAGCACAAGATGGTCATGACCAGGACAGTGGTGGTGGTTCAATTCCATGAGGTGATTTGGACCCTGTGTCCAGTTGGTATGACCCTTTCATGGGCTCTGATAGTGGTAACTGAAAAAGAAAAGAAAAAAAAGCATGATAATGTAAATGATCTGTGCCTGGATGATTTATTATACGATAATAGGCGTTATAATAATGATAATTTGCCTAGTACAAGTGAAAACACAAAGTTTGATAAACCTCTGGAGTTTATTTTGTATTCAAAATGTAATCCAATGTTTCACCACACTTCATAATATCCAAATTCTGTTGAGAGTTCCCTCCATCATTTGTCGACGGCTACATAAAATTCAGAAATAAGATCCAGGTGGGTAGGCCTTCTCGAACCGAGGTGAAGGCAGAATGCCCTAGACCTATAGTTAATAATAAGATGGTATTAACACCAACAGTTGATACAAAAATGGTTGATTTCTTAATCAAAGAGAGTAAAAATCCTAGGAAAGGGTTGGATGAGATCTGGGTTTCTTGCCAGGATGAACTAATGGGTGTTATATGGCTTTTGGCTATGAAACTATGTTCTGCAGAACAGAATTGTTTTTCGAGGGAGGCCCTAGACCTGGAGAGCGTATCTAGATGGGCTCAGAAAGCTATCTGTTTCCTGTGGAAAGCTAATGCTGGTTTATAATATGAGAGGCAAAATGGTTTGCCATTGAGAATTGACTCGAAGTTGGGGGGACTGGCTGGTTCTGAGGATTCATGTAATTCACAAGGGTCCCTTTTTGGAGATGAACTAATATGAGAGATGGTATGATATGGTCAAGCTTTTGCTTCCTTAGGCAAAACCTACTCTTTTTTAACAAAACTTTTTTAGACAGTTGTCCCCAGGGTCAGCGGATTCAGGGGTCATTTCACTGGCCAAACATTCCCCTTCAAACCCTAGTTCAACAGGCAGTTCTAATTCACCAGACCCATGTTCTTTCCATACAGGAGAAGGGGCGAGCGATTTGGCTTTGGATACTCTGGCTGACAAACAAGGGGGCAGTGGAGCACAAGGTAAAAGTCAGCTCTCTCCCTCTTGCAAACGTTGGGGGCAAATTAGCTCTTTTTTGCGCAGGAATGGGAATGTATTTCCAGAGATCCGTGGTTCTCAGATGGTGAAGGGCTCCCAGAGAGACTTTTAACATAACTTCTTTCCACAACAGGCAGCCAGTTCCAATGAGGTCCTCTCAAGAAAGGGTACATTTGATATCTGCAGAAGCCAAGAACCTTCTTAAGAATATGCAAAAAGAGTTCTGCTCTAGGCACTCCAAGGGTTTCCCAGAAATATTTTTCTGGTTAAAAAAAACAACGTTCAGGCTAGTGATAAACTTGAGAGATCTTAATCAGTTTAAGCTTTACTGCCATTTCAAAATGGAAATGGTAATTTGTTTTTTTAAGTGACTACCTACTTACAGGGATTGGATGCTGCACTCTGATCTAAAACATGCATATTTATCAGCGCCTATCTTTCATAAGCAAAGGATATATCTTCAGTTCATTTGACAAGGACAATTGTACATGTTCACGTCCCTTCCAGTACTTTGATGTTTCACCAAGCTACTGAAGCTGGTGTCATTGCTGCTCGGATTTCCAGGTCTGAGAATGATAGTGTATTTGGTTGATATGATTTTCTTCAATCAGGAATAAGGGCTTCTGTAACATCAGGTTCAGGGTTCGGTGGACCTCTTTCAAAGTCTGGGTTTATAATAATTCCAATACAGAAAAGTTGGATCTAGTTCCATCAAAAAGTATGTTTTTGTGGGTTTCTGGAGGATTCAGGAAAAGGGGATGTTGATGCTTCCAAAAGCAGAGTTGAAAGTAATCAGAAGGGAGCTAAGGGGAGTGCTGGCTCAAACTCATATTTCCTTGAGACATTTAGCAAGATTGGAAGGCTTGCTGTCTTCATCCAACCACACAAAATCCAGAGAGCCCCTTTATTACAGGTCACTTTAGAGACTAAAGAGAAGGCCTCTCCAGAGACATCTGATTTATTTGTAGATGGTTCTACTGGATACAGAGGTATGAGCAAACTTAGCTTGGTGGCTACCTCATGTAGATGTTTGGCCAGAGTGAGGAATTTTCCCTATGTACCCAAATCATGTTTTAGAATCAAATGCATACTCTTAGGGAATGCAAGTTGAAGTAAAATGCGAGAGGTAAACATGGATTGCATGACTGGCCGGGAACACCATAAAGGTTTTAAAGTCATTGTTAAGATTTGATGGCGTGTTGATAAGATGGTGTTTACACCGTACAAACTTGGCGCACATTGTAAACCTCTGCTAGCTTACTTAGATGGACCTTTTTGTCAAACTGAGGCTTAACTTAAAACATTACCAGTAATAACATTTCAATGACAGTGAAACATATTTTGCTCACAGTAATAACAGAGAGCAGTACATTTGCAAGCCATAAAGGTTTAACACATTAGTGAAGTTGCAATTTCAATCAAACCCTCCTAGTCATAAATCGATAATCACCTGAATATAGCCTATGTGAGTAATCCAGGCAAGTCAAAAGGCAAATATGAAGACAAGTTATTTAGAGCCAGAACAGGCAAAATATGAAGGTTTTGTTCCTCTAAAAGAAAGCCCCCTAATGCTAAGCTAAGTTTGTTGGCAAAGTCAGGGAATTCATAAGCAGCAGGTGTCAGCAAATACGGTATCACAAACAGTACCAAATGGAGGCTCTGATCAAGACACGGAGAAATGTGCTTGCCTGAGAAACTATCTCTATGAGAAAAGTTAAAAGGAGCATGGGTTCTTGAGAGAGGGGAAATGGAAGAATGGCATCTGAAGAGGGGCACAATTAAGAATACCATCTATGGCCTAAGACGCACAATTAAGCCTTGAGGTTTCATGTTAAAGAAACAATTGCACGAGCTCTCACAGAGTAAAAAACAACCAAATCTAAAATGTTCATCAGAGTTTGGTGTCAGCCTCCTTCATACGAATCTGGTAACAAACAGCTTCTATCCCATCACTTCTTCGTGGATATCAGACAAAGGGGGGAATTTTTTTCCTCTGACTCCAGTTTTACACAGGTGCAAACAGCTAACGTCCAGCTTATTAAGTTACAAAAAAAATGTTCATGTAAAATTCTATCAATAATATTTCAAACTAATGAGATCACTGCGGTTCTTGGTGTCTGAAACGAGAAAATGATTAAGCACAGCAAGCAACAATACATTTCATGAAAATGGAGTCAGTCAGCGGATGCCCTTAATGGCTCCAGCCCACATTAGTATTATGTGAAATGTGCCATACATGTCAACATTGCAGAAGAGGAAAGTGGCAGATTTTAAAAAACAATAATCAGGAGAATGTTGTTCCTCCATTGGCTTTAATCGAAACAGAGGCAATTTCAGGTGATGGACTTCTAAAAAAAAAAAAAAAAAAAAAGCCATTTTTCACTTAAAAAATTGTGAGTCTCCCATCTGAATAATTGGGCCTACTGGCCAGGCCTAATTCTAGCTGGGGGACCAGGTGGTCCAAGCCCTACCCAATTATAACCTTTGGCCCGCCCAGTCACGGCAGAAGAGGCCATGGAGACAGCACCTGTTAAATGCTTCATCCATGTCGATGGCTGAACCTTATAAAAAAAAATTCACTTTAATTATCAGGGTCAAGAAGGAACGTCTATAACACAATTAAAATGCATTTTATTTTATAACTGCTGTTTGAAATATGTACTCGTAAGTGGAAAATACTGGCTGTAGGTGATTTTCCCTATTGTTGTACTGGCTCAGACATTAATTTATTGATCATGTCAGTAACACAAACAGCCAGTTTGCAAGCCTAGCTCATGGCTGAGGCAATCTATAGTTGGGTGGTATGAGGTGGGGGACTGGTGGTTTGGGTGGGAGGGGTTATCCAGTCAAAGGTGCAGTAGCACCAGGGCCCATGGTTGTGAGCAGCCTTCTGCACCTCACTTATGGCTGTTTCTGTGTGGGAGTTCTGAGAGTGTTTATGTACTTTAGTCTGTGTATGCAGCACCCAGTAATATACTGTAGGATGATGCATGTGTTATACTGTTGAGACAGCAGTAGGGCATGCCTCATTTGATGAGCAGCCATGACGAAACCATAAATGTCTGCCCATTTCCTGAAAATTAGGGCCTGATTTAGAGTTCAGCGGATGGGTTGCTTCATCACAAACGTGACTGATATCCTGCCTGCTGTATTACATGTGCCATTCTGTATATCACACTTGTAATACGGTGGATGGAATACTGGACACGTTTGTGAAGGACTACCCGGTCAGTCGAACTCTAAATCAGGCCCTTAATGTAAAGTTACAGTGGCTATTAGAGTATGTGTGTTTGTCTGTTCTCTTCCAGCTGCATTCGTAAAGTAAATAACTGTTATCTCAAGCAAAATATTGTGCTGGGCTGGATTTATTCCCACTAATAGGGCAGGGTGACAAAACGGAGCATTTCATATTCAGATATCTTGTTCTAGTACATTCCTAGGTTATAGTCGAGGCCACTGAAATTATGAAATTTTGCGGCTTTGGTGTTTTCCACATTATTATGGATTTGTCACATTCGTCATATAATTCATCATCTACTGCATAATCTACAGATTTGTATAAAATTGTTTCTAGCTCAAATGGATCAAAAATTACAAAAAATGCTGCAGCACATGTAGCTGTGCAGTTGAAGGCCCATCGCAAAGCTCGACTGGTTAGCTTTCTGTTGCTTATTGCCATTCCTGGGTGTTAAACTTGCACTAGTGAGGTGTAACTTATGCCAGGACAGTACTAACAACAGTACAAAATGAAAAAAATAATACTATCACAAAATGTGCCATATTACCATGTATAATTTGTCTTTTCTTGTCTCATAACTTAGTCAACTTTGCTGCATAATTTTGTCTGCACTTGGCACATAATTTCAGTGGCCCTGTTTATATTGATCTTACTGTTTGTCTAATCACATATACTCATAATGGGACTGATAAAAAAAAATCAATTCAATAAAGGGATACCACGGGTAATGCAACCTGGCATGATATACACACAGTGTCATTAATGCTAATTATCCAAATTTACCTCAGAACTAAATAATTAATTCCACTGGTATATTTCATTATATATATTATTTTCAGATAAATGGATAGTTGCTGCATGCAACATAGCATATACTTTATACAGCTATATCAAAACCAAATATATACAATTTTATGACAAAATTTAATCTATTCTAGCTGGTCATATTTCCTAAATAGTATTTGTTTACTTTTTTACATTTCACTGCACAGGACTAGGTTTGATAGACTTGTTGTTACAGTGAGAAGTTACAAAGCTGATGATCCTTGCAAAGAAGCTGCAGTGTGTGTGGGTCACTCAACCCTCAGGACCCAAAGCTGCATCACATACACATTCAGAAAATGCATGCTGTTTGCTTGTCTCAAATGGGTTAGGGTATAATTTTATCAAAATAAATGCAAACCAAACTGGTGTTGAATGAACACAAAACACATCACATACAAGTTCCTATGAGATGTGTAAACACCAAATTTATGCCCAACCTTATATATGCTCAAGCGAATGTCACACATGAAAACACCCACAACAGAATGTCCACACCCAAACACATTTTTTCAAACTGCACATGTAGATCCCACATACAAGAAATACGCAAGCAGAAACTTTCACCATGTACAAACAGGGTCTATAAAATGCAAAAATCAGTGCTTCTTTTGCCTTAGCTGAATCTGCCTACAATATATATATCAAAATGACAGATGAATGATTGATGTTCCACCTGTCTGTAACTGAACACCAACAAGACTAAAGCTGAGATCTTTGAGGAAAGCTCCTCTCCATGAGACTCTATCTGATGGCGACAAAGCTAGGACCTATACTCACCCCCACCATCCACGTCAAGAAACTTGGGATAGTTACCGATTACAAACTTGACAGCACAGTCCAAGTCAACACCATCTTTGACTCATGCTTCCACACCTTGAAGATGCTAAGGAATGTTTTCAAATGGCTCTCAGGCAGCACCCAGTTAAATCATCACCAATACTCTTGTCACCAGCAAACTAGCCTACAAAAACACCCTCTATGCCAGGAACAATAAGCATCTCATCAGTGTGGATATGTCAAGGTTTGGGTGTGGCAACAGGAACTTCCTTATGCTTGCACTACTATTAAAATCTGCTATGTATCCAGGTACTTGTGTTGAAGCCTGGCCTGCAGGACATTTTCAAGTTTGAGACCGATGATTATAGATATCAGCTCTTACTCTCAAATAGCTCCCTACATTCTCTGTATACCTGTTAGGAAGAAGATATTATTTAAATCTAGTGCTTCTAGGTTACATCCAGAATTGACAAAAATTGGGCCTGCCTTGGCCCATCCAGATAAATATTCCTGGGACTGAGCCTGCTACTGGCATGTATGATATCCCATCATCACAGATCTAAATATAAAATCTTGTGTGTAGATATCTAAGTAATGCAGGGCCAGCTCTAGGTGCCACCGCATTGGGTGCTGACTTCACATGGGGGTGTTGTTTGCAGATATATTAAGATTTCAAAAGCACCTGCTGCTGGCTTTATTGCCTCCAGCAGTTTTCAAACAACATTAAAAATGTTAATATAACTCCAGTGATTAATTTCCTTCCTGGAGAGAGATCAGAGTTTTGTCTAGTGGAAGTATTGACTCATCATAAGATAGCACTAGTACAGAGGGTTATTATGCCTGCTGCAAACAGCGTCTACCATGTAGATCACAAGGTGCATATATTATGAATAGGTCAGTGGGTACAGCTTTTGTCAGAGAAATTACTTTGTGGCTTGCAGTTTATAAGTTTAAATCCTAATGTAAAACAGTGAACAATTAACTGTCATCAAAGATCTGCATGCAAACTGCAAGGTATAGATTAGAGCATTGTGATTTTTCTCCAGTCTTTCATTACCTAGTGTTGCAAAACGGGTTCATTTGATAAGAAATCAATTCTTATTATTAAAGAGAAACCCCTCCCATGGTGTTACATTTTAAATATTGAGTTTGTGCTTCTCCAGAACAAGCAACCTTAAACAATGCTGCATACCTGTATGAATGACATGTGAGCCCTACACCTGTATTATGTAACGTCAGTCTGCGGCTCCTCCATTGGAGTGGAGGAGCGTTGCCCCACTTAAATGCCCTCCAAAGCCCCAGAGATGAAAAATAAAAGGGTAATTTATTACCTTTTTAATTTTCATCCTCCCTTCCTGAACCAAGTCTCAGGGTATGGCCTGCTGAGTGGCAGCAGGGAGAAGTGGTGGGCAGAGGGCTGCCTGTGGACTGTTTAAAGTGTGCAAGTCCCATTGGCTGGTTGACTTGTGACAGCCAACCTAACATGCACACTTTAAACCTCTCAACCTACCTGTCTTAAAACAGTTGCGCTGAGAGCAAGTGCAGGCCATCAGTGCGCTGAGAGGCCGCGCTCTCCAATCAGGAGCTGCTTTCATGCTGGTTACAGCATGCAAGCAGCACCAGGATTGGTCAAGGGAGTTGCTTTGGCTTGCACTTAAATTTCATCAGAAGAGGTCTGGCGCGAGGACTACGTGTCTGGATTCAGTAAGTGTTTTAATTTGTTTTTAGATTTTATTTGTGCATGCGCATCCACCCCTGCCAGCTACCACTGTGTAACACTACCTATAAACTCATTTACACATGTATGATGTTAAGAAGAAAACATTACGACATTCATGTGAATTACAAGCTTTTATTCGCAACGTTAAAACGACCCCGATAACAGGACATCCAAAGCTCGTCTTTCTCTTAACTGTCTTTCTCCTCAACCTCCCTTCGAACTCCCGTTGCCTAGCGATGCTCGAGCCCAGTGTAAACACGCACTGTGCGCGAGCATCGCAACACATCTTCCCCCTAACAAACAGAAAATACAACAAGGAAAAAATAAAAAAAACAATTCCAAAAACAACAAACAATTTTACCCTCACAGAATAATAAATTCACATTCGTAGCATTACGCAAAACAGACATAATCCTGAAATTTGCTTGGTGTCCTTACTAAACGACCACACCTGCTTGTTTTCCTTGCAGGCACACCAAAATGATTGTTAACAGTAGGTACATTAGGCTGTACATTTGAGTTACAATCAGGATCATAGGAAGGCGTATACTTCCAATCATCTAACCAGTCAAATTTGCATACCTTGCGTTCTGGGCTGATAACTTTTCCTTCCTTCCCAACCTACCCAGAATTAACATTCCTACACATGGACAATGATGACATGTGCCAACCTTACCATCACTTAATAATGCAGAATTACAAAAAATTCTATCTACTTTAAGGGGGTCTGAAAATCGATTATTACCTTTTTTTATGAAACCTGGTTTCTTAACTCTCACCACATCACCAACTTTTATGACTTGTTCTTTACATTTGTGTTTTGCGTCATAGTACATTTTACTTTGCACTTGGGAACTTTTAATGTTGTGTTTAACTTGTTTAAGTGTCCAATCAGCCTTTTTATCCCCAGAACTCCAACCCACATTATCTTTCCCTGTGGGAATTCTCCCTCTCATCAACACAAATGGAGAATACCCAGTAGAAACACAAGGTGTCGTCCTGTATGACCATAAATTCCGCATTAATTCACATGTCCAATCCAAATTGTTGTAATTTGCCATTTGGATGACGCCCTTGATCACCCGATTGAATCTCTCCACAGCGCTGTTCCCTGCCGGATGATATAAAGCCGTAGTATTATGTACAATACCTTTCCCCTGTACAAAATCTTTGAAAATGCGAGACATAAATTGAGGTCCATTGTCACTTACTATACACTTAGGTAAACCCTCTTTCAGAAACACCTTGTCCAGGAAGTGTACAACTGAATCCACATCAGCCCTATTAACAATCTCAACCTCTGGCCATTTTGAAAAATGATCAACCAAAACTAATAAATATTTTTGTTTATCATCGTACATTATTGGCCCTTCAATATCTATGCCTATCCTTTCCCACGGTCCATCTGGACACGGAATAGGATGGAGAGGTGGTCTTAATGTTACCTGAGTCTTGTCAGACGAATTACATGCATAGCAATCTCTAACTTTCCTTTCAATGTCTGAGTCCAAACCTGGCCACCAATAAGTACACTTAATTTTGTATTTGATTTTACCAATGCCAAGATGACCTTCGTGACATATATCGATAATCCTATTTCTTATAGATGTGGGGGGAATAACCCTGCCATTCCTAAAAATTAGACCACCTTCCAGAGAAAGTTCATGTCTCAGTTCCCAAAACACATGCATACTATGATCTAACAAATGTTTCTTAGGCCATCCATTCTTGATATATCTGCTAACAACACCAAAGATGTCATCTTGAGCTTGAGCTTGCTCCCAGTCCTCTTTGGTAATACCTGGACAATCAGCTAACACATTGGCTACTGTAAAATGTTCAATATCAGTATCCTCATCACTCACAACAGGTAAAGGCATTCTGCTTAAAAAATCTGCCACCACATTTTTGACTCCTGGAACATATTGTACACGGTAATTGAAATCTAAAAGTCTAACAGACAAACGAGCTATACGCGGTGATGCTGAAATTAACCCTTTAGTTTTCAACACTTTAGTGAGCGGTTTGTGGTCACATCTTAAAAACACATGAAAACCCCAAATGAACTGTCTGAAATGTTCCAAACCCCAAACACATGCAAGTGTCTCACGCTCGATCACAGAATTCCTTTCCTCAGTCGGTGTAATCGAACGCGAGGCAAAAGCTATGGTCCATTCAACTCCCTTTTCATCGATCTGGGATAACGTTGCACCTATGCCTTTAGAACTGGCATCCGTTGTGACAACATTTTGCAACATGGGGTCAAAACCATGAAGTGGTGGGGCATTAGCCACATCATTCTTTATTACCTCACATGCTTCATCACATGCCTCACTCCAAACAAACTTAACATTAGTTTTAAGAAGTTGATGCAGAATATATGTTTTTTCTGAGAAATTGTGTGCGAATTTGGCATAAAATTCGGCCAATCCTAAGAAAGCTCGCAAATCATCTTTAGATTGAGGTCTTGGGGCATTTTTGACAGCATTAACTAATTCCAATTTGGGTTTAATACCAGCATCTGAAATTTCATGACCTAAATAATTAATTTTGTTAAATGCAAATCTGCATTTATCAATTTCTGCTGTCAAACCATGTGTGCTCAGTCTATGCAAAACATTATCTAGATTACAATCATGTTCATTTCTGTTCTTCCCCATTATCAAAATGTCGTCCTGAAAAATCAGTACATCCTTTATGTCCGATAATACCTTGTGCATTAACCTCTGAAACATAGCTGCTGCAGAAGCCAACCCAAAAGGTACTCTTTTAAATCTGTAACAACCAAAAGGTATCACAAAAGTTGTTAAACTTCTACTATCTGCATGTAAAGGCACCTGATGGTAAGCAGCTTTAAGATCAATATTATAAAACCATCTAATACCTTTAGTGCGAGTTAACATTTCGTTTATTTTTGGCAAAGGAAATTGATCAATTAAAATACTCTCGTTAAGATCTCTGAGATCCACACAAAGTCTCAATTTGCCTTTTTTTTTCAACTACAACTAAAGGTGCGACCCATTCTGCGGATTCCACGGGTTCAATAATGCCGTCTGACTGAAGTTTTTTAAGTTATTCTTCTACTTGGTCCCTCACAGAAACAGGTATGTAGGTATGTTTCTGACTTTGTGAATACAAGGTGTGGCATTAGCTTTCATTTGTATTTTATGTTGGAAACCCTTTAGTTTTCCAATTTGTCCAGAAAAGACATTGGGGAATTTTCTTTGCAATACTTCCTGAGAACTCTTCCGTATGTTGTACAATAGACGCCGGTGTACTACTACTGGGGTTCAAAATAATACCCAGCTTTCCTTGGTCCTTCCAACCCAGTACGGACGGCCCCGAAACCGCTACATATACCTTGCAGTACGCTTGTTTGCGTTTAAATTCAATTAGCAAATTTCTGTAACCCACAATTCTAATAGGTTCACCTGTGAATGTTTTTGGAGAAATATCAGTTTTTTCAAAACAATTACCTAAGAATGGTTCAAAATATTGTTGCCAAATCTCCTCATTAAGAATAGGGTAGGGAGAACCAGAATCCGCAACAACCGAAATATTAATGCCAGCAATCGTGACATGGCATAAGGGTCTACTAATGTTGTTTTTGACATTCTGTACCTTATCATCAACATTCAGAATGCATAAATTTGAATCAGAATCCTCCGATGACCCGCTGTCACATTCTCTCACACACTTAACACTCGCGTCACCCCCACCAAATTTTCTTCTGCGACACACTTTAGCAAAATGTCCCAAAACACCACAGTTTGAGCACTTCTGATTCTGAGCCGGACATTTCCTATCATTTGCCAGATGAAATTTGCTGCCACATCTGAAACAATATCTTTTGTCTTTTTGGAATGAATTCTCTTTCTCCCATTGATACGAATGGACTCTCTTAGACCATAATTCATTGTTTTTCCTGACTATGGCAATAGTAGCATTGTCTTCTAACTTCGAAAATGATTTTTCCTCACTGCGCAGAACAGCCTTTGCGCATCTTCCAGTGAGTTCAGCGCTTTTAACCATGTCAATAACTTCTCATAACGGTGCTTCCCCTCTAGACAAAAGTTTCTCTTGGATATGTGGATTGGCAGTGTGCATTATAATTTGGTCTCTAATTAGTTTGTCATGAAGATTACCAAACTTGCACGACAATGCCAAATTCTTGAGTGCAGCAACGTAATCATCACCAGATTCCTCAAATTGTTGCTTCCTATGATAAAATTGAAATCCTGCCTCCAGCTGTGAAGAAATGTGCTTGCTGGACGTGTGGGTTCTTCGTCGGGGTCGCCTACACTCGTCGCCAATTTTGTTAAGAAGAAAACATTACGACATTCATGTGAATTACAAGCTTTTATTCGCAACGTTAAAACGACCCCGATAACAGGACATCCGAAGCTCGTCTTTCTCTTAACTGTCTTTCTCCACAACCTCCCTTCGAACTCCTGTTGCCTAGCGATGCTCGAGCCCAGTGTAAACACGCACTGTGCACGAGCATCACAACATATGATCATTGTCTCTGTGTAATGTGTGTGTGAGATGTAAAGTGCTCTGACAACTTACACTGGTATGAGTGACCCTATAAAAATAAGTAAATTAATCTAAGTGAGGTTATTGAGACTTGAGGGGCACTCTATTAAAGGGTGGTAGTGGGGAAATCTGTGGTGATCATTGGGGAGTGCCAACAAACTTGTCGCCCCAGACACCACCAGCACTAAAGCCGACCCGGAAATAACATGTTAAACTATAGCGTGTTATTTGAAGGCAAAACGTGACATTACGCCACCAGAAGTTGATCAATGTTTTTGTTAGCAAAGTTAAGGACAATGAGTACAGAAACCGAGAGTTTTAATCATTGTCGGAACTGAGACCGTAAGACTAACCACTTTAATTAAGGACGCCCACTGCACGTTTTCCAGGGCCAGTTCAGCTTCCCGGTCTAGTCCTACTACATTCTCGGCGTGACCGGTCACTGAGAATTTGAGACTAAGCGTGGGATGTAATTGTATCTAACAGTCCCATGCAGTCGACGCCAAAAGAGGCGTGTCAGTTATATAGATGGGCGTGTGACATCAATGCGCGGCGTCTTACGTCACACGGCCCTTCCTGTCATTTACATCTCAGGCTGGGTGACAGTTGCTTCCGTGTTCGGCTGCGTGCGCGAGCCACAGGTGTTCTCGACAGCAACAAGTGTCGATCCTCCGCCTCCAGCTATGGCTACTGATGAACTGGCTTCCAAGCTGAACCGGCGGCTGAAGGTGGAAGAAGGCGGCGGAGAGCCTCCGGGACTCGGGAATGGCGGAGCCCCAGAGCCGGAGCGGCAGAACGGGGAGTCCGCGCCAAGCGCTGGACCGGAGCTTAGCGCCAAGTTGCAGCGACGGAACGACCTGAACGAGGGGCTAGGCGAGCAGCAGCAGCCGAGCTTGCGGGTCTTCAACCCATACACCGAGTTCAAGGAGTTTAGCAGGAAGCAGATCAAGAGCATGGAGAGCATGTTCAAACAGTGAGTCACTTTGCCAGTCTACACCGCGCTGCGTACAAACAGCACTCCAGACTGCAGCCCGGCTGGTCCACAACGACCTCATACCAGTGAAAGCTGCTGCACTCTACCTCTGTGCGCAGCCCGCGCATGTCCAGCCCCTGCATATTTCCAACGCGTGCAGTATGTCGCCTACAGACCTGCAGCGCTTGCATAGAACACTCCAGGCTGTAGGGCACATGACCCAGAACCACCATAAATTGAATGGACCTTCTGCACGCTCCCTTTGCGCAATCCACACATCTCCCACTCTCTACAGACCACCAAAGTGTTCATCCACTCAGACCTACGTTCATGCAGAACATGTAAGCATCTTTCCTTGCTGCACCCTCGACACCAGCCTCTGCAGAACAAACCCGAGGAATGCGCGTTGGCACAGTGACTCACAGCACTGCAACGCTGTACACCCTCGGCAGATCAAGATAACGCTGAGGTTCGACAAAACATGAATACTTATACGGCTCTCTGTCCACGCATTCAAGGTCTACAGGTCAAGAGCACGTCTAAACATTGCATTAATCATACACCCCGTTACACACTGCTCTCTACCTTTCACACCGGCCCTTGCATATAAAGGGGGAGAGGAACACACTCGCACTGAGGCACTGCACCGCCCAACCCCCGAAGATCGGGAAATGTTTTGAAATAGTGAGTCAGATCCTGTCGCATACGGCTTACCAGGGCATCGATACAATCTTTTCTTGTAGATTTAATGAGCCCAGCGTTTCAAGCCTAACCCCTACTATATTTCTGTGCATGGGTTTGGGGTGGCCTAGCTGACTGCCACACGCCAAGCGAATCATGCCACCAGCAACTCATTAAACCGCCCAAAGGCACGTCTCAGCCAGTGCATGTGTTTTCTGGGGCACCTACTACACTTGGTGAGCGTGGACAGCCACCAAAAACGTGAGAATCCGTAAAGGCATTTCCACTCACTATGTACCTTAATGATACAGAATTGCCCTGTTACTTCTCCAATATTCTTTGGTGGTGGGAGAGCCCACTTCCGTGGCTGGAGCGTAACGGGCTATTGCATTCCCTGCGACACAAGGTGGGGGATAGGACAAGCCCTTCCAGGGGTAATGAATATCTCTGAGATATGGAAGATCCCATTTTGATATACACCTCTGTTCCCTGGTATATAATCAAGCAAGTCCGGGAAGGATCTTGGTGGTCAAAGGGTAGCGCTGGTACATCTTAAATCTTGGCCCAGCTGGTGGGAGGCTGCTTCACCCCCATCCTTGCCTGCTACACCTAAAAACACACTTGGGGAGATGAACAATGACTCGTGTTACACCTCGATAGATGCCATTGTAAGGGGTAAGCCCTGTCCTGTTAGTCACCCAAGTGGTAGCATGCAAGGTGTGAATCCAGATGTAGAAGGGGAAGTGCCCTTTCTATTTCCTGAATTTGCACGCCATCCCATCTTCCTGTTTCATCTAATCTTAGAGCTGTAGCTCTACTGCACCTCCATAAATTCTGAGTGCTGGTACAGCAATCTAAGCAATGCTTCATCCATTATCCTACTATGCATCAGTGCTATTTTAAGCCTTCTCTCACCACCTAAATACTTCCGTTCCCTGCTATAGCGAAGTCAGCATGTGGTGGAATACTCTGCCACATTTTGAACAGAACTATCCCTAGGTACCCGCAGTGTAGTACCATCTCTGCCACCAATGTGCCTTAAGAAGAGAAGCCACACTTCCAATATGCTGAAACATC
The DNA here is from genome assembly GCF_031143425.1 of Pleurodeles waltl. Lineage (NCBI taxonomy): Eukaryota > Metazoa > Chordata > Amphibia > Caudata > Salamandridae > Pleurodeles > Pleurodeles waltl. Next base: position 1,418,904,154 of record NC_090445.1, read on the forward strand.
CTTTAGTGTGCAGGCAGTGGCCTTTGTCACCAGTACATGTCAGTTCCCCCTCCATTAGATCTGTGTTCATTTAGGAAGGCGTGGAGCTTAGCTCCTGTCACACCTGTAGGGTTGAAAGGTCCTTGTCTGCAGGTCCTGTGGTTGTTGTACAATGTCTTTGATTAGCCTCTAGAATATCATCCTCGCCTTAGGACACAAGCCTGCAGTCCCCTAATACACATACAGCCCTCCCCAAACATCCCCTTGGAGGGGCCCTGACAATACTATACTGGAATAACCGTGGGGTGGGGTGGGGTGTGGTGTGGTGAAATCCACTTTTGCTTCCTGTCTATAGGAGGGCTTTTCTGCCTCAACAAATTGTGAGGGTGGAACCACCATTCATTTTTTGCACATTTTACACTTGCATGTCCAGTCACCTGTTGCCTGGGCATTTACAGACTAGGGCCCTCCTCTATACTCATTGAGGTCAGTGTCATGCCCAGCAGTGGTAGGGTTCAAGTAATACTCACCCTTGCTAAATTGGCATAGATAACCAGTTTCTATACTTGTGATCTTTAAAAGGAGGATCCAGTCACAGTTCACATGCTTACAAATGCAATCCCAGCTAGACTAGTTCACCATTAAACTTGAGTGAGGCACAGCAGCTGTTTGTGCACATTGACATGAACAATGCTTGGAACCAGTTGGTTTCAATGTGACAAGCAGGATTCCACTGGCAAAAGGGCCTGTATCCCGCCCTGCCACTGTGTGTGTGGAGTGGCAAGCTCCAATCTCATGTTTACATGTGGGGAAGATGATGTATGTTGGCCTTCACCAACCTATTTGGTACTTGGCCAGCTACTTCACTTAACAGCAATTCTCACAGTCATGCCCTACTGTAATTCAGTTGTTTTGAATGGCTTCAAGTGCACACCTTCATAATAATTCACAGTATGAGCTAAGCTCTTTGGTTTTAGCTGCTGAGTTGTACTTTGTTTACTGAAATATGTGGCTAGGAGACCGCTCCTGTCTTGGTTCTGAATTGTGAAATGAATGCCATCCAAGTGGAGCAGTAGTTTGTTTCTCTTGGACCTTAGTCAGATCTCCTCTATTCTTATTTTGCCTGAAGGCTGCTGCCAAAGACAGTCACGCCACACATATGTGGAGATGGACAGCACCACTGTCTTGCTCACTATCTAGAGCAGATTGGTCTGGTATGAATTTTAGTTAGTTTTCAGGCCTTCACACCTTATAGTATCTGTGTCTATCTTGAGAGTGTGGTCATTAATACAACATGGCTTCATGTTTTCCAACCAATGGATCATTCAACACAATCAGAAAGTTTCCTTGTGTTTCATGAGAGATATCGACATGCTAGAACCCATCACCTGGTGTCTCATGGAACTTGAGGTTAGATGTTGTCTAAGGCTGTTAAAACTGGTTTTGAGAATAATCAGACATAAAGGTAGGTCAGTTAGGCTTGAATACAACACAGGTGTGGAATTCCTGTAGCCTGACTCCCAGGACATGTAGTGTGGGGTCAAGGGCAGCGTGTTTTCACATTTATTTTGTCCTTGGGACAGGTAGACCCACCACCCTTCAACACAAACACCTTGGCTGCTAGATTACAGTACCACATTATGAAGCGATGAAGGGCATTGCAGTTCAGGCAATATTTGTGTCCATATGTTAAGGCTGTTCAAACTTGTATTTATGGTTCATTAATGGAAAAACTTTATTTGGGTGAGCACTGTAAGGAAAAGTTGGAAGCTTGGACTGCAATGCTGACAGTGGTCGGTCTCAGTATAAAAATGTGTACACACGTTTGCAAACTTTAACAATATTGGCTACGTATAATGCTCGCAGAATGCTCTCTGAAATGATATAAATATTTGCAGAAGCTTGAAAGTAAGATTAATGAGCCTTTGCTTTCCAATTAAATGTTCACAAAAATACAGCTAGACAAAACGTTTTGCTAAGCCTCTGTGAAATTTAAGGTACCATTTCTTTGAAGCATCATCCACTAAAATGTGTTGATGCATGCCAGTATTTAAAAAAAATATATGCATAATGAAAAATCAGTGGAACCTGCTTCAATAAGATTAGGGGAAACATGAAATTAAGCAGTCATTGGCACAAAATAAGTGTGACATTGGTGGTCAGCCTTTTGGTTTTGTCAATGGGTGTCTAGTTTTGACATGACTTGTAAAACGTTATGGTTGTGGGAGCTGTCAGGCCCTCACCATTATAACAAACATTGGCAAAAAGCAATAATATATTTTTTGTCTCAGAAAGCGCACATTGCCACATTTAATCTCTGACACGAAACAAAACTACTTTGTGTGCCGATATGCAAGTGCAGAATGCTGTCACAAACAAAGAAGTTGGCCTATAGACTGAGAAAGACAGAATGGTAATAAAAACAAAAAGTCTTAGTTAACTCAATACCTAATTAGGGGCCCAAACCTTTAAGTACACTCATTATATTTGCCCCTGCATTAGTGCAGATTCAAAGCTTTTATTGATTCACAGTAACTTACAAAAGTAGGCCATTAAATCGTACTACTAGAAAATATTTGTGAACTGCATTTTAGCACAAGCAAATATGCAGGTGTAGATTTGCTCATGCAGAAAGCTGTTGAGCGTTTACAAGTTCTCTTTCCCTCCAACCACTTTTTTCCCAACCATGGAAAAAGTTGTACTTCTGCCCTTGTCAGTAGTACATTTCCAACCATTCTCAGTATGGGAAAAGATTTGAGGAAAGCTGCTGAAAACCCCTAAAATAATGGAAATTAGTAGGTTTGCACAGACTCCAAAGCACATTTTAACCCAGGAACTATTGATTAACGCTATCTCCAGGCCCAGTATTTAGATCTGTGGAAAGATGACAAAATGTGGGAATAGCTAGAATTCAATCCCTACTATAGTAGGGTTTGAATTCTAGCGTTGTCAGAGTTGCTGCCTTAATTTATCGCCGCTTCTTATGGCAAAAAAGGGAAAAAATGTGTTTTTTTTTTTTTTTTTTTAACAGGCCAAGTAGTTTTGTAAAGCAACCTGTTTGATGGACAAGTAGATATATTATTAAATTCCACAACCCTGGCAACAATTATTTTTGAGTAACTGAAGGAAAAAAATGCTCCCTGCAAGCGCATTTAATGTAACCACCAGCATGCTCAGTTCTATATTACACCTTATAAAACCCTGATGAGAATATGTAGTTGCCTAATGATTTCCCTGATTTTTAGAATCTGCATTTATCAACTTCGCCTTGAGTTATTGAACCTGTCAAGTTTTTTCCTAATATCTGGAAACTCTTGAGGGGGGAGGTCCCTGGAAATATTTTTTGTTTATAAGTTAGTTAATCCTCTTAGGTGTTTCAGGCCTAACACTGAAATGCTCCGTTTTGCACTTTTGATTTGGTCCTCTCATTTAACTTTTGTCAGAGCAGATCGGTCAGTACTCTTCAAGTACTTTAGTGCTTTCCATCTTGTTAGGGATGAATTGCTTGCATTTAACCATCACCTTGCTGGGTTAATGGCTTACTAATTTCTCAAAAGAAAGACATGGAAAATAAAAAGATGAGGATAACAATTCGAAAAAAAAAAACACTAAATAATGTGAAAAAGCAGGAATAAAGTAGAAACGGTTTGGCCTGTGTGGCTAGGAAAGTCATGGAAAAGGGCAGGCTTAATGGGTACAACAGTCTTTTTGTCGTCCGCTCCTTAAACCCACCCCCCCCTTCCCCAAACCTCCGGCCAGTTTAGAGGTCTCCATTTCATTGAGCAAATGGAACACCTGGTGTTTGATTGATGGAAAGATTTGTCGTGCATTTTAAAAGGCACAATTGGAATTTCTAGCATGTACATGTGATTACAGGTTAATGGGAGTAAACGCTCGAATTCCTGGAGCTCTTGCCTGCACATGATCTTACCTTCTGCTGTGCAGGTTGCGTCCTGAAAACAAACCTTTTGGTTGCCAGTGACATTCCAGTATTCGACGTTTTCTTGTGAAAACGATCAAATGTCATAGAACCGGTGCGTTTTGCACAAAACGTTGTCCCACTCGCACGCCGAATTTGGCATCGGCCCTCTGGGACTCCAGTGTATCGGAAATATTCCTGGGCCTTAGGCTGAATGGGAGGGCTTAGGTGGGTGCTGACATTTGGGTCCCCTGCGCAGCAGGAGCCTGTGTTAGGGCCCGTCTGTGCAACCGTAAAGAAATGGCGAACACTTCATTTTCAGGTCGCGCATTTTAAGCCTACCATGGAACTGGGCAACTGGAAATTATCTTTCAGTTAAGTAAACGGCGTTTCACGGTTCATGTGCCAACACAGTCGGTCTGTCACCTGGATGGAGGAAATTGGCAATAACTACAGCCTGCATCAAAAGCCACTTCTTCATATGATGATGAAACAAGACTAAAATGCCCATTATGTAGCAGCACTACTAAAATGTCCGTATATGGTTATTTTTTTCTTATCCGATGTAAAGAAGCATTCATCTGTTATCTGTGTTTTGTAAGTTAGGCGTATACATTAAGGGAACAGCTAATCTGGTCATATTCAGGTTTCGACAGTTTTTAAGTGCATCTTCACTACATTTGTATGTAGTGCATACGTTTTGATCCTCCTCTTTCTGCATCAAAATTTAATGATGACAATAAAGAGCTATCCATTCATTCTAGAGCCGTAAACAGAATGGTATCTATATAAAAGTTATGTCTTCTGTTTATTAATAAATAAATAAAAACTCTTAATTTAAAAAAAAAATCTTGCATCTTGTGTGAAAACCAGCACACCAAAGTGGTTTGAGCAAAACCGTTGATTTCAGGCCGAGTTGCATTCCAATAATCCATAGTCTCAATGCGGTTTTAGAAATTATTTTGCCCCCAGACTCTTGCTATGAAATAATCTATGTTGTGTGTCCACTTTTGTTGCTGGTGGTTGTTCATTAACTTTTCAGTAGTGAGTAATCAGCTGCCAGGCTAGATTCATTGAGTAATAATGCAGTTTGTTTGCTTTGTGATAATTCGTGATCTTCAGGGATGGCAGAAATAAAGTAAATTGGGTATAACTGGTACAGTCTGTATATTATGGAGTTTTGAATAGCGCTAAGTATTTTGCCTTTCTGGAACATCAGAGCACTTGCAGGATGGAGGTACAACTTGATTTTTCATCCGAGGACTTCATCGTACAGTTGAGTAGGGTGCACAACCTAGTCCAGTTTCCTTCACGACAACCATTGTTCCCATTTAGTCTCAGTCGAGGGCAATCCTGAAGAGTTCAGTGTGTAGAAACTTTTCTGTACTGTGCAGCTGGATTCGTGTCAAGAGCGTTCCAGAGTCTTGGATCTTGTCCACTCAGAATTTGTTTTTCTAGAAAGAGGTTCTTGGTGTACTTTAACATTCTCAGTGTATTATAAAATCCATCCAACCAACATATTTGCTCTGCTTCTAACCTGTAAGGAAACAAACGTCTGTTAACAGGTTTCTGACTTACAAGTTGATCTGAAAACTGTTGCACTTATTACCTTGCATTGGTTACGCATGGTGCTTTGCAGATGTATCCATTCTATGGCTTAAGTGTTTCATAAGTATAGTTAGTAAACGTTTAGAGTATGCTGGATCATTCAGAACACACCTTTTCGATTGAGACAATAAGACAGCTGCAGTGTGACCAGACTGCTGTGTGGTCAAGAGGAGGTGATTTTATGTTTTGTAGACTTGTTCCTGTCTACTTCGGTTTCCTTATTTCCAGCCTGTTTGTTAAACGAGAAAACTAGCATTCCTCACACCAAGCACTGTAATGCCTCTTGATGTTATTTAAGGTGCCCTTTGCAGACCGGACAGGAATTTCTGGGGCACGTTCAAACAAGCAAATGTTAGAATACCAGCTGGCACTCCTCATCCCATGACATGGTAATGAGCGCATGTAAGCTGTACCCATGCCTGAATATATACGGTGTAGAAAGCATATCCAAACAGTCGCATACTTTTCCATATACTGTCTAAGCCTAGACATGTCCAAGGTGAGCAGTGGTTGAACTTTCTATGCAAGTGAATTACTTTATTTTGGATTGCAGCAGAATTGCAGAATACATTTTCATATATCTCGTTACCATGCAATGTTAAACATACTGTTAAAACTCATTAACTCACATAGCAGTCTATAACGCCCATCCTAGCTAACCAATGCTTAGGCTCTGTAATTGCAAAACAAAAGAAACACAAGTGGATTATAAAATCAACCAGAGGGGGAAGACCTAATGAAATGGTTCTTGCATCTAGGTGAACACAAGTTAAAACCTTGCACCAGAAACGAGCACTGTGCAGAAATGGTAAAGCAAGTTGAGTAAAGATCTTGAATGCTGTATCTTTATATTGTATTGCAGCATTTATGTAACACATACTACCCCTGTGTGGGGCATTGAAACGCTTGCCTATATGGGGAGCATGCTACACTGCTAAGGGTGTGTGGTTGTAAGGATATCGTCTTTGCTTTGATCCTTCCTGGAAAGAGTTTCAACGTTTTACATAATGACCACCAAGGTGTGATTATCGTGCTATGGGACACAGAACAAAGCAGTGTGATGGATGATGACTTGTGAAACAGAAACACAGTTTTATGGCTTTCATTGAGCTAGCAGCTTTGAACAATTCTGCACGACCTTTTATCCTCTTCAAAAATGTTTAACTAGATCCCTCATCCTTTCTCTTAAAGGATGAATTAGCAAGGTGCTTCTTCACCATTCTCCATAAAAAGGAGACTGTTGCTGAGAATCGATTGGTGGTTTGCTTGTTTGTAGAATCAGTGTGTATTCATGTGTACAGACTTGGTGAATGAATGAGTGGAGACCTTTGTATGAGAGCTGACTTATAAACGGATAAATATGTTCACAATGTCAGAAATTAGCCTTTAATTGGACTGCATGTTTTGGGTCATGATTTGTGCTATTATGTACAATTTGAAGTCCAACATTACACCACACATTTATGTTAAATACTAAGGTGGTCATTTTGACATTGGAAGTCTTTTACACAGACCGCCAATGTCACGCCCACCAAATGACCGCCAGTGTTGGTGGTCTTCCGACCACCATATTATGGCTGCCGGCTGCTCTCCGCCACTATTAGGCAGGGAAGCAGCCAGCAGCCATACTGGCAGTCGGTAGTCTAGTGGAGGTTGCCTCATCGCCACGTCACCACAACACCGCCCGCCGAATTACTTCACTGTAAATGGCGTGGCGGTGTTGTGGTGACGGGGCGCTGGTGGCGGAGCAAGCGCCATGGACCCCGTTCCCTCCGGGCGACCACCAGGTAAGGTGATCGACCGACAAGTGTGTGTGTGTGGGGGGGAGGGGTGCTCAGTCTTGTGTGCCTGTATTGTGGTGTGTTTGTGTGAATGGAGGGGGGCAGGGGTGTTGTATGTGGGGGGGGTGTCATGGCCTTGTGTGTGTGAATGAGTGTGCGTGTATGTGTGATGTGTGCCTGCATGGATGTATGGGGTTCTTTGGGGGGGGGTAGGAATGGGGATCAGGGGTAGGGGGGTGTCACTGCTTGGGAGGGCTACTGATGGGGTGGGGGGAGGGTCCTACATGGAGGGGGGTTGGGGAGTCCTGCAGTGGCAACAGGAATGATTATTCTTGTCACCAGTATCATTACTGCCAGGGATTCCGTGGCGGGGCAGCCACCACGGAATCCCTGGCGGTAAGAATGCTCAAAATACCACGGGCGGTGATAGGTGGGCCGTCAGGTCGAAGTGTGTCAACCTTCGTCAGGCGGTCCTACCTCCCCTGGTGGTACAGGTGGTGAACTGGCTGCAATGCAGCCAGTTCACTTCCATTGTCATAATTTGGCGGTCCTACACCGCCACACTGTCAGCGGTCTGGCCGCCACCGCCGGCGTGGTGGAGCAGGTCCGCCAGAGTCATATTGGCTCCCTAAGTATAATTAAAGATCTGTACTGTAACGGTAAGACTGCTTTGAAGGAAAACATCTGTAAAGCACATTGAAACAGTGCCACGAGAATAGCTTAATGTATGGACAAAGGGAAGTTTATGCACTAACAGTTGTGTCACTGCCGGTCAGACTATGTAGGCTTCAGGACATTAATATTGACCACAGCCTGCCAAAAAGAGAAGTGTAGAGCTTGCTGTTATTAGCGTTGAATTTCCACACTTTCTTTTATTTTTTTTTATTTTTTTGGGAGGAGAGTATTGGAACAGATTAAAAAGACTGCCAACCCCGCCCCTCCCTCTAAATGTGGGTTTAACACCAGTGAAATACTCTCAGCTAGAGCCCCGTAGCTTCTATCTCCATGCTTTCACCCCCTGTTCAGTTTCTCTCCTTGTTTAGTTTCTCTCCCTGAGTACTTCGGAAGAAATGTCACTACTTTGCAAACTGTCAAATGCCATTGTCCCCTTGGTGTGGCTCCTGTATAGGTTCAGGAGAAATGCATGGATTTGTACAGAACTTCCCTTAAGAGTGCACAGATAACTCTGTTTTTCTTTTTTGTATTTATTTATTTTTAAACACACACACTGTCTTACCCAGGCCCAGTATTTGATTTGCCTATAACCTTTGTCCCCATTGATGGATTTGCAACAAATTTAGCAGTCTCATGGCACATTCATCTAAGGTTCTGTATGACAGTTTTTGTTTGGATCTATGTAGAGGGAGGGGGAAAGTTAAGTATGGTGACGATGTTTGGATTCACAGGAAAGTTTGCTCTGCTATGTAACGGATTTACACTGTTACACCAAACTTGGTATTATAGCTTACTTTTGTTCATTTGGTGTAAATTTATTCATTCGTTTTTTTAAATAATAAGTCTTAAAGTTAATGAAGGATTTAAATGGTTAACAATTTGTATCTTTGCTGTTTAAATTTGGAGCCTGTCAACTCGATTCTGGAGTTTTTGACAGATATGATTGACAGGAGAAGGGCTCGGATTTATTTTATTTTTTTATTTTTTTCTCGCCCATTTTGAAATTGGCAAAAATTAAAGTCCCACACCCAGAGAAAAAAGTAAAAACTGCTGTGCAGTTATCAAATCAGAAAGCAAGTGCTGAATTCAACTGCCATTTTGGGAATGATTCACACAAGAATATGACTTTGGTGCTATTTGAAAAAGAATCCAGATGCAAGGAGACATACCATAACGAGTGGGTGACCCAAGGGCACAGGTGGTAGGGATTTGGAGGCATACAAAGGCTGAATGCAGCGACTTGGATGCAGTGGATTAGTGTGAAGTATGGGTTGGCTGATGTTGGGGGTTTTGGCCAGGTTCTGTGTCCCATCTCCTGCTGTTCAGCATAGATTGACCACCCACAGTTGGTTGGCAATAAGGCCTTGCGGCAGTCCAGGATCTGCAACTAACACTTCACTCATGTGCAGCAGGGGCTTGGAAATAAGGGACATCATAAATAAAAGTGAAATTCAGTAAAAAAAAAAAAAAAAAAAATAGAGTTCTGGTTCAGATGCTCAAAACCACAGATTTTTGGTCATCATTCTTAAAGCACCAATTTACCACTGGTACGGAAACAAACAAACAAAAGCTATCAAAAGAATAACATGATTGGCAGAGCAAGTCTACAGTGTGTGTTAGCGCTGGTAGCCATAACTGGCAAATGTACTTTTTTTTTTTTTTTTTGCCATTTATGCCAGAACCATATCTTTGTTTTTATCTGTGGTTTTGTTTTTTTAGTATGTAGGTAACGAGATACCCCCCCTGCTGTACATTATAAGGATATTGCAAGTCATCCAGGAGTTCTGTGGCCCTGTAGAAGAATAAAGTCATACTTGCATGGGAAGCCCTCTCTTTGAGACCTGTACTAGTATGCAGGCCTGTTGAAGCCTGCAGTGCCACATTTGGCAAGATCAGTCGACCCCGCATGATCTTTTGTGCTGTCAGCCTGGAATGATGAAGAGTGCAATGATGACGAGAGTGGCTCTAGACATGACCTCACTGAGAGGACCACAGACCCATGAGGTCCAGGAGTGCCCAGAGCCTGTTCAAAGTGCTTTGAGAAGTGGCATAGCACAGATACCATCAACATGAATGCAAGTAAGGGAACTGGGTCCCCAGCCCCTGGTGTTGTAGTAAAGTAAAAAACATATTTTGGGGTGATATGAGACCTTAACACTCCCAGACCAGGTGCTGCTGCATCAGTGATGGCTACACCCCTGGCTCCAAGGGAAGGAGCAGAATAGTTAGCTGAAGTTTGTGGGAAAATCCGAGAACCTGAGGACATTTTGTCACTCGATAGACATAGTCTTCATCTCAAACATGAACTTTTTGAACCCTGCCTGCAACATATTAAGTAGAATCATCACAGGTGATATTGGGTGTAATAATAATAATCTGGTGGTTGTGAGAAGGTGTTTTTTTTTGTAAGCATTGTGAAGTATTCCCAATGGTTATGCTTAGATGTTGTACTGTTTAATGGTTGCTCACTGTGGGAGGTTTGGAGTGGTAAGAATTGATTAGAGTATACCAGTTTTGGTCTTTACTTAAACAAATATCATCTGCAGGTTGCATTACATGATTACATGCTGGTGGAAACTGGTGTGCTGCTATTGATGATTGTTGTTTTTTTGTGCTTATTAGTAGGTTAATTTTGACTTTGAGGAAACGTTTAAACAGAAAGTATCATATATTTGTATTATCATTTTAGGGTAATTTCTCAAGGTTTTGGCAGCTGTCCCTTTAGGGTTTTGGACCATGCTGTTCAAAGTATGCTCATGGCATTGCAGTGTACCATTTTGTGCATGATGATGCTTTATTTTATTAATACATATAGAATACTAATTGGTTGCTATCAACACTGTTCTTTTGGAATAAAGTGACATTGTTTATTTAAGGTAACTATAAAGGGCTTTCAATATTTGTGAGCTCAGACAGAGGTTGAGCAGTCTGTTTGTGGGATGTAAAAGCTTGTATATCTGTGTGTGTGTGTGTATGTGTATATATATATATGTGTGTGTATATGTATATATATATATATATATAGTACAAGTGGGACTACTTTGTCATGGATGCTGAAGATGATTAGATTGATATTTAACCAATGAAACCTCTCAATGATGATCAACATGCTTGAGGACAGGTTTTGAATCCAGTCTGATCCTTCAAATGAATATTGATTTCCCTTGTGATGAAAATAGATAACCTCAATCAGTCTTTGTAGGTTGATTAGAAAGATGTTCGAAGTGCTTTCCACCTGCAGTTGATGTTGACTAGGGTGTTTTATATGGGTCTGTCTCTTCACATGCACATATATGCGTGTGTATGTATGTGTGTGTGTATAGATATATATATATATATACATATCTACGTACACACTAAAAAAAAAAAAGGTAATTGTAATGTTATAGTTAGATAAATTTGTCAGTGATAAGATTAATGTTTTGAACTAAAAAAAAAAAAAAAAAAAACACAGAAATTCACCAATTATAGTTAGCAGAGCTAACTATAACTTGCACCCCGCCATACTGCTGATGATCTCATATTACATCGCTCATGACGTTTTATGATCTCGTTTGTGACATTAGTGAGGACAGCTCAAATGTCATCAGTGATGGCATCACTGATGTAAAAATGTATGTGAATTGTGCTCTAGCAGAAGTTGTATACGTTTTTTGCCTGTTTGTATATATCCACATTTGTGACTGAGCAGTCTGTATTTGTTACTCGTTTTTAGGTCTAACCTAGGCAGGATGCATGCACTGTCTCTCGACATGTTGTGATCTACTTCTGTGGACTTTCACCACGGCCATCACACACTCATCACTTTCATTCGTTCCTTGGCCTGACATTCCAAATTCCTTTGGATTCCTAGGTAAATGCTTTGCATTTGTCCCACCTTGAGGCTGTTTTGTTACTGCCTTGGAGACTGGCCCTGTTACATGGATTATTGCACGATGGACCCGATACATTAGTGTGGGGGCACTACTTTTTTCTTTTTACTCGCCAATTTGCACTCATGGTGGTATGTTGTTTCTTTCTTGTTTTCAAGCATCTTGGTATTTCTTTGTGATGTCTGCGGGGTTTTATTTATTTTTTTTAAATAATTTTTTTCCAGTTTTATATAGCACAAACTCGACACAAAGATTTTAGAGCGCTTTACATGAGCACCAGTTACATTACACAAAGACACATTAATTTTTGGTAGCAAGGGGAGATTAAGTAGTTAGCACAGGATGTTGAGCCGGCTCCAAGACTCTAACTATGAGCCCCAGCTCCAAAGTCTGCAGCTCTAGCTGTTACACCACATCCTCTCCCCTAGTGTTCTTTGTCTGGTGCATATTGGGGGTGGGGACAGTCTGGGAAGTTCTCTTGGTCATTTCTCGGTGAGGCCAGTGGTTCCTTCTGCTTTTCACCACTCAGCCATAGATGGGAAGTGGTGAGTTTGTCAAAAGTGACCACAGAGCACGACCTGTGGGCGGGGGGAAACTTGAGTCACGTACAAAGATATTAGATGCATGCATTGTGCACGTATAAGTGCATTGCACTCTTGTGTAGAGAGACAACCGGGTTCTGCCCAAACGAAATGTAATGTAATAGAAACCTGTGCCTTCGCTACCTTAATGCAACAGGTATTTTTCCTTTCCGCTGTGCGTCCCAGAACTTTCCGACTCTTGTGTTGGGATTTTTTTTTTTTTTTTTTCTCTCTTTTTTTTTCTCTCTCTCTCTTTCTTTTCTCTCTCTCTCTCTCCCTCTACAGTTGAGACCCTCGTAAATTCATCTCTGACAAAGGCCTCCCCGATTTCCCTGAGCACTAGTCCACCTACCCCTGCTGTAGTTGGTAAAGCAAAGGGGCAGGTGAAGAAAGGGACGAGGGAGCTGGAGGGTGAAGGGGGTGACTCCACGCACAGCCAAAATATCATAATAAATCTTGTATGGCGCTCCTCTCCTGCGAAATAAATTGTCGCAGTGATCCCTACGTTTGTGGCTCATATCTAATGCCAGTGCCACATTTACCCTCCTTGGAAAGCCCAGGAATCTCCCTAACACCACATTGGATAGGCCATCTTTATATGGGTTGACTTCATAATATTAGTACTGTTGAAGCTCTATGTAGGGCTAGCCTCAATTACATCAGTGCAGTGTGTGCCCTGGCAGAAACAGATTTCCAACCGTCCACGTCTGTTTGCAAAAACCACAGGGTGCTTAGAAACGGTCTGAATGCTGTGCAGCACACTCTATAATGTATTGGGTGTTGATATTGTCATTGGAAGTTCATTGTCTGCTTTTCATAAGAAATGATGGGTCACAGTGTACTGTCCCTTTCCATAAGGTACTAATAGAAAGTGCGCATGCACTATCCCTCCCTGACAAAGAATAGCTAGAAGTGTCGATATGCTTGAAGCAGATGATCAAATAACATTTTGTAATTCTTACTGTTATGTGCAGCTTAACACCACATCTTCCACTGCAAACCTGTTTTCTAAATGTTGTGCCCAGTTCTGTTAAATTCGCCTTCAGTTTTTTTTTTTTTTAAGAACCAGCAAACTCGATAAATGCTTGTCATTTTATATTTGACTTTAGCTTTTTGTTACTACTTTTGGTTAAATCTGTGCAATTTTGAAATGTTATAACCTGCTCTTGCTTGTGGTGGCCACTGTGACCCGAATAATCATAGTTCTCTGTTCTGCACTAACGTATGCCTTAGTTTCCGCCAGAATCTAATACTCGAGACATTGATTTATCTCTGAAGTAAATAATCGCACATCTTCGTAAGAATGTATTGAACACTTTAGGGAGTCTGATGTAAATGGGAGCCTTTGACGCATAAATTGGGATTAGAAAATGATCACCGCATCTGGCAGCTCATTCCATACCGCGTCTTACCTGGCTGCCTATCGCCAAGTTCTGGAGTCAGCTAAATTAAATATTTAGGTTGATGAGATAGAAAAGTGGGAAGTGTTTGGTTCCTTTGTAGAGCTTCTACATTCTAACTTCCTCATTCATCTAACCGTTGGCTCCCTTCCCCTTTTGCTGCAGGCATTTGCATTTCACTTGAGTCTGTTCACTCTTCGTCTTTGTGCCAAATCTAAAGATCTTTGCAACCTTGTTGGAACATTTAGTCGTAAGTGCTTAACCCATTACAATGTGCACGAAATTTGAACTTTCTTAACATTCTAGTGCTTTCAAAACGCGTGTGCCAATACAAGGAGGAACATCTTACACTAATGAGTTCACTCCGGTAGATCTCTGAATTGACATTTATTACAAATTACAAAGCATATTCATCGACTTTCGTTTCCAGCGTATAAAAAGACATTGGCAAGACTGGGGGCAAGCTTCATGTGTATAACTTTTTCTCTCGCTCCTAATAGCAGCAAGCATGTAATTTTATTTTAAAACAAAGATTATATTTTCCTCAACTTCAAAGAAGAAGTTAACAAACACAACTACAAATCACATTAGATAGGCAACAATGTTGTCCCAGTTTACCTCATAAAATCCTAAATTTCAGGATTGTGGGTGAATTTGTTGTTACATAGACTTTGTTAGGTGTGTTTCCTTTTGAATTTCTGGGGGACTGGTACCTTAGAAAAGTGGATTGTAAAGGGGGGAAGGAGGGGAACACTGTTCTATTCTAGTCTGGTATTGCCAAGGGCCTTACAAGGTACAACAGAGGCTGGGTGTGCACCTACTAGCTTGGACATCTTTGATTTGTTGACCAACAACCCTCCCTTTGAGTATTTAATAATTCCGCAACCTTCATACTGCCCCTTTGGTTTCCTTTTTTTCCATTTTGGACTTAAAAAATGACCTTTTGATCATAAGGGTTTAACTGTGGGCAGGGATGTAGCTTGGTCAGTACGATTGGTGGTTGTGATCTTCAGATTTTTGTCACAATCAGACCAGCATATAATGTATAAATACATTATATCATAAGCATGGTGTGTGGGAGGGGCCTAAGGGGCAGTAGAAGGAGAGGAATGCGGATTGGTAAAGTTACTAAGAGAGGGAAAACGCAATATTTTGTCAAATTCCCAATACATTTGACAACTCTAAAAACTGAGAGGAAGAGGGTGCATTTTTGTCTGAATGAATGTAAAAATTCCTGGTGAAATCTGGCAGACATCTCCGAATACTCCGACTGAAAGCATATGTACCCAACTATTTATAAGAAAATTCATTGATGAAGGGGGTGTACCACCTCAGACCCCTCCTTGAAGCTATGCCTCTGACTGTGCGGCTTCTTGTTCCATAATACTAGAGTGCACACACTTATATCTCTGCCTCTTAGTTTAAAGTTGTGCATAACACTTTGATACATGCAGGAGTCGTTTTCTCTGCTCGAGGTTTGCATAGTCTGAGCAAAAATTTAGGACCTATAAAATGGTATCTCATCACTTATAATTAAACTGTTATGGCCCCCAAACCTTGTCAATTTGTTACTGGCACTCTATCCTTTTTGTATCATCCTCACTAAAGCCATGCAAAGCAGTCTGTTACTACCTACCACACAGCAAGTCTTGATGCCATGGCACTGCCCCACATGTAAGCAATGTCTCACTTTGGAGTTCTGACCCCTAGTGAAAATATTAAACTGAGTCTCTGCAGGTGCACCTACTATGACCATCTTAGCCAGCAGGGCACTAGAATCTCTAATTTGGTTTACATTTCGCCCTAGTTTATTTCAGAAGATCCCAATTTAGAATATGTCTGAATATTGTGGTGAAAGGTATCCTGTTTTGTCCTATACCTGAGATTGGCACAATTGAGTTAAAGGTGCATAATAAGTAGCTTCATCCAGTATACAGCATCTTGGTTTTAGTGAGGTGGACGCTGCATTAAATAGCTATTTCTCTTGAATGCAGAAGCACCCCCTCCAACTTCTTACAGAGTATGCACATCATGCAGTAATTTTGTTTTCCCTTCATCAAGTGCAATTTGGTGTGTTATGGAGAAGTACCTCCTATGTCATGGATGTACCCCAATCTTTCTTTAGTCCCTGGTCAGAAATCTAGTTTACCGTCTCCTATGTAGCATTTGTTAGTTTCATTTCCCATTGCAAGACTGTCAGTCCTGATGGAGGGTTGTGTTAACAGGACAAACATTCAGTCTTTGTTCACTACTAACTGTGAAAGTAATAGACCAGTCCAACTTTGCTTCCTTTTTACTTGAAGGCTCTTTCAGAGGTGAGCTCTTTACGTCTCAACTACTCAGCCATCTTGGATGTGGAGTCCTCTCCAGGGTTCCCATCACTAATTGAAAGGGCCAGAGCAGCGATTCTTAAACATTTTGGCTTCTGTGGATACCTACTCAATCATTACTGAAATCCAGAGTCACTCACAGTATCATTACCTGAAACCTGGGCTTCCCACTGAGTCATTCCTGGAGGCTAGGGACCTTGGCCTAAGCATTTTCAACAGTTTGAATCTCAAAACAATACACAAAATACAGAAGCTAATATGCATCAAACAAAAACAATTGCTATTTTATTTTTATATTTATGAATTATAATATTTTAAGGGGTAGGCTGGAGCTTTTCTAAATTCAGTTGAGGTCACCCATCCTCCGTACTTTATTCTGTTTGCTGTACTCGCTGCTTCTACAAATAAATTTAAGGATACCAACATAATTTTTTACCTCCAGTTACAAATTCCTTCACAGAACATTAAAAAATCAATTTTGCTTCTTTATATATACTTTATTAATTTGTTAATATTTAATTTTCTAAAGAGTAGAGGAACCCCTGAGTAGGAGTTATGGTCCCCATGGGCCAGCAAACCACAAGATAAGAACCGTTAGGATAGCAGAAATCCTCTTCTTGCCTTTGGAAAGTGAGTACACTCATCCTAAGGAGATCCCTTCAAAAAAGGTGAAATTGCTTCCTGATTTAATTTATTACACCAGTTGATTCTGTAGCTGCCCCTCTGGGGAAACATATATATTAGAAAGGTTCTTGCTATAACCCAGCTTCTTCCACCTCTCTGGGTCGTTGCAGGTCACGGCCACCAGCAGCCATTATTGTAAAACTGAAAGTATACCTTTCCTCTTAGGCATAAAAAAAGACCGCGCTCCAAAGTTCTTTGATGCAAATTAAATTTAATGGCGACGCATTTCGCTCTTCTTCACAGCCCATAAACACCACAGTGCTCCACTCTTTAAACTTTAAAGAGACCTAATCCACCCACCAATAAACATAGTAAAAATACTTTGAAACATGCCTCAATTCGATCATACCACTTAATAGCAAAAAAAGAGAATGCAAAAGAAAAAAAGAGAGAAAAAAGGGGGGATGGGGGATTTACAAGAAATAAAAATATGTAATCAGTATATAATGTGATTTTAGCGAAAAATAACCATTCTTCAGCATAAATGCAATATTAAGTCTCCAATGTTGCCTACTGATCACATAATATCATTTTCTTATTTCAATAATTTCTACCCATTCCTTTTTTGCAATAATTCGATTTTATAATAAGCTAATTAAAACCTCTCTTCACTTTTCAGAATTCACTTTACATTTTAATTTCTTAAATTTACATTCTACATATCTGACCAAGTGGCCATAATAATATAAAGCTTCAAATCATAAACATTTCAAATACCATTATCAAGGGATAAATCAGCAATTTTTCTCTCTGTGGAGAACATATGTCCTTAAAACATATTACTTATGACTTTTAAAAGCCAAGAAATGTAACATTCATTTTTGTAAAATCATGTGGGCTTAAAATTCAGCCCACATGTACAAAAAGTTCCTCATCCATATTGAATCCCATCAGAGTCTTAATATGAAGACGGAAAATATATTCTGATTCCATTACGCATAGCCTTCTTTCCCTGTCTCCACCTGTAGCGGAACACAGCCCCCTATTAAAGCCTAAAAATGAAAGCATGTTAGGATTTGACGAGTGCATTTCTTTCCAGTGCCTTGCTACTGGATAATTCTGATCACAGTTCTTTATTGCCCTCAAATGTATAAGTATTCGCTTCTATAAAGGAAAAATTGTACTGCCCACATATATTAGACCACCTTGGCAGGTAAGGACATAAATGCAAAAGTCACTATTGCATGTAATACATTTATAAATTTTCTTACTTTGTCCATTTGGTAACAAAAAAGTCTTCACGTTCTTACTACCTCTACATTCCTTTCATCTTCCATACTTAAAGAAACCTTTCAGTTCTGATAATCAACCTTCCTGTTTGGTGTTCATACTCAAATTACTCTGGACCAGCATGTCTCTCAAGGACCTTGATTTACGGTAGGTGATCAGAGGGTATGGTGTAACCTTCTTTCCAATAACAGGATTAATTCTTATCAGATGCCAATGTTTAGTGGTCATTGTCTTAATCTTTTTTGACTCTGAATTATAGGTGGTGATCAGTCTTACTGCCACTTCATCTTTTTTAGGTTTGGGCTTCTGAGTAAAGAGATCTTGTCTGCCCGAGACCTAACTCTCTTTTTGGCCGCCCTTAATACATGACGGGGATAACCTCTAGCTCTGAATTTATCTATCATAGTTTTCTCTTCCTGCATGTATGCTTCCACGGTATTACAGTTACGTTGGCTCTAAGGAGTTCTGCATGGGGGATACTCCATTTGAGATTGGTGGGATGATGACTGTTCGCATGTAGTAAACTATTACCAGCTGTTTGCGCAAAAGGGAAATACATACTTTATCTCCCTCTATCTTCACATGTACATCCAAAAAGGTAATTTCCGTGCTATGTATCTGGTGCGTAAACGCCAGATTCAATTTGTTGCATGAAATATGTTCCTAACAACCCTGCAAAAGACTTATAGGGCCATCCCATATTACAAAAGGATCATCAATTCACCTGGTCCATATTATTATATGCCTAATCCATCTGATATTCCCTTACGTCCAAATATGTTGCTCCTCCCACCATCCCAAGAAGATACCTGCAAAATGTGGATCACAACAACTCCCCATCGCTGTACCGGTGACTTGTCAATACCACTCATCATTAAACAAAATGTAGTTATTCGGTATGCAGAATTTCAATATATCCAAAAGTATAATTGTGTGATCAAATAAGTAGATGGCCTTATCTCGAGAAAAGAAACGACAGGTCCCAATCCCCAATGCATGATCTATACATGTATATAATGCTACCACATTCATGATAGCCATCAGATATGTAGATTGCCATGGTACCTCTTCAAGTTTGGTGATGAAGTCAGCACTATCTCTGCAATATGAGGGTAGATTTAAAACATATGGCAGCAAATACATATCTAAATAGATAGAAGTAGGTTCTAAAAGTCTGCCATTTGCTGAAATGATAGATCTGCCTGGAGGATTATCTTTGTTTTTATGAATTTTAGGGAGCATATAAAAGCAAGGTCCCGCAGGTTTTTGAGCATACAAAAATGTAAACTCTTCAGAACTCGAAAGACCTTTTACTCTCCATTCAGTTAAGAGATTATGATATTGCACAATAGATTGCTTATTATCATAATATCCTGACATCTCATAGTCATTTACCCTCATCAGTTGTCTATTTGCCTCCTGTATATATTTCTGAACATCCCACAGAACCACACTGTCCCCTTTATCAGAAGGCTTGATTACAATATTAGAGTCCGGTGTCAATGATTTCAAAGCTGACTTTTGAGGTTCATCCAAATTTTCTTCAAAATGGTTCTTACACTCTTTCCATATCTTCATAAGATCACCCACTACAACCTCATGAAAAGTGTCAATATTATCGTGAGGTGTATTGGGGCTATACTTTGATTTAGGTTTAAAAGAGTTTGAAACCGTTCTATCCAATTCAAAATCCATAGTCACTAGAAAATCTCTCTCTGTGTCGTCATCCAACGCCCGTCCTTCCAAATCACTCAAAGCCATGAGTCCCTCAGTATTACTGAGGCATAAACTGTCAAATGTATGGCTCACTATATAGGGGATTAGATCAAACCTTCATCCTTTTGCCCTTTTGTTGGGAGAAAATCTTCATCAATTTGAGTTTACGAATAAACAAAAACAAGTCTATACCTGTTCTGCGAAAAATCTATATTGGCCACAGGGCAGGAAGACAAGCCTAATTCCAACAGGGCTTGTTCACCTTCATTTAGCTCATCTAAGAACACATTTATAACACTTAAACCATCCTTACCCATAATTTTTTCTTACTCTGCCATTTGGCCCTCCCTTGCAGCATATCTGTTTTGTCTCCCTTTTTCTCCTCTCCTGGTTTTTCCCCCTCTTACATTGCTTGTGCCTCCTCCTGGTCTGATTTTCTTTCGTGGACCCCGGCTGTGCTGTACAAAATGGTACTCCTCCAACGTTGTAAAAGGAGGTTCCTCCCGCCTGATGGTATGTCTCTGCTCTTCCAAATCCGAAAAACTCTCCTACCCTGAGTGAAATCTGGAGACATTTCCTAAGCAGTCACAGACCCCCTGAGGAGGCTTTGTGGACCTCCAGGGGTCTCCGGACCACAGGTTGGGAACCACCGGCCTAGGTGATTTCACCCTGTGCAGAAGCATTCTGCTGGGATTTCATGACTCAAGTTTGAGAGAAAGCTGTTTTCCCATCGTGATTAGGGAAGGTCCTCCAGAAGCTAAAATGAGAACATATTTTCTGTAAATTTATGGTATCTTTATCAGCCATATGAGAATGAAGTCTGACATTCTCAATAAAAGGCACTTCCAGCAAGAGCAGCCTGTCAGTTGATTCTCTTGTGTTCTACTGCAGCCTCCCATAGTGTTCCACAGGACATCCAGAGCGCTAACTGTCTTACTTACGACAAAAGTGTGGCACACCTGAAGCCATCTTGATTGAACCAAACTGGTAAAACCCAAAACATTTAATTTTTAACCAAACAAAATTAGGGGGTTTGTTGTGTAATAGGAATTATGGTTAGCGCTGTAGAAAGAAAAATTAGGACATGTTTTAAGTGAGTTCTAAAATATCTTCCTGTTGTACTTAGGCTGCTCCTGTTTATCAGTGGATTTCCTTGTGTTCTACTGCAGCCTTCACGGTGTGCTAAAGAACTAGAGCACTAATAGTCTTATTTATGACAAAAGTGTGTCACATTTGAAGCCATCTTGATTGAATCAAACTGGTAAAACATTATATTTAGAAAGCAACAAAATGAGGGGCCACGTTTTGTCATAGAAATTATAGTTAGGGCTCAAGAAAGAAAAATTAGGACCCATTTCAAGTGAGTTCTCAAATGCCTTCCTCTTGTTTTTCATTAAAACATTCTGACATGTAGACTGAAACATGCACATTCGCAATGTGGTGACTGGAAAAGTTATGACCCTCTGTGCGTCTGCCCTATGTATTGTATGTGCATATGTGTGTGTGTGTGTGTATGTATGTATGTATGTGTATATGTTTCTGTGCTTGGCATGTTCGTGGATCATTGCATGGCTCCTGGTTTTTTTGGGTTGTTATACTAGATATCTATGAATTCCTGCTCTCATCTTATCACACTTATCTACTCATCACTCTTATGTCATGTCTCTATCAAACTATCCTCAATTCTCACTCTGACTCATCCCAAATCCCTTCTACCACTTTAATCTCCTAAATATCTCTGCCTAAGCTCCTCCCTCCACATCTAACTCACCAAACCTCACTCTACCTCTGTGACCTCCCACACAACCCTACTAAATTCTCCTGCATTCATCTCACCCTGCTACTGTGCTCTCCCTAACCCTTCCACATACTCTTCCCCCTCCACCCCCTTTACTCATCCCAAGCCTTTGGGTTGAGTAAATGAAGGATATACTCCCAATTAACACTTCTGGATTTATTTCCTCCTCCACCCCTCAATTACTCCAGTCTAACTAACAAACTCTCATATCCGCGGCTCAAATTAACTCATAATAATACTAAAACTGTACTCATTATTTAACAATACTAATCCATCACTAATTCTTGTTAGGTTCTGGAGTAGCGTGCTACTCATCGAAAAGCGCTTCAACGCCTCGTCAGGGGTAGTAAGCGCTATATAAATACGATTACAATACAATTTATGCCAAACGTGGCACATCTGACCGCCATCTTGATGGAATCAATGTGAGAAACTAAAAGAATACTGCAGTAAAGAGATTAGAGAGCTTCATAACAAAGGATTCTCCCAAGATGACCACCAGAGGAATAAGAGCCTAAATGTAGCACAAATATCACCCAAATGTAGCCAGAGTATAACCCACAGACAGAAGTGTGCAAAACACTTGATGGTTTTTTTTCTTTTCAGTTTTATGTAGCGCAGACTTGACCTGAAGGTATTGGAGTGCTTTACATGGGCATCAGATACATTACACAAGAACAAATTCCTTTTGGGCTTTAGGCATGGGAAGATTAAGTGATTTGCCCGGAATCACAGGATGTCACTGCTGACGGTGAAAGTTGAACCTGGTTGCCTAGTTGCAAAGTCTGCAGTTTGGCCATAACACCACATGCTCTCCCTTACGTGCAACATATAAACAAGAATCAACTGGATAAAAAAGCATTAAAAAAAACAAATAATTTAAAAGTGCTTTGTTGCTATTTGGGAACTCAGAGTATCTTCTCATTTTAGTTTTTTAGAACACTACCCATTATTTATATGGGAATAAGTCACTCTAATTTTTATATTTAGGAAATGCTTTTGGTATTGCAGTTTTGATTACATCTAGATAACGTCAGGCCTGCCACACTTTTGTAATAAATATGGAGTGTTAGTAATCTAGTTGTTCATTAGAATACTGTGGGGAGGCAGAGGTCAGGGGCATGGGCTTGGATAATTGAGGGCAGAGAGGAGGGGGCAGAGGCAATAAATTGACCACGCTGAGCAGGTGGGAGGGGCAATGGCAGAGCACAGGATCATGGATGGCAGGGGCAAAAAACCAACCATGCAGCATAGGCAAGAGAGGCTGTGGCAATATACCATACCGCTGAGAGTAGCAGCAAGAGGGAGTACACCCATGCATGCCAACAGACCCGGTTCAGGCTGGAGACTCCCAATTTGATTTTAAGTCCAAAAGGGTTTAATTTTATCTGTCTCATGCCCAAAATTTCCCCTTTTTCAGTGTAATTATCTTCCTCTTACCAAGTTCAAAATGTTGGCATGTATGGTACAGTGGATCACAGAGGGCAGGAGGAATGGGATAGGAACATGGACTTGGATTAATAACCGAGGCAGGAGGGCGATGGGCAGAGGCACCAAACTGACCTTGCAGGGCAGGAGTCGAGGGTTGCAGCAGCACAATACAGCACACAGGGCAAGCGGGACGGCAGTGCAGCACAACAGGTCTTGGAAAGCAATAGGAAGGGACAAGGGCCATGCACATGGACATCGCAGAGAGGAAAGATGCTAGGGCAGTAAACTGACAATACCGGACAGACCGGAACGATAGTTGCAGCATAACAGACCATAAAGGGCAGGAGGGAGTAGGCAGGAGCACGACAACAGACCAGACAAAGCAGGAGGGAGGGGATGGGGCCTGTGCATGAAAAACGGGGCACATGGGGCAAGGAGGCAGGGCAGGAGCAGTAAGGTGACATGGAGGGTAGGTGCAAGGGGCTCTGGCAGCATAGAAGGCCATGCATGGTGAGCGGGAGGGGTAGTGGCAGCATAACGGGCATGGGGGTCAAGAGGGAGCAAGCAGAGGCATGAACATAGGATCATGGAGTACAGAAGGGAGGGGGTGGGGCTGGACACAGACAAGCGAGGGCAGAGGAAGGGGATTCATGGCGGTCCACTCGGGCAGGAGCCGTTACAGTACAACAGAGCATGGAGTGCAGAAGGGAGTGGCAGTAAAATGGACCATGAATGACCTGAGGGAGGGAATGGAGGCATGGAACTTGGACAAGCAGGGAGGAGGTGGCAGGACAGGTAGCAGCCATCTGACCATGCTAGGCAGGTAGGTGGATCAGTGTCAGCTCAACAGAACACTCAGAGTAGATAGAAGGGGCAGTGACAGGCCCATGGAACATGGTGGGCAAAGAGGAGGGAGCAGGGGCTTGCACACTGACATTGGATGGCAAGGTAAGGAGGATATGAGCAGCAAGCTAGGCACAGAGAGTAAGCAAGAGGTTAATGATGGGGAATAGAATTTGGCAGGAGAAGTGGGCAGGGTCATCAAGCTAAATGGAGGGCAGTGGCAGCACATCAGACCGGGCAGGTGGGAGAAGGCTGGTGCATGGACTCTGACAACAGAGGGTAGGGAGGAGGTCGATGGGGCAGCAAGCTAAATGTTCAGGGCAGGCAGAAAGGGCAGTAGCAGAACAATGGCCACAAAGGGCTGTAACGGAGCAGGGGCATGAGCTTGGACAATAGATAGCAAAGAAAAGCGGGGGCAGGAGCAGCAAGCTTGAGTGATCATAGCACTATGCCAGGCAAGGCCCTGTGTCCACCTGCCCCCCCCTTCATTGCGATGGGCATCTTACTTAATGTTAAAAAAAAAAAGACTTGAAATTCACTGAAAAAAAAAAAAAAAAAAAAGGTTACAGGGAAGTTGTAGTTAGGAAACAAAATATAACTTAGAAATTCACTGAAAAACCAAAGATTACAAGGACGTTATAGTTGTGTTCAGATTTAACACACCCAAAACCATAGATTTTCAGCTGTTATAGTTAGGTTTTTCAAGTAACTCGTGCCCTAATGGAACTGTAACTTGTGCCTTCACCATACACTGCTAAGTACCTCACATATTATGTCACTCATGACATCTTCTTTGATTTCATAGTTAATAACACTGTAACATTTTCAGTAAAATAATTGATGTTAAAACTGTGCATGGCGGGGGGAGTTATAGCTACCTTAGGGCACGAGGTATAGCCATTTGAAATTACTCTACTACAGCTGAGTTTTTATAGTTTTGTGTGTGTAAAATCTGAACCCCGCTATAACCTCATTGTAACCCTTGTTTTTTTTAGTGAATCTCTAAGTTTTCTTTTAAATTCTGTTTCGTAACTAGAACCTGTAATATGTGTATAAGTGTGTGTGTGTGTGTGTGTGTGTGTGTGTGTGTGTGTGTGTAAGTAAAATGAAGGATCACAAGAAACCCAAGACAAAAATCTGGATCCCAAAGAATACAATGAGTCGCAAAGAAATGAAACTCCAAGAAAGAAGTGACCCAAGTATTTGGGCTTCCACCTTTCTCAGGTAGTACAAGATTGTTTGCTCAGTGGCTGCCATGCTGGATTTTCAAAAAGCGTCAATGCAGAGATCTCTTGAGATATGCTAGAATCATGTGGTATTGTCAGTCCATCTGGGTGAAATAATGTTAAATGGTACATCATCAGTATCCAGTAAAAAAAAGTATATAGGCCAAACATTGAATAACCTCCGGACACTATTCGGGAATCGCAATTAACCAATAATTATGAAACTTGACCAGCTAGTAGCCAATTACTATTTTAACCTTGTTGACCATTTATCAGATTTGAAAATTTACCCTGTGCAACATGTCTTAAAGGAAGAACTACAGAGAAAGCATCTGTACGTACCATTTGAAATCGTTGTACCCAGATGAACTGAACATCACTACCAATACCAACTGATTACTGCATATCTCAAGAGATTCGGGACTGCATTGAATCCACATTCCAAATGGAATCTTCATTCAGGATGCTTTTTGAAAATCCAGCAGTAAAGCCACAGAGCAAACATTCCTGTACTACCTGAGGAAGGGGGAAGCTGACATAGTGGAAATATATAAAATCTATTGATGAGTAGGAGTATTGGGTGGTAAGGGTGCTTTTGTTGCTTAGGGGTATCGGGTGGTAAGGGTTTATGCATAAGTTAGGGTATTCAGTGGTATGGGTGTTTTTTAGGGTATACGGGTGGTTAAGGCTAATGGGTGGTAAGGGTGTTTTTAGGGTTGAGTAGGGGGTATAAGGTGATAATGGTTTTATTTTTTATTTTTTTATTGATTTGGACTGGGTAGGGGTGTGTAGTGGTAAAGGTAATAAAAGAAATGTGAGGTTTGGGAAGGTTTCCTGAATTTGAAAGCTTGTAATGTGTTTCACTTAACCCCTTCGCTGCCAGGCCTTTTCCCGCTCCTGTGCCAGGCCTTTTTTTGCCTATTTGGGGCAGTTCGCGCTTAGGCCCTCATAACTTTTTGTCCACATAAGCTAACCAAGCCAAATTTGTGTCCTTTTTTTCCAACATCCTAGGGATTCTAGAGGTACCCAGACTTTGTGGGTTCCCCTGAAGGAGGCCAAGAAATTAGGCAAAATACAGTGAGAATTTAGTTTTTTTCAAAAAAATTGGAAAAAGTGGCTGCAGAAGAAGGCTTGTGGTTTTTCCCCTGAAAATGGCATCAACAAAGGGTTTGCGGTGCTAAACCCACCAGCTTTCAGGAACAGGCAGACTTGAATCAGAAAACCCAATTTTTCAACACAAATTCAGCATTTTACTGGGACATACCCCATTTTTACACTTTTTTGTGCTTTTAGCCTCCTTCCAGTCAGTGACAGAAATGGGCATGAAACCAATGCTGGATCCCAGAAACCTAAACCTTTCTGAAAAGTAGACAAAATTCTGAATTCAGCAAGGGGTCATTTGTGTAGATCCTACAAGGGTTTCCTACAGAAAATAACAACTAAAAAAGAAAAATATTGAAATTGAGGTGAAAAAAACATCAATTTTTCTCTACGTTTTACTCTGTAACTTTTTCCTGCAATGTCAGATGTTCGAAAGCAATATACCGTTACGTCTGCTGGACTCCTCTGGTTGCGGGGATATATAAGGCTTGTAGGTTCATCAAGAACCCTAGGTACCCAGAGCCAATAAATGAGCTGCACCCTGCAGTGCGTTTTCATTTTATACCGGGTATACAGCAATTCATTTGCTGAAATATAAAAAGTAAAAAATAGCTATCAAGAAAACCTTTGTATTTCCAAAAAGGGCACAAGATAAGGTTTTCAGGAGCAGTGGTTATTTGCACATCTCTGAATTCCGGGGTGACCATACTAGCATGTGAATTAAAGGGCATTTCTCAAATAGATGTTTTTTTTACACACTCTCCTATATTTGGAAGGAAAAAATGTAGAGAAAGACGAGGGGCAATAACACTTATTTTGCTAATCTATGTTCCCCCAAGTCTCCTGATAAAAATGATACTTCACTTGTGTGGGTAGGCCTAGCGCCCGCGACAGGAAACGCCCCAAAACGCAACGTGGACACATCCCATTTTTTTTAAAGAAAACAGAGGTGTTTTTTGCAAAGTGCCTACCTGTAGATTTTGGCCTCTAGCTCAGCCGGCACCTAGGGAAACCAACCAAACCTGTGCATTTTTTAAAACTAGAGACCTAGGGGAATCTAAGATGGGGTGACTTGTGGGGCTCTGACCAGGTTCTGTTACCCAGAATCCTTTGCAAACCTCAAAATTTGGCTAAAAAAAACACATTTTCCTCACATTCTGGTAACAGAAAGTTCTGGAATCTGAAAGGAGCCACAAATTTCCTTCCACCCAGCATTCCCCCAAGTCTCCCGATAAAAATGATACCTCACTTGTGTGGGTGGGCCAGGTGCCTGCAACAGATTAAGGCCCAAAACTTGTAGAGATAGAGGGGATAGCACAGCGAGTTTATAAGGACATATTCTTTTATACATCTTTAGACTGACTCTGCTTTGGGGACCCCCACATAAGTGAGGTGTCATTTTACTTGGGAGACTGAGGGGAAAACTGGGGAGTAGGAATTTTGTGCTGGAGCGGTGATCCTACAAAGAAAAGTCAGGAAAATATGCTTTTTTAAGCAAATTTTGAGGTTTACAGAGGAGTCTGGGTAAGAAAATGTTGGGGGAGCCACGCAAGCCACACCTCCCTGCACTCCTTGGGGTGTCTAGTTTTGAAAAATGTCTGGGTTTTGGTGGTTTCCCTAGATGAAGGCCGCACCCAGGACCAAAAACATAGGTGCCCCCTCTTCCCCCAAACACAGGTAGTTTTGTAATATCATTTTGATGTGTCCACATACGTCCGTGATGTGCCAAAATTGTGAAAAGAAACGCACTTAGGTTATGTGAAAAAGACCCCTCACCCACCAACCAAGTTGGTGGTATGCTTCATCATCGGGGTCCCACCCGAGGCACCTAGCGTGTCACAGGTGTGCTGCGACGCCTGATTACAGCGGAGCAGGTTTTGTCATTTTTACCACACATACTGGTTGGATTTGGCACGAGGGTGAATGATGGTTCAGTGGATCAAATTTTATTAGCAAGAGATTTCACAAAAATGAAATGCACTGTTAATAACTGAAAGGCAAAAAACTGAACCAGTGACTCACAGCTCGTGAGCTGCAAAGCAGCGACAAGGCACCAATCGCTTTACAGTCCATTCACACACCTTTCGTACATGACACGCACAAGACCATTCACACCGCCAGCCACGGGCCCAGCACATCACAACACTCACATCGACAGACCGCGCCACTCAAGGGCTCATCACTTACATACGCCCACATGCCTGATACAAGAATCACACCAGCTGATGGGAGTGTGGACTGGCGTTTGGCTGGACCCGCCTTCCAAGCCCCACCCCACGCGCACCGCCTTCCAAGCCCCACCCCACGCACACCGCCAGCCAAGCGCCACCCCACGCACACCGCCATCACTTTTTGTTTTTGTTTATAAACAACAAAGAAACCACTAACTAATTATAAAATAAGCACAAAACTACAAACACAAAAGCTCTAACTAAATACATGACAGAGATGCCAACCGTGAAACATATGGAAATATAAAACAGACCACTTACGCTCACAGTATTTCCCAGAAGTTTTTCTTTGAGTGGTAACTTCTATAACTGCTGGGCACACACAGCCCAGGCTTTGAAGGGCATTCGGGGCAGTACATCCGGCTCTCCCTCTGGATTAATCTCCGGGCACATACTCTACATTTCTTTGTGGGCAAGTCTTTTTTGGGAGTGGGAGGAATGTGATCTGGAAAGTGCTGATCTTTCAATCTAGCCACATCCTCCACCACTTCTACTCTAGGAACTCTTGCCGGTTCCACCACAATAAGGCTTTCTATCACTGACTCATGAAATTTAACAAATGTCATCCTTGACTCAGGTGAACAATCCTTGTATACAATAAAGGCATTAAAAGTTGCCAAATGAAATAAATGTAGGGCTAACTTTTTATACCACACGTAAGACTTACGAAGAGCAGTGTAAGGTTCCAACCTTCTATCAACACCACCCATGTGCCTATTGTAGTCCAAAATGCACGCAGGTTTGCGCACTTCCGCAACCTGACCCCAAACAGTCACAGGGGAAGTACTCTCATCATGGATGGTAGAGAGCATGTACACATCCCTCCTGTCTGAAAATTTCAGAGCTAGCATCTCATTATTCCGCAAGGCACTGCACTGTCCCCTCTCAAGTGTTTTACAGACAAGCTCCCTTGGATAGCCTTTCCGGTTAGAACGGATTGTGCCACAAGCAACAGTGTCCACTCTAAACCACTCCTTGAACAACTGCACTCCAGTGTAGAAATTATTTACGTACAAGTGGTGACCTTTGTTAAACAGCCATCTAGCAAGTTCCCACACACTTTTTTCACTAACTCCAAAAGTGGCCGGACAACCAGGAGAGTCAATACTGGAATCCCTACCAGTGTAGACCCGGAAATTATACAAATATCCTGTACTGCTTTCTGACAGCAGATACAATTTAATCCCATATCGTGCCCTCTTACTAGGAATGTACTGCTTAAAAACTAAACGCCCCTTGAAAAAGACCAAAGACTCGTCCACACTTATCTCTTTGCCTGGAACATAGACTTCTGAAAACCGATCTACAAAATGATCAAGGACAGGCCTAATCTTAAAAAGACGGTCACAATCAGGGTGATCTTGTGGCAAGGCTAAAGCATTGGCTACAAAATGCAGCATACGAAGAAGAAGCAAATACCGATTACGTGTCATAGTTGCAGGAAATATAGCCGTTGCCATCAAGGGACTAGTAGACCAATAAGAAGCCAGTGACGGCTTCCTGATCAACCCCATCCAAAAAGACAAACCTAAAAACTTTTTCATCTCTTCCAGATATGTGGGAACCCACTAAGTAGCTCTAGACTGAGGCTTAAGTCTGGCAGCGTTGTCCCGCAAATATTGCTCTGCATACACATTTGTCTGCTCCACAATCTCTTCCACAAATACATCGTCCATAAACAAGTGAAAGAAATGGACAGGCAAAAAGTTTTCCGTATTAACTCTACACCATGGGAGACCAGTAAATGCAGGTAACTGTGGCTGCTGCATGTTTGGGGCAATCCAGGTGTCAGGTCTTCTAATGGGAAACCCTTCAGCCCCAGGCTGCTGCACTCTTGGCACATCAATGTCCTCCGCACAGGCCCTTCATCCGCACTGAGAGTAGCTTCCTCATCAGAACAATACTCTCGGACAGAAAACTCACTTCCAGAATCTCCCGCTTCCTCCTCTGCCTCAGATGCAGAGTCAGTCTCGTAATCATGGTCTGAAGACGACTCAAAAGAGCATGCGAACAACCTGCTGAGTGGTCACTCTGCGGCTAGCCATGATCCTCACTAACAACAAATGGATTGCCAACAACAACTAGCACTAAAATAAGTAATAAACAAAGTGTAGCTTTATCACAAAGAGTTATGTACTAAAAAAAACTATACCACTCACTTGCCTGAAAAAGCTACTCACCAAGCAACTACTCTGCACAGACACAGCAATCACCAATGATATCTCACTAAAAAGAAAAAAGAAAATTAGACATATGACAACACAAATATCATTGTGCTCAAATCTAAGGACAATTTCAAACACACAATACTGCATTTAGTACACCACCTACAAACATGCCATTTATGCATGTCAACAATACTCCTTTAGAGTAAATTGCTTTCATTTACCTAAAACATGCAACTATGCAAACCGCAGGACAACTACTGCCAAAACCGCAAGGATCCACAGCAAAGGAAGCAAAAGCGTTGAACTAGAAGAAAAAGAAGAAATAAATTGTTATAATCACAAATACAAATACTTCGCCAGTTGACAAACACCCCACCACCAAGAACTTAGAAGTTGTCCCTGGTACCTAAGTGGATCCTGCCCCCCTTGGGGGCAGATGGGCGTAAACAAATTGGCCTCTCTGCCCCCTTTAGGGGGCGACCCTTTCCAAAGGAGGCACCCCCAGCACAAAACAAAAAAAAAGGAAAAAAAAATTCCCTGGCGTATTGGTGGTTTCTGCCCTCCTTGGGGGAAGATGGGCCTACACAAATAGGCCCATCTGCCCCCAAAGGGGGCAGAGATGGCCAATATGAACTTTCCCCACTTGGGGGGGGGGGGGCGACCGTTGCCCAAGGGGTGCCCCCAAACACACACTACACACCACACAATCCCTGGCGCCTAGTGTGCTTCCACCCCCCAGGGGCCAGATCGTCCAAAAAAATGGCTGGTCTGTCATGGGGGGGGGGGGGGGGTCGAAACAGGGAAAAAAAAATAGCCCCCCAGGGGAGTGACCCTTGCCCAAGGGGTTGCCCCCAAAATAAACAATAAAAACAAAATCCCTGGTGTCTAGTGGACCCCCCCCCTTGGGGGCAAATCGGCGTTCTGCCCCCAGGGCGGGGCGAAATACTAAAAAAAAAATAGCCCCCCAGGGGGGCGACCCTTGCCCAAGGGGTCACCCCCAAAATAAACAGACCTCAAAAAATCCCTGGTGGCTAGTGGAGATTCCTGCTCCACGATCGCGGGCAGGGAGCAGGAATCTAGTGAAAACAGGCACAGGGGGGAAGGAAAAACCCTTTCCTTTCCCCCGTGTCTGTTTCCCCTCCCCAAAACCCCAAATAAGGAAAGGACTCCCCGTTTTCGGTCCTTTCACCTCGACGTGCTGGAAAAGCAAATGGCTTCCAGCGCGTCCCGGCAACACTTGATGACGTCGGCGCGCTGATGTCATCAGATTGCCGGGGGGGGGGGTGTCTGGGGTGGAAGGGGAAAGTCTTCCCCTTCCATCCCCGCCTTGGTGGGTGGGAGGGGGGTGCACAGGGGTTGCGCGCTAGCGCTCCCCCAAGTTCCTGTGACTTGAACTGTAGCCTATATATATATATATATATATATATATATATATATATATATATATACACACACACACTTAACTTGTGTTATAAAGGCATATGTGGTAAAGATATATGTGTGGTAAAATATTGTGTTGTAAAGGCGATGCATGGTAGAGGCATTGAATGTTAATGGATGCATGGTAAAGGCATGCGTTGTAAATGTGTGGTTCCATCATATATCCTTAGCTTGGATGTCTTGCAAAACTGAGCCTATTAGATCAGTTTTATTAAATAATGCAAGAAGGTGCTCGACCGTTAACTTAGGGCCTGATTGCCATCTTAGCAGGTGGGATACTCCCTTACAGATGTTAAGGATATCCTGTCCGCTGTATTACAAGTTCCATAGGATATAATAGAACTTGTAATACAGCGGATGGACGGAATATCTCATCCACCAGGATCATAATCGGGCTGTTAGTTGTTTCTTTCTGTAGATAACCCTTTGGGGCTTGTTGTCTTACCCAGTTGCACGAAGCGTGATGTGTCTCTGATCTCCTCCTTCAGTGGCACATCCAGAGACTCCCACTCTGCCTGTGACCGAGTGGGAATCGGGAGCTTTCGGACAGGGTGCACTTCCTCTTCCATAGAGCTGTTGGGTGGGGGAATGGCATGAAGCTTGTAATAGTTGGGGTGAAAATGACTGCATCAGTAAGCACGGCGCCGTACTCCTCTATCTCTGGTATTGTCCTGGTGGCTACCTCACAGTTGCTTAGCCTCTAAAGGAGTTTGTCTGATTTGTCACTTAGTTCACGTGCACCTCTGTGGCGCTAGTCATGCCACCTGTGCCTCTTGTATGGCTGTTTTCAAGCTCATGAGTTGCAGCTTCAAGTAGCTGGAGCTGCAGATCCTACTCTTTTTTTTTTTTTTCCTCTATCAACTTTCGTAGTTTTCCTGTCTCTGGCTTGCCCCTAAAAAATGCCTTTGCCCCCTCCATGCGGGACTGACTTGTATTTCCCCCACAGGACCTCCCACTTGAGACTGAGCCTATATTCAGCTCAAAGTACTTTTTAAATCATGTAGGAATGTCACAAAGTCTGTCAACCGTCCACCATTCGTTGATGCGCTTTGTCTTGCACACTGTTACAGCGCGTCCCAAGGACAACTTCAATGCACAGTGTTCTGATATCCCACACAGAAGGATCTGAATGTTGGTACCTATTGCAGGTCGAGCACTGGAATAAGAGTAGTCAATAAGGGAGAGATAGAGAGAGGCTGATGTGCCCCGAAATAAGTGTAGGCCTTATCTAGCGGATGCTATTTTCAAATCAAAGGAATTGGATCAGTTAGAGAATATTGGACCTCTGGTTGTCTGAGGAGTGCTGATGTGATAAGTATCTATGGTGTGGTCCATAGTGGTGTTGAAGTCCCCACCGATTAGTCATGCCTAATGGTGCACCTGACAGCTAATCATTTAGTTTGTGCAGAGTTTTATGTGTGATATGAGGTGGGGGGGCCTATACAATAAGGACATAGGACGTCCATCCAAAAGATCAGCAACTGATATGAATCAGCCTAGTCTGCGTGCACAAGACATTCAAAGGAATGTTTATATGTAGGATAGCACCTCTCCTGAAGCACCTTACACACTGTATGTACAGTTGGTTAAACCTGAGCCTCCCTTAGGAAATTACATTTGGTGCTAAGGAGGTGAGTCTCCTGAATTGTGAAGTTTGTGTTGCCTGATAAATTGGAGCACAACCACTCTTGACCTTCACATTAAGGCTGTAGACACTCGGGAGGCAAGTTTTGAAGACCTGTTTTCCAACCACTTCCTTACTAGGAACCAAACCGCCACAAATCCTGAGTTAGAGTCCCCCGCCTCCTGGTGATACGGCTGCATCTTAGTGTCTGCCTGCATGGATGGCACATGCCTAAATTCCCTCCACCCCACCACAGAAGACTAGGAAACTTAAATTTGAGTCTTTTGTGTGGTAACTGTGCTCAGCTTCCAGCCTTCAGAACACCTTTTTCGAGCAGTTGTTTCTCTGGCCTTTGGGTAGGTGTTGTTACCGCATATATGGTTTTGTGAAGGACCAATAGCTTGTTTGCCTCTAGCATTGTTAATTTTGTCTCTCCAAGGATCTCATCCATGATGCAGCTGTTGCATCTTATGAGTCTGGTCTATCTTGTATATCCTGGGAGCTTCCGCTCTCCTCAACCCAGTGCCACACGGTCTCTGTGATGTAACCATTAGATGGACCACTCAAAGGTTTCTACAGTTATGACACTTATGCGTGTTGCCACAGAAAGGAAACTCATTTCCGTGCAGAGCCTGGTTGAATTTACTCTATGCCACTTGGGCCCAGCGTGGATCCCTGGAGGTTGCCATTGTCTTTTCAGGCCATTTACTCATTAACTCTAACCACTGGGGAATGTAGTCCTCCATGCCAATGCTCACCCGACCACGCACTCGCTCATCAGGGCCCCTGGGGTCTCAGCAGGTGCCCTTGCCATCACCTGCGTGTGCCAACAGGCATTTTGCTTCTCCCGCAGTCTTATCTCTACCGGTTTCAAATCTTCATGGAAGCATGTCTCTCTACCATATCCATTTGGCTCTACTAAGTTCTCTCAGTCCTGGGCTGTGTGAGATTCCAAGTGACAGCTTCTCGCTTTCACTCCCCATTGCTGGCATTCGGCAAGGCCCACCCAGGAGGGCCACCGTGCTGAAGTCCAACTGTCAGTGCCCCAAGGTTTCTCTGAGCCTCAGCTCCTGTGGATTGAGCCTGTCATGGGCTTAGTGCTTGTAATGCAGGTCCCTGCTCCCCTTCTTTTAAAGCTGCACGTCCTGCCAAATGATCTGCTGCAGCCAACGGGCCTGCCATCAAGACATCACCTGGGGTCCAGAACAGGCCCAGGTCTCAGCGTGGCTGCTTCCCAACTCTCCAAAGCAGGAAAAAGCACAGTCCGGACACCACAACTTGACAGCAGCAGGCATTTAGACGATTATGTTTAGTGAGTCGCTCTACAATGAGACTGATAAAAGGAGCTTCACATTGGGTTCTGGGTAATGTTGCAACCCATATTGGCGCCCTGGCCACGACCACTGCACTCCCCCAGTACACATTTTAATCAATTACTTACCCAAGGCTTCAAAACACTTTCACGCGAGTTGCTGCAATGTAAACTTAAAAGATTGAGGTGAATGGGCCATCTACTATACTATAGTCAATGAATAAATGTTGGTATTTCTATTTTTAGTGAACATTCTTACTACAAGGATTAGAAGTGATGGTACAAGCATGTGAATATATGAAGGAGATCATGATCTCTTATTTTGTCATTTTTTTCTTCTTTCCTGCAAAAATGTCTGTCTGAATTTTGTTAGTATCAGGGGCCAGTTTCCTCACCCTTCCTTTATGTCCCTTTCCTTGAACATTGGCAACTCTTGACTTCCACACTTTAACTGCATGATGGTTCTGCTTGCTACTCCAATTCTGGCAAGTACAGCTTGCCCCTGGATTATTTTCATGGCCTGCTGCAATTTGTATATCTGATCACTTTAGGCTGGTGAGCCTCTTTCATATTTATAGTTACTTGTGCTTTTTGGAGATACACTTAACATAGTTGGCTTTAGTTTAGATAATTGAGCAATCACTTATGTTATGTGGGAGCCAGAATTGAATTTCTTTTTTTTTTTTTTTACACCCATTAGGTACGATGCTGGTAAAGATGGCTTTATTGATCTGATGGAACTCAAATTAATGATGGAAAAACTTGGAGCACCACAAACTCACCTTGGACTGAAAAACATGATCAAAGAAGTAGATGAAGATTTTGACAGTAAACTTTCTTTTAGGGAGGTAAGTTATTGTTTTTACGTTGTAACTCGTAAAATTTGTACCATTGCTCGTTGTGTTATTTATTTTCTGTGTTTGCTTTCTTTGAATTGAGCTTCCTTCATTGACTGTCAGCTGTGGTATTTATGTAAAATTGTATCCTACCTTACATTAGGTTACATTTCTTTTGTAAGTACTGTTTGGTGTTTGCATATAATGAATACACCAAGTTCACAAATTGCTTATTTGTGATACATTTTCTAGTCATTACTACATTTAGTTTTAAAGGTGTCCTTTCTGTGTTTTGGGTAATAATGACACGCAAAATATCATTTTACTTTTCTTTTGATTAGTCATTTTTTTAATAACTTAAAGAGAAAAGTTTCAGATCCTCCTCAGAACCGGCTGCAGATTTTCCACGTAGTAGGCCACTCCAAGCCGGAAAGTGCCGGTCTCCAAATTCGTAGTTTTCAAACTAGTAGGGAACATCCAACGGGAAACTGGGAAGCACTTTTCATGTCATGAATGCCACTCTTATATGACTTAATACCACTAAAAAACGTCTCCAAACAAACCTTAACACCTACGTATTGGTGCCTTAGTATCCCTTTCTGGGATCTTGTGAAATCTTCTGTGTCATACTGTTGGTAACAGTGAAACTCCAATTAACAATAGCTGTGCAGATGTACGGCCCGCAGTACATTTCCATCCTTCCTACAGTTTAAGATTCACGATATTAATATGTTTCTCATTAAGATAAATGTTTTTCAGTGTATTAATCGTTCTTAATATATTTTTATTTTCAACCTTATACTTCCTGATTCTGGATATGTCCATTTTACTGGGGTGATTAGGATACACTATCATAGCTTCACCTGTAGCCACATGTTGTCCTTTCGTAGCCACATGTTGTCTTTTCATAGCCAACCAGTATGGAGAATCCCTTGTGGGGAATTGTAACAGGGCATCCTACACAAGTGCTTTTCTAATAGATCCCTTCCTCTATTTTGTATTCTGATGGTTTTTTCTTTCAGCTTTACCAAATGTATGTTTGTTTTCAGCGTGGCAAAGCAGGGAACTCGGTACACCTTCAAAATGTGGCAATTTCTTGTTTAGCCATTAATAACACCAGGTCAATAACTTACATTCCACCCTGGCCATTTCAGGATTCGCCATAATTCCCAAAGCATACGTTTAAGAAGTACACAATCCTTTCTTTCCCATTTGGTCAAACTGTTAACTTTGCCAGTGCTTTCTGGAGGTGTTGCACAGCATCAGTAAAAAGAAAAAATGTTTTTTGCTGATCCTGTGCAGCAGTAAGTTAAATAAAGAAAGTGTAATGATGCAATGTGTGCGTTCCTACAGATGGGTGTAGGTGGCATGTTTTTTTAAATTTGTTTTAAATACTGATACAGGGAATTTGTAATTTATTTTATCAGTGTGTTCAGTTAGTTAAAACCATTACTCAATCGGTACATGGCTAAAAGAAATAAAATCATAAAATACAGTACAAGGATCGATTTACAAGTTAAAATATTCATCTGAATTGCAGAGAATTATAGAGTTGCTTGCTGACTACTCGTGCGCACTTGTCCTGCTTGTTCAGTCTCTTGGAGTTGACGCCCTAGTTTGTTCAAGAATTTTAACAGCCTGCAGCTGAGCTGCACATCGTCCCCTTTGAATCCAGCCAGAATCGCCGGTCTGCATCTGCGCAGCCATGTTTGAAGCCAAACTGGTCGTAGAAGCTTTTTTCGGTCCATCATAGTGCTTTTGCAGTGACATATCTGGTGGACCAGTGTTTACGGAGCCAGCTCACAGAGTGGACAGGTGCCCGTGATCTTACCTTGCTCCACCAGAGGAGATGGGCATATGATGGAAGGCAGCCCATTCGGTATTTTGTAAAAGCTGCTTTAGTCTGTGGGTTGACTGCTGCCCCCAGGTAGGACTGTGGGACAGGAGTATCGTATGATGACAGGATGAGCCAAGCGTGGCTTCATTTTGATAAGTCTTCTTTGTCCAGTCGCTGCGAGAGAGACTTGACTCTTGCTTTTGTCACACGCTTGATGAGCTAGAGTGAGCTAGGTTGAGGCAGTTGGTCTACCAGGTCCAATGCTGTCAGAGAGCTCTCGAGATAAAGATGAAAAGGAGAGTTGGAGTCCACAGCCATTTCGGCCCAGATAAGGAAACTTAAAGAGCCTTCTGTTGCTACCTTCAGTTTGTAGCATAGGTTAATAAATGCCCCTTTCCTTGCTAGAGGCTGCCTGACCAGGCCAAATTCTAGTCGTACCTGGGCCGGAGAAACACGATTTGGTAAGATGAACAACCTCTTAAAAAGCGTGGCGATCATTTTGTCCAGGTGCTCTTCACCTTAGCCCCTCAAAGCTTCGCTGCCATATGTGACTGTTGGAATTAATTTGGCTAGGATGACCTTTAATAGCTGCAGGTAGGTTGAAGAGCCAGTTGCTTTTTTAACATGTTTGAATGGAAATGTGAGCGTGGCGGCTTTCCGGCTTAGGCATTCCAGGTGAGGCTTTAAGGAGCCAGTGCAGCAAAGAAGAACCCCTAGGTATTTATATTCGTGCACTGTTTCAATTTTGTTGTTGCCCAAGTACCACTGGTGCCATGGCTGCGCGGTCATCCTAAAGGGCATGATAATTTTTTTTTTTGCCCAGGTTAATCAGAAGAGCGTTTCCTTCTGAAAATTTAGCTATTGCATTGAATAGCCTTTGCAGACCTATTCTGGTATGGCTAAAAAGAAATAAGATCATCGGCGTACATCAAGCATGCTATAGCAGTTTGCCCCAACCTTGGTGGGTACGAGTTCACCCAGTCCAGTCCCACCCCGAAATCGGCCAAAAAAAGATTGAAAAGAAGAGGTGCAAGCACACATCCTTGCCACGGTCCCCGGGAGGTAGGAATTGTCCTGGAGAAGTGCGTCCCATCACCCAATTTAACCCTCACCCAAGTATCTGTGTGGAGAAGGGCTATTGCTTTAAACAGGTGGGCCGGAATACTCCATTTTGCAAGCTTGGACCATAATTTACCTCTGTTTACTCACTCAAATGCTGTTTTACAGTCTACGAAGGAAAGTAAGGGAGACTTCTTGGTGCGCTCACATTGGTCGAATAGTAGTGCTACAGCCATAAGATTGGCAGTCATGCCTACCCCTTTAGAGAACCCGGTTTGGTTGAACGGAATCAAGTTATCGGCAGCAGCCCAGCAGTAGTTTGCTGGGTCGTTAGTCACGCCTCCTTTGAAGATAGGGGTGATGATTGAGACTCTCCATGCTTGCAGAATGGTGTTAGTGACGAGTATGCAGTTGTAAAGTGCTGAGCGAAGTTTTGCCCAAAAGTCTGGGTCCTGGTGCTCAGGGATACCATTGGGTCCTGGTGCTCCCTCCCTATGACACTTAATGATTCTCTTCCTTATTGTTTCTGAGAGAGTATGAAAGCAGCTATGTGGATGGTTTGTAAGCCGGTGGGACTGTGAGCTTGAGTTTGTGTTTTTTCCTGGGGCTGGGAGCCCTCAGTCAGGAAATCAAAATGGCAGGAGAGATATTGATACCAAGTGGACTCCGATGTTAATTGTGGAGCGGGTATGTGTTGCAGAACTTAGGCTGCTTATATGCTTCCAGAACTGCGCATGCCTGTTTGTCTTTGATGCCTGCAGGAGTTTCCCTGCCTTGCCCCTTTGGTGTGCCCACAGGTGACCTCTATAGGCAGATCTGAATGTGGAGACCAGTGCTCTCAAGGTCTCATTTCTGGGTCTTTCTGAAGGAGGCGAAGGGCGGTGTTTAAATTCCATTTAAGTGTCTTTGTGTGCTTTCCGGATGGAAATTTTTGAGGATTGTTCCTTGTGACTGCTGTTGACAGGATGGCAGAAATTCCACTACAAACTCATCCCAGTCTGCTTGTGCTGTATGCTTGGGGCCTGTGAAGTCCAGTTTAAGGGACCACGTTTGCTTAGCCCTTTCTGTCAGGGAAGGTGTGGTCTCTGAAATGCACTTAATTCGCCTCCCGTTAGTTGTATACATTGCTTGCTGCAACGCATCTATAGGATTGTGGTCTTCAATTGGGTGAGTGTAGTGCAGCTCTTGCGTTAAGTGATTGCTCTACCCCTCTGCTACTACCTTGAATTACGAGATTCGGCCGAGCAAAGACCGCAATAGAATCGTGAAGTCTATTAGCTTTCTCGCTTTCTGATGGATACAACTACCTGCGGATTCCACACCTAATGAATTCACCCCAGGCATAGCATTCGACGGAAACTTCTCTCTAGCTCTGCACGTCGGTGAGGACGTCCCAATTGCCCGACTCCATGCGGCTCCGTCTGATGTCATCGTGGCAATAAGAGGCCCTCGCCGGCATGCTGACGTCAGTTCCCTTTTTTCTGTGCCTTCGATAACGGTTACTTTTCTGGCTACCTGTATCGTTCGCTCTTCGAAAGGGATACTTTGTGTTTTTCTCAATGTCGCTCCAAAGAGATCTGGTTTTAAGCACTGCAGGGAGTGTGGAGGTTGGATGTCGGTGACTGATCCTCACAACGACTGCCTTTGGTGCCTCAGTTCGGATCACGATGTCCAGGAATGCAGCTCCTGTCAGAAGATGAATCTGAAGGCGTTGAAGGAGCGTGAGGCTAAGCTATTTTTAGATAAGTCAAAGAAGGAGAGGAAGCGGCACCATGGCTCGTCTTCAGGGAAGTCATCTCACAAGAAGTGGCGTCACCGTGACTCTCGGCGTCGGTCGGAGTCGAGGTCTCCGTCGACTCGGCGCCGCAAGTCGTGGGAAGTGAGTCCGACGGTGTCCCCATAGCCAGTGACACCGCAGACGTCCCCGGTGCCGTCAGTCTTCGAGGTCGTGGAGCCTCAGTCATCTGGCTTCTCCGGCACATACAGGCGCGTAAGAGTCCAGCCCGGCTCTGGCTCCTCAAGGTTATCCTTCGTTCCCGGCTCCGGGAACGGATCCGGCGGCATTTCTCAATGCCATGTTTGCCATATTCCAAAATATGGCTCCGGGAGGTGGTGCGCCGGCTGGCCCCAATAGTCCCCTGGCATTCAATCTCCGTGTTCTGGCTCCATACAGGCTGTCGCCGTTTATGCTTTTCTGTCCGGCTGGAGACTCTAGTGAAGCACCTCTGTCGGCGGCGCAGCCGTCTACGTCGAGGGAGAGACCTTCTACGCTGTTGTCAGAGGAGATGGAACCTAGAGGCCGGATGGCGTCGTCGGATGCAGGAGCTTTGTCCGTGGCGCTGGTGGATCCATCTGCGGCATCGGGTGGATCTGGAGATCCTGTTGTGATGCCTTCTGGGCGCCATTCACCGAGGTCGTTGCACTCCATGTCGACGCCGGGACTGGAAGCCAACTTGAGGTCTCAGCGAAAGGCCCTCAGGTTGCTGGAGGAAAGGGAATATTGGCAACAATTCCTTGACGAAGGAGAGATCACTGATCCCCAGAGTGAGTTCCCAGGACTGGATACTGCAAGTGGACTTGACACTTCTCCAGAACGGGATCTGGCCTCCCCTGGAGAATATATGGAGGAGGCAGCCACTTTCCATTCAGTGATTAGAAAGTCTGCAACTTTTTTGGAACTTCCCTTACCTACAACTCAGGTTAAGACCAACCTGTTGACGGAAGTTTTGCACCCTGCTACAGCCATGGCAGATCCTCTTTTGCCAGTTAATGAGGCTCTTATGGAACCAATCGAAGAGGTGTAGAAGAAGCCTGTCACCTCTTTGGCTGTTGTTAGATCAGTGGCCAGGCGTTATAGGTCTGCGCCGGGGTACCCGTCAAAACACCCTTCGCCAGAGAGCCTGGTAGTGCAGGCATCCTGTTCTTTGAGGTCGGCCCCTGGTTCGTTTCCGGGAGTCCCATCAGACCGGGAATCCAAGCGAATGGAAAAATCGGCCAAGAAGGTGTTTTCGTCGTGTAGCATGGCGTGGAAATCTGCCAATGCTACTTGTATTCTTGGCAGATCTGTACATGCTGTAATGGATGTGGCAAAGACTGTTCTTCCGGACTTGCATAGCCTTCTTTCGGATGCTCAGGCGGCTGCTACGCAAGTTATTCAGTCAGGGCTGGATACCACGGACTCTGTTGCAAGAGCCATGGGGACTTCAGTTGCCACCAGGCGTCATGCGTGGTTGCGCACTTCTGGTTTTTCTTCTGACGTCCAGGCCACACTATTGTATTTGCCTTTTGATGGGGCAAATCTATTTGGATCTAAAGCGGACTCTGTGCTAGAGCGCTTTAAAGAATGTAGGGCAACTGCTAGGTCACTGGGTCTGCAGGCTGCTTCCACCTCATTTCGGTCATTCAGGCGGCTGCGAGTTTTTGGAAGAGGGACTTCCTTTCGTGGGAGGTCAGGGGGAGGCTTTCCCTTTTTCTTCCCATGTGGGAATCCATAACATCAGATTCTTGGGTCATCAGTGTGGTAAGAAAAGGTTATGCTCTTCCCTTTCGGGAGATTCCTCCTCCTTTTCCTCCCCGTCCTTCCTTTTCTTCAGAAGATCATCTTCTGTTGCTAGAACAGGAGGTTCTCTCCCTATTGTTGAAGGGCGCAGTAGAGTTGGCTCCGGAGAGGGGTCAGGGTTGCTATTCCAGGTACTTTCTGATTCCCAAAAAGGATGGTCATCTAAGACCTATTTTGGACTTGAGGGTTTTGAATTTAGTCCTCAAACAGGAGAAATTCAAAATGCTGACCCTAGCACAGGTGCTTTTGGCATTAAACAAGGATTGGATGGTCAGTCGGTCGACTTGGAGGATGCTTATTTTCACATTCCCATTCCCATTCTCAAGTCACACAGGAAGTATCTCCGGTTTGTGGTAGGATCGCAGCACTAAGAGTTTGCGGTCCTTCCTTCTGGTCTTACTTCCGCACCTTGGGTCTTCACGAAGGTGATGGCGGTGGTTGCAGCACACCTCAGGAGGAACGGGGTAGCAGCATTCCCTTACCTGGAAGATTGGTTGATCAAAGCAGAGTCTCCAGGCCTTGTGTTACATCATCTGCAGCTGACAACCCAGTTGTTGTTCAGTCTGGGTTTTTCAATAAATGTGCCCAATTCTCACCTAGAGCCCTCTCAATGCCTCCTGTTTATAGGGGCAGTACTGGACACAACATTGAATTGGGCCTTTCCTCAGCCACAGCGGATACAGGACATTCAGGCGTTGATTCCAATGTTTCAAGAAGGAGCGGTAGTTTCAGTCCTCAAGGTCCTTCGTCTGCTCGGCCTGTTCGATTCTTGCATTCTGTTGGTCACTCATGCACGCTGGCACATGAGGGCTCTTCAGTGGTGCCTCCGCAGGCAGTGGTTTCAACACAGAGGAGATCTCGGGGAGTCAATAAAGATCTCCAGAGACACTGCGGCGGATCTCCGATGGTGGGCTGCGGACGGCAACCTTTCTCAAGGAAAGCCATT
Organism: Pleurodeles waltl; assembly: GCF_031143425.1. Lineage (NCBI taxonomy): Eukaryota > Metazoa > Chordata > Amphibia > Caudata > Salamandridae > Pleurodeles > Pleurodeles waltl. The sequence continues at coordinate 1,418,947,340 of NC_090445.1, forward strand.
TTCGCTGCAAACTCCGGTGACAACGGTGATAACTGATGCCTCCACCTTAGGGTGGGGAGCTCATCTGGAGGATCTGGAGATCAAGGGTCGTTGGTCTCCAGTAGAGCAGAGGTTTCATATCAATCTGCTGGAACTTCGGGTAACTCGTTTGGCCCTCAAGGCCTTCCTCCCTTCCCTTAGTGGTCAGTCGGTTCAGATCCTTACGGACAACACAACCGCAATATGGTATATCAACAAGCGGGGGGTGTAGGGTCGTACCTTCTTTGCAGAGGGGCTCTACGACTCTGGTCCTGGGCTCAGGACCATCGGCTTTGCGTAATAGCAAACCATCTGGCCGGGGTTCAAAACGTGCAGGCGGACAGACTCGGTCGCTTCTTCTCGGACGACCACGAGTGGCGTCTGCATCCGGATCTGATTCTTCACATCTTTCGGATGTGGGGTTTTCCCCAGCTAGACCTGTTTGCCACTCGGGAGAGCGCGCACTGTCCGTCGTTCTGTAGCCTTCAGTATCCGATGCAAGGAGCGTTGAGGGACACGTTTAGATGTCCTGGTGCGACTAGTTGCTTTACGCATTTCCCCTCCATACCCTTGATTCCTCGGGTTTTGAGGAAGATTTGCCAAGACTGGGCCCTAGTCATTCTAATAGCTCCGGATTGGCCACAAAGGGAATGGTATGCAGACCTACTCCTACTCTCTCTCTGCCCTCCGCTCCGTCTCCCTCTCAGGGCTAACCTCCTTGTGCAGTCGCAGGGGCAGGTTCTATACCCCCACCTCCAGAGCCTGCACTTTCATGCCTGGAGATTGAGTGGGGCAATCTGAGTGCTTTTTCTCTCCCACCAGAGGTGGTGGGCGATCTTTTATCGGCCAGGCGACACTCCACCAAATCGATTTATGCTAGTAGGTGGGCTAAATTCATTCGTTGGTGTGGAGAGCAGCAAATTAATCCCTTAAGTGCCCATCTTTCAGATATTTTGTTATTCGCTTTGTCGTTGGTACAGCGTGGTTGTGCTGTGGCCACTGTTAAAGGCTATCTTTTGGCCTTCTTATGTCTTCCAGATCAACCCTCTTTATTCAAATCTCATTTGGTTTTAAGATTTTTGAAGAGACTTACAAATAGGTTTCCTCTCACTCCTTTTATCATGCCGCAGTGGGACTTGAATCTGGTGTTGACTTTTTTGATGTGCTCTCCCTTTGAGCCTCTTCATTCTTGTCCCTTGAGGGATTTGTTTTTCAAAACTGTATTCCTGACAGCCATTACGTCGGCGAGACGTATTAGTGAACTACAGGCCCTTTCTGTTCACCCGCCATTTACGACTTTTCATAAGGACAAGGTGGTTTTGAGGACCAGGTCGGCTTACCTCCCCAAGGTAGTGTCTCCGTTTCACTTGGGACAATCCATAACTCTCTCATCGTTCTACCCTCCCCCGCTCCCATCTAAGGAGGAGGAAAGACTCCATCGTCTAGACCCTACGAGAGCTCTCAGCTTTTATGTCGCCAGGACAAGAGCGTTCCGGTTAGATGAACAACTCTTTATCGGATACGTGGGAAGAGGAAGGGGAAGGCCGTCCACAAGGGAACGCTCTCCAGGTGGGTCGTTCTTTGTATTAAAATATGTTACTCATTGGCGAACAAGGATCCTTCTGAGGGGATCAGAGCCCATTACATCAGGGCCAAGTCGACCTCATCGGCTCTGGCCAGAGGTGTTCCGGTGGCGGACATCAGTAAGGCCGCGACTTGGTCTTCCCTCCACATCTTTTTGTAAAGCATTATTGTCTGGATTCGGAGGTGCGGAGGGATGGCTATTTTGCGCGGTCTGTGCTGCAGGAGATCCTGGTGTGACCAGACGGACACCCTCCTCAGAGGTGGTACTTCTTTGGGAACCTATTCATTAGGTGAGTAATCCACAGGTAGTTGTATCCATCAGAAGAACAAGTTACTTACCTTCGGTAACGCTTTTTCTGGTGGATACATCAGCTACCTGTGGATTCCTCACGGTCTCTCCCGCTTACCCGTTGTCGGTCTGGTCATACCAGGATCGCCTTGGGTGTGCACTACAGTGCCTTATTTTCTGTGTTTCTAGATATGTTCATAGTTGCAATTCAGGTTATTTCCAAGTTTTCAAACTCTATAAAGTTTTATTATTTATGATCATGAAGTGTTAGTTTGTCGATTGTTTTCTATATGGTTCAAAGGCACGTTAAAAATGGCGTAAACTGATGTCAGCACGCCGGTGAGGGCCTCTTATTGCCACGATGACGTCAGACAGAGCCGCGTGGAGTCGGGCAATTGTGATGTCCTCGCCGATGTGCAGAGCAAGAGAGAAGTTTCAGTCGAATGCTACGCATGGGGAGAATTCATTAGGTGAGGAATCCACAGGTAGCTATGGTTACAAAAAATGTGAACGAAGGGAGTTGATCCATGCTGCAGCAGCTGTTGGTGGATCGAAGACCCATTGGTCCGAGATCTTTTATTAATTGTTTCCCTAACCTGTCCTGTTTGTAAATTCCAGATGGGGCTTTGGTCCAGAATCTGCTAAAAAGTGTTCTGCACGGTGATCGCTTCTTCAGAGAGCTCCATTCCCAGTAGATTCATATTGAAGTTGCCGCTTAGGATCAGGTTGGGGTAAGGAACATTGTTAAGTAGTTCTTCAGTGTTCTCTTTCAGCAGCTGTGCAGCCTCCAGTTTGCAAGTTTTCTCCGGAGCGATGTAGATGTTCATTAGGGCTAGGCAGAGGATGATTTTTGCACATGGTTGAGAGCATGTAGTGGTGCCCCCTCGTTGCTGTGCTGATATATGTAATGAGGCTGCCACTCAGGAGCCCAAAGCGGGTCCTCCTCGTTGCCGGGACATAACTCACGAATCCTGGGATTGTAGGTGGAGATTCTGTCCAGGTCTCCTGCAGCATTATTATTTGGAATGATGTTAGGTAGTTAAGTAGGCTCCGTCCTCCAGTTTGTCCAGCAGCCTGATAATGTTCCAGGAGCATATTGCAAGATTGCCAGGATTTATCCTGGTTGCCGGTGTTTGGCATGTTCTTTCATTGTCCTCGCCCTAAGCTCAGGGTGCTGGGTAGCCAGCTCCAGTCGCTAGGGAAGGTGGAGGCTCTGAAGCAGGACGAGGATGTGGAGTTTGGCTGTGCTCCGCGGGAGGAAGAGTATCTTGTTATGAGAGTTCCTCACAGTCTTGTTAAAGGTGAGGGGCTGTGGTTGAGGCCTCCTGTCACCCTGTCGAGTCAATAGAAGGTGCGGGTAAGCAGGGTGTGGTACTGGGGTTATGTGTATCCCCCAGCTCCTGAAGGACCCGCCAACTCCAAGAACTTACTCTGCTACCTCAGCTGAGGTCCAGGTCACGTTGGTTACATTGTTCGTCTGGGGTGCAGAGGGTGGTATAAATTCCACTGAGACCATATACGCTGAGGTTAGATTTACGGTCTCAGAAAGCTGTCCTAGCAGCCATAAGATTTCCCTCGATTCAGCAGGTCAAACGTGCCTCTCGATTTGTATTCTGGATACATCAGAGTTGCTGTAGAGCTTGGTCCACAGTTGCGCAGGGTCAGTAGAGGAGTCCCAAGGGCGACTTGTGGCAGGGACATCGTGCTGCAAGACCTTTTTTGAGGTCTGGTGGCCTCATGAGTTAATGGCCCTGTTGTTGTGTAAGTGCTCCCCTGCTCCGTCCACCTGAGCTTTTCATGATTTGCCGGGTTCTGGGACAGTTCGAGCTGGCGGGATCTTTTGTCGAAGTTTGTGACAGTAATGGGCACATTTGATGAAACATGGCTATCGGTACCAGGAGAGGCAGTCCAGGAAGTGATGTTGTCCTGAGTTCTCCATCAGAGGCGCCTGCGCGAGATTGGTCTAGTAAGGAAGTGGAGCTAGGATGGGTCGCCGGTCTGGAAGGGCTAGGTGACCGGTCCTTAATTCTGCTTGGGGAATATGTGTTTGAGTCTGATGCCCTTGGGGAGAGCAAGTCAGTATTTTGGGGGCCTGCTGTCTGATTACTGAAGGAGGCAATTGTCGTCTTCTCAAGGTCTTTTAGCCTATGCTTCCTTGCTTTCCGTTGGCACATCTTCGGGGCGTGTGTGGCAAATCATTTTTGGGTGGAGTGCATCTTGGCCTCGCTGCTCTCTTGGTCTTGCTGCTTTCTTACTGTGCTAACAGGTAGCAGGATGGCTGGGTTGGCTGCAGGTGATGACTGATGGATGGCAGGTGGGGGCGGTAGAAACTTTGTTTCCTGCAGTCTTTCGGTGTGTATCCTGAGAGGGACCTGGAATGGCAAAGACAGGCAGTTGGAGGGGCGATTGAAGAGGATGGACTATGATCAGGACTCACCGGTGTCCCACAAGCCTCGCCCGGGCCTAGCTGGGCTGCTTCCGTGAGAATCCAGTGGCGCCCATAGCAGCAGCCTACTTTGGCTGCTGCGCTCGTGAGCCTCCTTCTTGGCACGGAGTGGGCAGTTGTCTCCAGGATTCTTCGGCAGGCAAGATTCGCTAAGTGAGGAGTGACAGGAAGCGAGGGGGGGAGACCAAAGGGTGTCAGTGGGAGCTGGTGAAAGGACTGATGCAAACAGTGGGAGGTGGCAGGTAGCATGAAGTGGCTGGTGCTGGCAGTGAGGGGCAAGGTGGTGAGGCCAGGAGGTGGTGGGAGAAGTCAGAGGGCAGGGAAGTGGCGGGGACAGGCAGGCAGCTGAACAGTCTGTGCTCAACATCTGTGCTACACCCTGCCTACTACAGCCCTACCATCGCTCTCTGCCTCAACTACCACTCTCAACCCTCAACTTGCGACCCCTGTGATCCTGCTGGTCTGTTGCCTCAGCCTAGCAGCCTCCCTGTGGTCCTCGCAGCCCTGGCCCCCATACCATTCCACACCGCTGTGTTCTCTCCCCTGCTTCCCACGCTCTGCACCGCTCACTTCGGGGGGCCTCAGGACAGTCGGGAGCAGTCCTCTGCCCCCACCTTCCTCTCTTCTCTCCTCTGACCAGTCACAGCAGCTCATGGCGACTGCGGCTCGCGCTTTGCAGCTCTCTCCCGACTTCGGTGCGATTGCTCACGTCTTCCAGGAACTGATTCAAGATCGATGCCTCTTGAGTCTGTAAATAAAAAAATATTTACACAAAAGCTTTTAAAAGCAAAGCAAGTTGGCAGCAAATTGTAGCTGCTGAGTTTTTATTATTATAATTTTTTTTAAACAAGGAACTGGGAGAGCAAAAAAAGAGCTGGTATATGAGAAAGCAATGGGTGGGGTCGACAGTGTGAAGGGTGATTGAATAAAAAGCAAAGGAGGTAGAAAGCAAGTGGTGGGAAAAGAGGGCAATCATGGACCTGCTGCTTTCATGGCAGCAGTTCATGTCTTCTCCCACAAAGTATTTGAAATTAGTGGCACAGGTTTTGCATTACCTTGGTTTTATTGTGTGTTCCAGGGCGGAATGAGTAGTTTGCACGCTGTGCCCTTCACAAATCCGCAGGCACTACGGTAATAAGAGGGTGCAGGGAGCTATGTCATAATCTACACATACAGCACTGGGCTGCAGCAGTATTTACAGCTGCAATCTCAGTAAACCTCTTACGTTATCAGGGGAACCGACAGGCGTAAAGGACGGGACCTACCTGGGACATCTTTTCCTAAGACATCAGTAGGGTTGCTCTGTTCACCCAAGACAGTCAATCATTTCTTCTTTCAATGAATTGTGATTAGGTTAGGGAGTCTAATTTAATCCTTGCCGTGTTGCAAAGTTAAAATTGGACTCCACTCCTTACATCTGTACACGTTCATGCTGTGGCTCCACTGTTATAGGGTTACCAGCTAACTGCTGCACTCTCTTATCACGTCATGCATACCCAAATGCTTTCGTAAGGTTTTGCCAGGGCACTCTGAGCTGCTTCTCATCCTTGTTAGTCTTCAGCATATGGTCCATGTCCTTGGTATTTCGGGGTTCAAGGGTAGTCACTCTCTGTAACCTCTGTAATGTTGTTTGAGCGTTCCACAAGACCTCCTCCATTTCTGATTAGTCCTTTCGATGCCCTGGTTTAGATGGGCTCAGGATTCGGCTAGATCTGGTCACTGGCAGAGAGCAGCTGAGAATGTCTTAGTCAATACGCTCTTGGCTATGCCTTTTCCACATCCTCAATTTAACAGTTTGGCCCTTCTGGATCCCCTACAATTTTGTCTCCGACCACAAATGATGAGACTTACTGATAGAAGAGTGCTGACCAACATCTAAATGGTGAGTGGTTTCAGCTGCATTGTCTGGATACTTGTCTTCAGGAATGTGGGTGTCTCTTTTTAAAACATTTTTTTAGATCCTTATCTTCGATGTATTATGGTCTCTTTCAGAGAGGTGGTTGCATGTCAGTTCCTCCTCCCCCACCCCCCACCAACTTTAAGGCAAACTGGTGGAGATTCGACATGCCATTACTACTAAGGTGTGAGAGAGTTCAGGATTTGTAAAATGTTACCTAAAGAGACAACAAACATCATTCATCCAAAGTAAAGACATTTTACCCTGATTTACCATATTTATAAGTATATTCACTGAAATAACCAGGATTAATATAAAGTTATTGTTTGCTTTTGTTGTAGAACTTAACTTGCTTTTCAGACATTCACTGGATTAGAACACAGCTGACAGGCAACTGTATTTACAAAACACCTAACAACCACTGACATTTGCCAGTTATTGTAATGTAACTAAACATAAGTACCTGCCATTCACTGTTTGACATTGTATATGACATCCATGACATGTTAACTGACCTCATTGATGACATTTTAAGACAATGACATCAGACGATGCAGCCAAAGGAACTTGTACCCTGAACTTGGCTCTACGCAGCAGGAGTTAACTGCAGTAAGAGGCACTGTGCCCAACCCTCTGAACAACCAACCCACAATGCGCACAGCCTTTGCTGTGCTAATACGAGATAGGCTGCAAAGCTTGCAGCCATCCCCTCGAAGGTGGCTAACCTCTGCTGTGCATGACCTTAAGCTGTGCACAATGGGGACTGGCTGCAGGGCTTGGTCCAAAGCAGAGCCCAGGACCAACCTTCTATGAATTAATAATTAAAGAAGCTGTTACCTGCATAGTGAAAGCTGGACTTTACCAGAGGCGGCATAACTTGGTTGCCTCACTTGAACAAGTAGGGAAACGTACACCAGGACTGTGGTTAGGATGTTATGCTGCTGGAAAATGAAGCTGATACAGTGCCTGGAGTCTAGCGAACCTACTTTAATTTATCTAGGGCTAGATGTACGAAGATTGTTAAAAGCATATTATTATTATATATTTTTTGGGGGGTGAATCACTCTTTGGTAATCGCTATTACTAATGTACAAAAGTAATATCTGGCTCACTAGTGATTCGTAGTGAGTCGCAAATAGACCTGCCTCATGAATTTTAATGCATTAGGATGCTATTTGTGACCCACGAGGATTCGCTGCCATCCCAGGGATGATTGTCTGCTAGGGTCAACTGACCACCATGTCTGTGTTTGCTTTTAAATAAAGCAATCCTTTGTTTAAATGCAGCCCATTTTCCTTAAAGGAAAACTGGATGTGTTTAAAAATAAAAATTATTTATTCCACCATTCTCAAAGGGGACTCCTTCCTATTAGCGAATGGGTTACTACCATCTTTGAGTTGGTGGTAAAGTGTGCATTTTTTGCAATCACATTTCGGTTGAAAAACATTTGTACATACCAGTGGGAATCGGTATTCAGAAGGGACGCCTCAAAAAAACACTCCTTCCAAATTCTGATTCACAAACACAAATTACAAAGGCATTTTAGTGTTCACAAACTGCCCGATTCTGGGAATCTAGCCGTTTGCAAACACAAAAATGTTATGTATATCTATCCCCATATTTCCAAGTCCATCTGTTTGCTTGCAACAGCGAAAATCATCATTTTATAATGTACTGCCAAGATCAGAGACCCAAGGGTCATGCCCAACCTATTACGGACACCAAGTGATCCTTCGGAAGTACTGCAAGAGGAAAAAAACAGAGGCAAACTGCTGTGCAACTTTTGGAATCTCCTGGATCTGTGTGTAGCCCCAAAGTGTGCCTCCTTGCCATACCACTACCAAACATTCAAGTTATTGTGTGCTATACTTGTGCTAACTTTAAACTTTTGAAGGTTTTGGAGCACAAAGATAATTTTCTTGAAAGTCAAAGCCTAAAACGAGATACTTGTCAATTCAGTGAGTTTGCAAGAGATTCTTGCTTCTGGGGTGCTAGCACCACGGCAATACTTGTAATATGGATTGCTTTGTTAAAGTGAATCCCCTAACCCCTGCAGAACTGCTCAGAATCTTGTATTTTCTGGTAGTCCACACTGTTTAGTGGTAAGTCAAGCATTAGTCTTTTGATTCTGCTGACAGCCATAGTCTAGAAAGCACAGTATTCAAATTGCAGTACCTTTCTGAAATGCATGTACCATTATGGAAGTTAGTATCCGCTCTCTAAATAGTATAGTTTGAACAATGTAACCAAATGATGTTAAGCAGAAGGATCCTAGCCAGTAAAGGAAGTAGAACGTATGAACTATGATGGCACTTTCCTAATACACTTTTTTTTTTTTTTTTGGTGTGTGTTTACCTTTTGTTATTTGAAGTGTTGTACATTGGGTAAAATATATGTTTTAACCCTAAAGTCCTGCTGTGATGGTGTTTATCTCTGAAGTGATAATTTAAAACCCGACTAAGCAGCAAAAGTAAACCAGCATTTACAATGCAATGAGTCTCGCGTTTTGCCAAGTTAGAGCTATTAGCATTGTAAACTCCTAACTGGCCTTTTCTTGCCACATTCTTTGGAGAGAAAAAATGAGGGTGATCGCGCTGTGTAAAAACCAGCGCGATCGCGCTGCAAAATAAAGAGCAAAAGGTAGTCCAGAAACCATACGGAAAACATGGAGCCTCATGTTTTCAGTAGTTGGTCGGTGCGCTTGATAAGAACTAAACACCGGAAAAGCCATGAAGTATGCATGCTTTTCACTAACGAAAGCAAGCAGATTTTAAAAGGCATGCCCACGAACCAATGAAAGTGGCTGACGTAATATGGGCGTGGCTAGAAGCCCAAAGAGAGATTACAGCAGGATCGGAGTGCTTTGCGCTCAACCCTAAAAAGGAGGTTCTGCTCACACACCTTGGGTCATTGCTGATCTGTCTGGAAACTAATAGTTGTTTATTGTAAGTTACAGGCTTGCTTGCAGGAGCTTCAACTGAAATAAAACAATAATGTTATAAAATGAGGGATGGAAGTTATGACAACATTTCAACTGTTTAACCAGACCTATAATGGATGGTGAAATAGAATGGTATTTGCAGGGTGTGTTTCTTGATATATGTGGACGTGTAACATTTCTTTGAAGGGTGATAACGGTATTCACTGGTACTGCTTCCCTTAAAGACTATGGGAGGCTTTTCACCTGGTTCAAGGGTAAATATGAGTTAAAGGAAATTAACACCATCCAAATAAAAGTGAGTTGAGGCATATGTGTGAAGGTGTTCTGATTCTCAATGTATCTACTAACATATTAAGTTTAGCCATAAGTTTGAACTAGTTAGTGTAGGTTAGGATCATCCTCTTCAAGATGATCCAACAGATAATGTAGTCCATTCTGTTCTGCAACAAAAGACAATGATAATTTTTCTTCTGTGTACAACCAGACATGATTAAAGCGGCCTTGCTGAAGGTGAGTTCAGTTGTAAGGAAAGAGTAATAATACACATAGTTGGAATTACTTGATAGGCAGGTGCTATTCCTTACTGATATTTGGCTTTTACCAGACTGTAATTGTTTAGTTGAGAACTTCGGCCTTGAACATTTTAAAATATTGTGACATGACTACCAACTAAGTGTGAGGAGGACTGGCATGTATGTATCTCTAACTCTCTGTACCAAACCCTGTAACCATTGTAATGGCGCTAAAACACTGCTGTTACAGAGTGGGAATTTGAGCCAGACAAAATGTGGCTGCTGTCTTTTCTATCGCCCTCAGGGGCATTGATTTGACCTGTATTCAACGGTTGGTGTAAACTAGTCCTAGGTGGAAACAGATTGAATACACAGTTAATGGTCCTATATGGTTTCAACATTTGGCGAATAACCTGAATGAACACTCCTTGCAGAATGTGCTAAAAACCTACATTGGTTAACAGCTCACTAGGTTGTGACTGCACCTCACCATCCGCTTGGATACATACTAGCTAGCCTTTGTTTTCCTACATTGAAATTGTTACCTATTGCAAAGCCCTTGAGATAGACTGGTCAGACAAAAAATGTGTATTGTTTGCTGTGACTTGGACCAGACTGTCTTGTAACAACAAAGTGTAAAGGAGGGCCACTTTGTCTTGCAACTATTCAACAACTACCCCTACTAAATTCAAGGATAATATTGAAGCAAGCATTGCACAAAATAGTGGTATGGAAATTTAAGTTGACTTAAATTACAAATTCAATCAGGTTTTAGTTTCCATTCTGGATAATATTTCCCTGAACAAACCAAAAGTAATAAAAGGAAGGTTTCTACACTATACAACATATTTGTGTGAACAAAAAAAAGAGGGGGGCAGAATGAGACAATAGGAAAGGACCTGGCAGAATACCAGTGCACACAGCAGTAAAGTTGCCTGTACTAAGTAGCTGAAAAAATACATTCACACGGTTCATTTAGCAAAAACAAATTCTACTTGTAAATAAAAAAATCATGGGAATGCACCCAGGGAAATTATAGAACAATAGAATTTTTGGTAAATCTTATATCTTATGGTTATTTGTAATGCAGTGATTCCATCAAGATCTGGTAGATCAGCTGTCTGATTGCTATCATGAAAAAGTGAATTGGTAAGATCAGAAAAGAGTTCTTTCTTATAACCTGTAAACTAAAGGAAGAATCACTCTGTATTACTAATGTAAAATTTACTAATGGTGATCTTTTATTTTAATCCGACTGTACATGTCTTATGATGACCCTCGAGTAAGGTAACTTGTTCATCCGTGGACATATGCCCAATAAAATGTATTAACCCCTTAGCTGCTGCCCACCCCTTAACAGGGGGCTAAGCTCTTTTTTTGGATATTTGAGGTAGTTCACACTTAAGGCTCCATAACTTTTTTTTTTCCACCTGAGGTATCCACTTCAAATTTGTGTCCTTTTATTTTCCAAAATCCTGGGGATTCTAAAGGTATCCAGGGTTTGTGGAATACCTGGGGGGGGGGGGGCGAGTTTGGGGAACCGAGCAAATAGGTAAAATATACTAATAGTTTTTTTTTTTTTTTTTTTTTTTTTTTTTAAATCGGCAAAAGTGTTCTAGATAAGTGTCTGTTTTGTTTCCTAAAAATGGCATCCACAAACGGTTTGCTGTACTAAAGTCACCCTGTTCCCAGCTTTCAGGAACATGCAGAGCTGAATAATAAAAAAAACTAAAACTAAAAGTATATATATTTTGTACCATAGTTTGTGACATTTTCATCTGTAACTTTTTGCCAAGTTGGCAGACCCTTCTGGTTGCAGGGATAGATAGGGTCTGTAGGTTCTCCAAGGAGAGCCAACCACTGAGCAGCACCATACAATGTTTTTTCATTGAGTACCAAGTCTAGACCAATTCATAAAGTGAAACAGGCAAAGTGATAAATGAGTATCAAGGAAACCTATGTATTTCTGAAATGGGCACAAGATATGAAGTTTAGGAGAAGTGGTTATGTGCACATTTCAAAATTTGTGGGTACCAGTACAAGTGTATGGTTTAGAGGGTATTTTTCAAAATGTGATCTTGCTTATACAGTGGCTTAAATTTGAAAGGCACTAATGAAGTGAAATCCAATTGGTAATAACAAATGTCCTACTATTCTATGCTCTTTCAAGTCTTCCAATACAATGAAAATTGTGGCACACTTGTGTGAGTAGAACTAGTGACTGTGACAGGAAATGCCCCAAAACGCAACATGGATGCATTGCATTTTTCCACTGAAAACTGACCTTTTTCTTTCCAGTGTGGGGAGCTATAGATTTTGGACCCTAGCTCATCCGGCACCTAGGGAAACCTACGGAGTCTGTACATTGTTCAAAACTAAACACATAGGGTTATCCTGGGTGGGCTGACTTGCATGGGTCTCTCCAGGTTTTTTGGACACAGAATATCTTGTAAAACTCAACCCTTGACAAAAAAAAAAAAATCCTTACATTTCTGTGATGGAAAGTTCTGGAATCTGCGGGGAGTCACCAACGTCCATCCACCGTGCATTTCTCCAAGTAAATCAATCAGGGTTTATAAAGCGCAGCTACTCACCCGTTAGGATCTCAAGGCGCTGGGGGGATTGAGGGGGTGTAACATGTACCGGAGGTGGATTACAAAAGCCATGTCTTCAGTTCCTTCGTGGAGCTGGGGAGGGAGGTGGTTTGTCTGATGTGGCTATGTAGGGCGTTCCAGGTGGTGGCGGCGGCAAGGAAGGAGGGTCCTCCTGTTATGGTGTTCTTGATGCGCAGTACTTCTGCGAGAGAGAACTGGGCTGATCGTAGGGTCCTGTGGAGTATGTGGAAGTTGAGTCACTGGTTAAGTTAGGCAGGTTGGGTGTTGTGGAGGGCTTTGTGTGCGTAGGTGAAGATTTTGAAAGTGATTCTTTTCTCCATGGGGAGTCAGCGTAGTGTGTGTGAGTGTTAGATGTGGCAGTGTCGGGGTAAATCGAGGATCAACCTGGCGGCGGTGTTCTGGATTTTTTTTGCAATTTTTCTGTTGATTCCGGTATAGAGTGCATTTCCATAGTCCAGTCTGCTGGTGATGAGGCCGTGTGTGACGGTCTTTCTATGTTCAAGGGGGATCCATTTGAAAGTCTTGCGTAGGAGGTGGAGGGTGCAGAAGCAGGTGGAGGTTGATTTCTTGATTGTGGGCTTGGCTGGTGGGGGTGGGTGGGTGGTCCCCAGGAGTCGCTTTTATGCGTTGGGTTGAAGGCCCAGGATGAGTACCTCGGTCTTGTTTGTGTTAAGTTGAAGGCAGCTATCTCTCATCCAGTTGGCGTCTGATTTCATGCCCTCATGCCCTCGTGGAAGTTTTGTCTGGCCTTGTCTGGTTCGTGTGAGAGGAAGAGAATGAGTTGGGTGTCGGTACAGGAGATGATGTTTATTCAGTAGCTTCTGATGATGGTGGCTTGTGGGGCCATGTAAACGTTGAACAGCGGGGGGCTGAGGGAGGATCCTTGGAACTCTGCAGGTGGTGGGTGGGGGTTCTGCGAGGAAATATTAGATCCAGTCTAGGTCCTTGTCTCTGATGCCGGCTTCGTGGAGTCTTCTTATCGGGGTGTGATGGGAGACTGTGTCTAATGCTGCCGAGAGGTCAAGTAGGATGAGTGCCGCTGCCTCTCCCTTGTCCAGTAGGGCGCAGATGTTGTCTGTTGCGGACAGGAGAGCCATTTCGGTGCTGTGGTTTGACCTGAATCCGGATTGGGAGATTTTGAGGATGTTGTGGCTTTCCAAAAAATATGGTGAGTTGGCTGATGACTGCTTTTTCTATGACTTTCACTGGAAATGGAAGTAGGGAGATGGGCCTGAAATTTTTTAGGTTGGTGGGAGTCAGCTGAGGGTTCCTTGAGGAGGGGTTGATCTCAGTGTGTTTCCAGTCATTGGGGAAGGTGGCAGCAGCTAGTGAGCAGTTGATGGTGAGGAGGAGCTTGGGGGTGATGGTGTCTGTAGCTCTGTTGGAGACGTGATGGGGGCGTGGGTCCACAGGGCCCCCGGAGTGTATGGACTTCATAGTTTTCAATGGATCTTCGGTGGAGAGGGGTGTCCAGGTGGAGACTGTGGGTTTGTTGGCGTCGGTGGTTGGACGTGGGGATGGGGTTCTGCACGTGGGTTGTCCTTGTTGAAACTCATGTAGATGGTCTTGATTTTGTGGTGGAAGTAGGTGTTGAGGCTGTCGCATAGGTCCTGTGATGGTGGGATGTCTGTTGTCTCGCTGTTGGGTTGGGCGAACTCCTTGATGATGTTGAAGAGTTCCTTGCTGTTGTGTGCTTGTGAGAAGATCCTGTCTTGGATAGCCTTCTTTCTGGTTTCTCTAATGAGTTGGTGGTGGCTTTCAAGTTGCTGTGGGCTTCTGGGAATTTAGTGTTTCTCCAGATTTTCTCAAGGCGGCGACAGGTGCATCTTGATTCCCGTAATTCGGAGGTGAACCAGCTGACTCTCTTTGCTTGGGTGCTGTTCTTTTTGAGCAGTCGGTGATCCACTTGTGAAAGGTCCAAGCTGCGTTGTTTGGGTCATCGTTGCATGCGATGGTGGGTGCGCCGGTGGTGAGCTGATCGGTTATTCTTGTCCAGTTTCTATGCCATGGCTGGAGTTGGGGTCTGGTGATGGTAGGTGAGTTGAAGGTGAAGTGGATGCATCAGTGATCTGTCCATGGGAGTTCTGTGGTGTGGCTGAAAGTAGCTGAAGTTCCTGTAGTGAAGATGGGATCGAGGTTGTGTCCTGCCGAGTGTGTTGGCTCTGTCTCGATCTGTCAGAGTCCTATGTTGTGGAGGTTGTCTAGGAGGGATGTGGTGTTGGGGTATGGTGGTTTCTCAGGGTGGAAGTTGAGGTCTCCCAGCAGGGTGTAGTTGGTGGCTGCGATGGCTTGTGCGGAGATGCAGTCCGTGATGGAGTTTGCAAAAGGTGTGCGGTTTCCGGGAGGGCGGTATTTGATGTTTCCCCTGATGGTGGATGTCGGGCTGGTGTGTAGCTTGAAGTGGAGGTGTGTTCCATGAGTTTAGTGGCTTCTTTGGAGTCTTCGGAGTGTGTGTTCAGGCGGAGGTTGGACCAGTGGATGATGTCGATTACTTTCTCCCTCCCAGGGCAGCTGGGGCGATCCTTCCGGCGATCTTGTATCCCTGGCAATGTCTGGGCCCGAGGTGTTGTTGGTCCAGGTCTCGGAGAGGAATGCGACGTCCAGGGTGATGCGTGTTAATGGAGGAAGCGGATGTTGAGGAGGATGCACTTCAGGGGTTTTGGATTTGGTGAGTTTTTGCAGGTGGCTTGTGCTGGCTCCCGGGTCTTGGTGGTGGTGCAGGTTTGACGGCAGCGGAGGCCGCTGAAGGGACCCTGTGTGATGCCTGGAGCTACTTGCTTGCAGTTGTTGTTGCAACCTGGGTTGAGTGCGCGGAGTTTATCTGCTGTGTAGAGGCGGCGGATGGCAGGGCCAGGGATCCTGGCGCTGGTCACGTTTGGTTTGCAGACGGGTGCACCTTTGGTGCGCCAGCTGCGCGCGGCCGCTATTAAGTAGGGAGGGGGGAGGAGAGGACAGCTGGGAGGCGGGAGCGGGAAACGGCACAAAAAAGGGGGGCTGGGGCAGCAGTGGCTGGGTAGAGTGCGAGAGAGAGAGAGAGGAGAGTGGTAGGGCAGCGGCGGAGTAGTGAGAGCGGGGGGGACAGAGCTGAGTGAGGGGAGAAGGAGAGAGTGAAACGCAGAAAGTGAAATACACAAAGGAACAAAAAAGGAACCGAACAAGGAAGGAAAAGCACACTAAGAGTGAACAGAGGCAAAAGAGAAAAAAAGGCAGAGGGCAGCACAGTAGACACCAGGGATGAGGCGCACATCCCAATAAAAATGATACCTCCCTTGTGTGGGTAGTCCTAGTGCCTGTGACACAAACGGATCAAACCAAGGTCAATAGAAGTCCCCTGGCGAGGCCTCATGTTGACCTTGATTTAAGTCATTCCTGTAGCAGGTGCTAGGTCCAGACTCTTAGTATTAGTAATAGCCATCTTACTGCCACAGATATAAATCTGGTAATAATTTTATAAAGTTAATCCACCACTTACACAAGTTGGTTTTAGCATCTCTAGAAATGATGGCTTCAAAGCGTAAATACTTATTAAAATATAAGAATACTGATTGAGTCTATTAACTAAGAAATCAGCTGTGTTCAGATGTCAAGTTAGGCTTAGAAATGGTTTCATCTGTAGTGAACAATCTCTGTATGGTTATGGATCAAGGCAGTGTTGCTAGAGCAATATTGTTAGATTTATGCACTGTACTTAACACTGTCGTACATGACAATCTCTACAGCATGTTAATCAGCTATAGTATTACTGGTCAGGCACCTGCATAGATAGACATCTGAATGTACTCTAGCTGTCTAACAGGGCCCTTTAAATCTGCGCAAGAAAAAAACATATTCTGTGCTATTCCTCAAAGTTTGGCAATATCACCCCTACTGTTTAAACAGTATGTTCGTCCTCATATAGCTGCTACACCAACGTAACATAAATATGTGTTTGCAGATGACACATGGATGTTTCTTAACCCCTACGGTGCCTTGGATGAGGTGATCTCGTCCAAGGCACCGGTTTCCGGGTGCCTTGGACGAGATCATCTTGTCCTGCACCCGGGGAGCGCTAGCGCTCCCTCCCCCCCCCATGTGCCCCCCAGTCGTGGATGCAAGGGGAATCCCTTCCCCTTCCACCCCCCCTGTGACGTCAGCGTGCATCGCGCGCTGATTCACAGAGGCCTCCTCCTTCTTGCTGGAAGCTCAGCTTTGCATTTCTCTTCCGAATACGTGGAGGAGGCCGAGAGAGGCTTCAAAAGGAAGGAAATGTATTTCCTTCCCTTTGAAGTCTCTCAGCGTTTCAAAAGCCGGATTGCAAAGCAATCCGGCTTTTGAAACGCCCACTAGACACCAGGGATTTTATTTTGATATGGAAATTGGCATAAGGGAGCGACCCCTTGGGCAAGGGTCGCTCCCGGGGGGGGGGGGGGGGGGGGGGGGGCGGGGCATTTGTTTTGGAAGGCCTTTTCTGCCCCCAGGTGGGGCAGAAACCTCTAGGCACCAGGGGTAATTTTTTTCTTTTTTTTCTTTTAGAGGTGGGCAGCGACCCATTAGGCAAGGGTCCCTCCCCTAGGGGGCAACTTACATTTAGGCCATTTCTGCCCCACTTGGGGGCAGATTGGCCTATTTTTATGAGGCCAATCTGCCCCTAAGGGGGACAGAAACCACTAGACACCAGGGATTTTTTTTTTTTTTTTTTCTTCCTGAATTTCACACAAGGGGAGCGACCCCTTAGGCAAGGGTCATTCCCCTGGGGGGCAAATTTATTTTAGGCCATTTCTGCCCCCAAGTGGGGCAGAAACCACTAGGCAACGGTTTTTGTTGTTGTTGTTGTTGTTTTAAAGATGGTGAGCGACCCCTTAGGCAAGGGTCGCTCCCCTGGAGGGGCAAATTCTATTTAGGCCATTTCTGCCACCTTTGGGGGCAGATCGGCCGATTAGGTCATCAGTGGTTTCTGCCCAAAGGGGGCAGAAACCACTAGGCACTAGGGATTTTTTTTTGTTTGCGCCAATGTCACGCATGGGGAGAGACCCCGTAGGCAAGGATTGCTCCCTGTGAAAAAATGTGATGTGTCCACGTTGTGTTTTGGGCCATTTCCTTTCGTGGGCACTAGGCCTACCCACACAAGTGAGGTATCATTTTTATCAGGAGACGTGGGAACGCTGGGTGGAACGAAATTTGTGGGTCCTCTCAGATTCCAGAACTTTGTCACCGAAATGTGAGGAAAACTTTTTTTTTTTTTAAGCCAGATTTTGAGGTTTGCAAAGGATTCTGGGTAACAGAACCTGGTCAGAGCCCCACAAGTCACCCAATCTTGGATTCCCCTAGGTCTCTAGTTTTCAAAAATACACAGGTTTGGTAGGTTTCCCCAGGTGCCGGCTGAGCTAGAGGCCAAAATCTACAGGTAGGCACTTTGCAAAAAACACCTCTGTTTTCTGTCAAAAAATGGGATGTGTCCACGTTGTGTTTTGGGGAATTTCCTGTCGCAGGCGCTAAGCCTACCCACACAAGTAAGGTATCATTTTTATCGGGAGACATGGGGGAACATAGAATAGCAAAAAAAGTGTTATTGCCCCTTGTCTTTCTCTACATTTTTTCCTTCCAAATATAAGAGCGAGTGTAAAAAAGACATCTATTTGAGAAATGCCCTGTAATTCACATGCTAGTATGGGCACCCTGAAATTCAGAGATGTGCAAATAACCACTGTTCCTCAACACCTTGTCTTGTGCCCATTTTGGAAATACAAAGGTTTTCTTAATAGCTATTTTTTACTCTTTATATTTCAGCAAATGAATTGCTGTATACCCGGTATAGAATGAAAAAACACTGCAGGGTGCAGCTCATTTATTGGCTCTGGGTACCTAGGGTTCTTGATGAACATACAAGCCCTGTATATCCCTGCAACCAGAAGAGTCCAGCAGACGTAACGGTATAGTGCTTTAAAAAATCTGACATTGCAGGAAAAAGTTAGAGTAAAACGTAGAGAAAAATTGCTATTTTTTTCACCTCAATTTCAAATTATTATTTTTTTCAGTTGTTATTTTCTGTAGGAAACCCTTGTAGGATCTACACAAATTACCCCTTGCTGAATTCAGAATTGTCTACTTTTCAGAAATGTTTAGGTGTCTGGGATCCAGCATTGGTTTCGCGCCCATTTCTGTCACTGACTGGAAGGAAGCTGAAAGCACCAAAAATCGTAAAAATGGGATATGTCCCAGTAAAATGCCACAATTGTGTTGAAAAATTGGGTTTTCTGATTTCAAGTCTGACTGTTCCTGAAAGTTGGGACGCTGGTGATTTTAGAACCGCAAACCCTTTGTTGATTCCATTTTCAGGGGAAAAACCACAAGCCTTCTTCTGCAGCCCCTTTTCCCCTTTTTTTAATTTTATTTTTTTTTTGTACGAAATTTTCACTGTATTTTGGCTAATTTCTTGGCCTCCTTCAGGGGAACCCACAAAGTCTGGGTACCTCTAGAATCCCTAGGATGTTGGAAAAAAAGGACGCAAATTTGGCTTGGCTAGCTTATGTGGACAAAAAGTTATGAGGGCCTAAGCGCGAATTGCCCCAAATAGCCAAAAAAAGGTCTGTCAGCGAAGGGGTTAATCTTCAAGATATAGAGACCAATACAGCCTATTAGAAACCACACACGTTTGAAGCTCAACTCCTCCAAACCAGAGGTTGGAGTCATCTAGAAGCATCCCTTTGCTTGTTAAAATAGGTTTTGGCATCCTTACACAAGCAAACCTTCCAACTCCAACTCAGTCTGTGAGCAGTCTTGGAATCTTGCTTGAATCTTAACCTCACATTTGATCATCTGCTCCCTGCATTGTTTTAGTCATCATATTTTTTGTATTTAGTTCTGCCAAATTTTTTGTTATTGTCAATCAATATCTTTGTTCAATTGCACATTTACTTTGAGGATGAAGTATATTTAGACCTTCACTCCAGTAGCATCAGCCATCGCCGGATAATCGAAAACGCTGCTGGTAGGATGTAGCTTAATTTGAACAAATGGGGGCACATGTTCTGCATCTTAAAGAGCTCACTGACTTCCTGTGGACAAGAAATCTGTAAAACACTTCAGTGCAGTTTAAGATCTTGGAATGTTCTTTTATTTCAGGTGCCCAAGTATAAACATGAGAAGGGGTTGCAAAGCCTTTCGTGATCAAGACGCTTTAATTTGAAACAAGGTGCCCTTCAATCGTTATGCGAGCCTGGAGCATCTGAAATTAAGGCAACAACTAAAGACTTAGCTTTTCTTATCTTATTCTTCCTTGTTCTCGTGTTTCTGCTCTCATTGGCCATATGGATCGTATAGTGCTAATAGTCTCATTTTTTGAGCGTACAAAAGTGCTTTATAATTACACCTAAATAATTAGTTTACCCATGTATCACTCTTAAATAGAATGCTCTATCTTCTTGATAAAGCCCTAGCGCAAATGGATAAGTCCTGGTTGATTACAGTAGTCCCAGAAGAGGAGTGCTTTGCTATATGGCATGTAAAGCAACGGTTGAATAGAACCCTGTGTGAGACTACTTTTACAGTCTTTCTGTCAAAGCCTTTCTTCCTTATAATATTCCTGGGTGTAAAATTGAGCATTTTTGGTATCAAGTGTAAAATGTGGCATATCTTTTATGTACTCATGTAAATAAGTATTATTGGGTCTTCCCTGCTGTTCTTCTCCATAATTCGTGAAAGGGAGTTTTAAAGTGCTTTGTTTTTGTTTAAATATCTCTCGGAAACGCCTAATCTCACCATACCGGATGCTCCTGGCTTTCTTACTTTGCTTACAGTAGAGCATAACAGCCATCAAAGGAACCTAGATAAAGTGTGAGAATAAATATTGAACTTGGGATGCAGGATCCAATCAGGAATCGGAGTCTTCCTTCAGTCCATATAAGGAATCCCCTGTGCAGTTGTTCCTGTTTCTTTACTGCTGGACTAGAGAAAGGTCTACAAGTTAACTCTTTCATGCATCGCCTCAAGGAGTATTTTTACAAAAATGTCTTACTTAGATTTTGAGTACTTTAGTATTTTTCGCGTTAACAGTGCTCTCACTTAATCATTGCATCTATTAGCTGTTCCCTTTTTTAATCCTGCAATTACTCGAAGCTTTGTTTGCTATCCTTTCTTGGCCAAGGTAGCTGTGTGTTTTCGTTCGTGCTCGGGTGCAGCCACCTCAGTTTGGGCCGTTATCCAATCTAGCAAGGTCTTCAAAATGGGTTTGGATTGGCGCTAAAAGGTCGGGATTTTTGTTTGTTTGTTTGTTTGTTTTTCGAACAATTGTATCCATCTCACTGTTTGTATAAGCAAATGCTGAACAGCTTAATCACTGTAAAGCTTAAAGTAGAAGAGGGAGGGTGGCAAGGAAGGGTGTGTGCTTGTGTTGTATAACTTTTACATGTTTAGGTCCTTTTATTGTACAAAATGCAGCGGCAAGAACACCAATATTTCACGGTGTGTGGACCAAACAATGTAAAATATGTCACGGTTCCCAGTGAAATATGGATATCCTCATAATGATGGCCTCCAACCAGCTCTGTAGAACTTTAGCGTAGTCAGGGCTAGGCGGATTATGTAGCAAGGTTATCTAAATTATGCAGCAAATACTGTTGTATTTTTTCTCAAGTGCATGAAAATGATATTTTTTTGTAAAATCTGCAAATTGTGTCAAATGCTTAAGTCCTTAATTATGTGGTAAACACTACAGCCACAGAATTTCATAAATTCACGTTTCCTCCACTATTGGTTTTATTAATGATTTATTCATGAATAGTAAACGCAAACTAAGCATTCTAATTCCAATCTATGCCCATCGTAGCTGCACTTTGAAAAATACATCTTTTTGTAACTAAATTCCTGCAAATCACTCGTGCTATAAAAGTACACAACAGTGAAATGTATTATACGGTCATTCGTCTGTAGGTTTTGGTGACATTCACAAACCAAGCTTTCTTCTGCCATTTTTCTTTAAGGTGTTGCACATCAGTAGGCCCCTCATTGATCACTTTACACGTTGTGGATTAGGAAAGGGATACTTGATTTCCAATCACTGTTAGAAACTCTTGCTTTTTTAAACCTAGTGACCAGGGAGCAGTAATGTACATGGAAATCCTGTCAACTTGTAGGAGTAGATGAGAAGGAGGAATGGGCGGGGGAGTGAGGAAGAAGAGAGATGCAAAGACAAGAGACCAGGCACAAAGTTATATTAATATCGACTAGCATAGAAATCTGTAAGCGCCAAAACCTGCTTCTGTCCTACTCCGACCTATGGAGGTCAAATACATTTTTTCGTTCTAGTTTGTCTTCTGCCCCAGACCGCAAAGCTCAGGTCTTGAAAGACGTGGGTCAGCTTTCATTCGGGGAGTCCAACTGTGCAATTGGTGAGCCAGTCCTTCTGCTTGAGACTGTGTTGTCTTTTGTTATTAGATGTGGCACCCCCTGCTCAAACCTTTACCTCCATAGCCCCTTTCATTTCTGAAAAAAAACGATGCACCTCATCAGGTTTCTCCTATGGTCAGTGTTTGTCTGTTGGCAAAGGACCTAATATAAACTTTGTCTGCTTTGGTTCCAGCACTTACTCATAATTTGATGGCTCTGTGTCTCTACCCTGCTTTTGATTCAATAGCTTTCAGTCCCTCTTCGTGTGTGTTCCTCCTATGAGTTCTGCCTCTAGCATAGACAACCATAAGGCTATTTTTCTAACACTTAAGGTGCCCATAAATCTTTTTTCCAGTTCCAACACTTCCACTGCGTTCAAATTCCGGCTCCTGGAAGAACATTGACTCCAGGGAACTAAATATTATCCTTCTGAGCTCCAGCCTCACACTAGGAAGTCAGATTAACATAGCTTCTGCCATTTTGCAAATTGGATAGATTTCATAGTCACATTATTACCTCCGTACAAAATGGTGACAAGTCATAGTAAATAACCCTCCGCCCCCTGGAATTCCCAGGAGGTAAAATACCTCAAACAGAAATGTAGATATCAAGAACGTAGGTGAAGGAAGGAGTATTGCTCTGAAGAAAAAAATAAATATAAACTTCTCCTTGATGAGTAGAAGACTTTAAAAATCTCTGTAAAATCTAAATATTTTACTGATTAAAATCTGTTCTGCTAAAGATTTCGCTAGGGGGATCCTTAAAACTGTAAAATCCCTATCCAACTCAAGTAATGACAGAGCTTTTAGCCCTGACCAATGCTTTTGTAATAAACTCAAACTCCAGTTCTTTCAAGCTAAGGTGAATCAGATTTTTCAGGACTTTACCTCGAATCATAGTGCTCCCACCGCTGATGATCACACTCCTATAAGTACTCCTGTAGGAGCTCTGGAAGTCAACACAGGTAGTAGACAAAATATTTTTTCAATATTTCTCTCCTCTTTCTGTGGAGAAAGTAGGCAAGCGTATTGACTCCACAAAATTGGGAGCACCTTCTATTCCCTGTCTTCCCACATTCTACATGGGGCTTCTGATAGTGTCAGTGTATCTCATTGAAATGTTGAACAGTGTTGTGATAAAAGGACTGTTTCCGGCAGCATGGGAAAAAAGCCTCCGTATTTCCACTGAAAAAGAAATCTTCTCTCAACCCTCTGGGTGTCAGGTTACCGGCCCATCTCATGTCTCCCTTTGCTGGCCAACATATTGGAAAAGGCAATGAATGAGAAAAAATCTTCGCCATTTTGGATTTAGTCATCTCCTGCATTCCCCACAATAGGGGTTCAGATCTAACCGCTGCACAAAGTTGGCTTTAGTGGTAGTCTCTGAAGAAATAAGAATGATGGTTGACAATGGAGGGAAAGCAGTGTTAATTCTTCTCGATCTATCTGCCTCTTTTGCTACAGTGAACCATTCACTTCTCATTAGCTGGCTTGAGCTCATTGGCTTCAAAGGTGTAGCACATCCCTTTCTAAGTTCCTTCCTGCATGATAAAGTGCAAGTGGTTGCTCTCTGGGTCTTTGTTTCTGATCCTTTTTCTCTCCTGTGTGGGGTGCCCCAAGGTTCCTCACGTAGCCCGACTCTCTAACATTTATGTCACCGCCCTGACCATCCTAATCCATAGCTGTGGCTTTTTAGTTATTTCCTACGCGGATGACACACAAATGAGGGTGGAGGTATTAACATCATCTAAGGCCAAGAAAGTGGCAAAACTGAGGTATTCGTTTTTGGGAGTGATGCCACTTTCTGAAACACTACTTGGTGGCTGTTTAATCTTGGTTAGCTCTCCAGTGCAAAAAGCTAGGAGCCTGGGAGTTATGTTTGATTGGAAATTAGTTTTTTTCTGATCAAATCAATCAAATTACATCCCCTTGCTTTTTCCTATTCAGAACCCTAAAAAAGATTTTTCCTTTGTACTTATAGAAGACGGTTGTTGTGGCAGTGGTCATTGCAAAAATGTCCTATTGTAATGCCCTGCATTTGGGCACTCTGCAACATCCGCTGAAAAAACTTCAGTCGCTTCAAAATGCAGCTGCCAGGTTGCTCATAAAGATTCCTAAATTTACATCAGCCTTTCAGTCCATCTGGAGTCTACACTGGCTGCCAGTCCATGAGAGGATCAGTTTTAAAGCACTTTGGCTGGTGCACAAAGCCCTTCATCTGAGAGGCCTGAACTGCTTTCAAAAGTTCTTTGTCTGGCATACACCTGGCTGTACACTTGAATCTAGCGTGGCTAAATTTGTGGCCGTCCCTAGGATCAACAAAGCGAGACGGGGGCGACAGGAGTTTCTCTTTTTGTGCCTCCAAACTTAAGAATTCCCTGCCACTAAATTTGAGATCGCAGTCCAACCTACTTCATTTTAGAAAGATGCTAAAAACCTGGTTCTTCTTACTGGCTTTCAATTAATGTCTTGCCTTTCTTAGCTCTTCCGGGAATGGCAGCGTCAAGATGCCCTTGAGCATTTGCACGCTTTATAAACTCGATACTTACTATATGAAACGGGGTCCCTAGTGGTCTAGTGTAGGTGAGTAACTGGGAGCAAGAGAATGTCTTTGAGGTGTGTGAAGATGTGAGTGGGGATTTTAGCGTGAGTCTGGCAGCTGTGTTTTTGATGACTGAGTCTTTTGGTGAGGTGTGTGAAGATACCAACGTAGGCATTTCCATAGTCCATTTTGCTGGAAACCAAAACCAAAGTGACTGTTCAATGGGTATTGAGTGGGAGCCATCTAAAGACTTTTCTTAGGAGATTTAGGCGGAGGAAGCAGAAGGAGATGATTGTTTGGATCTGTCAGGGCTTTAAGAGTTTGTTGCCTACCAATACCCGAGGTTCCAGGCTTGGTTCAGTGGGTTGGGTGTTGGCCCCCAGCCATCAGGTTCATGTCCCTGGCAAGATGTCCTTCCAACAGAGAACCGGCTCCTTGTTGGAGGTGAGCTTTAGACACTTGGTCTTAACGCAGATCGTGACTTTATACAGGTAAGTGGTAAATTTCGTCTGGCTGTTGTGGTAGTCGTTAAAGAGGGAGAGAATGAGCTGGGTGTTATCTGGGTGTGAGATAATCTTGATCCTGTGAGCGCAGGTTATGTTGACAAGCGGTGCCATATAGACCTTGACCAGTGTGAAGAACTCTGGGAGACTATACACAGACTTGGTGTGTCTGATGAAGAAAGAACTGATCCATTAGAGGGTGGGTCCTCAAATGCTGGTTTCATGGATTTGTTGGATGAGGGTGTGATGGGAGATGATGTCTAAAGTGGTTGGGATGTTGAAGAGGATGAGGGCTGCTGCATCTCCTTTGTCCATAATCAAACC
The DNA here is from genome assembly GCF_031143425.1 of Pleurodeles waltl. Taxonomy (NCBI): domain Eukaryota; kingdom Metazoa; phylum Chordata; class Amphibia; order Caudata; family Salamandridae; genus Pleurodeles; species Pleurodeles waltl. The sequence continues at coordinate 1,418,972,373 of NC_090445.1, forward strand.
GATTTAGTGGGTGGTGGCGATGAGGGCAGTTTTAGTGCTGTGATTAGTTCTGGATCTAGACTGAGAGGGGTCCTGGAGCTGATTGTGGTTAAGGTGGTCAACCACTAAAGGAATAGTATAGTGGCTTGTTTCCAGGTGTCCGGGATGTTAGCTGTTGTGAGGAAGACATTGAGTATCTGGGCAGGAGCAATGCAAATTGGGTTGAGTCTTTTTTGATAAGTGAGAGCATGAGTTTGAAGGTGCTCCTGAGTGGATGGAGTACATGATGGTGGCATGAGGTAATGGTGGGCCAGAAGGTCATCATAATTTATATGGTGTTTGTGGGCTAGAAAGCAGTAAGTGTGGATAGGCCTGGTTGAGGGCAAAGTTGTTGTAAATAGTGCTGATTTTGTTCCCAAAGTAGCAGGAGAGGTGAAGTCTTTTACTTGGGTTGAAAACAAAAATTAATGGCGTTGTTGGAACTGCTCTCAATATATTTGATCATTTGAGGGTTTTGTCAATCCGACGTGCTGGCGGTAGAAGCGGAGGACGTATCTATTGGAAGTTCAGTAATTTTCAACAGGGTGTGTCTCTACCAGTGTTCTAGTTGCTTGCAGTAGCGTTTGGAGAGACCCATTTCTACTTTGTCCCAGCTGCCTTAAGGTCTGGGCATGGGATTGATAATGTCCTAATTCGGGGATCAACATAGCGGGTGATCCAGGTGGTGAAGTTGGTGATGGACCAAGGAGAGTTTTTAGGCTTGGTATCTTAGGACTATCTTTCTTTTGGGAGTTGTGGGCGTGATGTGTGGGTGGTAGCATCCTGTTCCAGTTGCATCATGTGGTTTCGGAGAGTGCGGTTTCCCGCTAGTCAGAGAAGAGTAAGCTGAATCGGACTAGTAGTGGTCTTGGTGTAATTGTGTAAGCCATGCAAATGAAAAGAACACCAAAAAATAAAGGAAGCAATCAAACCGCTTGAATTGGCCAATCCGTTCCTCACCTTAAAACAAAACACTAGCGTACTGTAAGATGTATAAAAATAAGTAGACCTAATTTGATGACTTAAGCATTGTTACCAGAGGCACATCAACCAGGGTGACTATGTTTAAGCCCCAGCAGGGATGGATGAAGACACACCCAAAGGCATGAAAAGCGCCCTAATTTCACTTGAAACTAGTGATGGTGATTATTTTGGATTGAAGAATCACTATTCTTTGTGTGCAGACTGACGGAGAAACAACTACCACCAATGGCTAAGATATGCAATGCTGTATTCCCTTTCTGATAAACAGTCATTGTACCAAACAAAGAAACCTGATTAAAAGGTGTTTTCAAGAAAGCAACAAAAACACCATATATTAGCTAACAAAAGTCAACCAATCCATATATTTAGTCAGTATGAGAGCTCGAGAGAAATTGAGATTGAGTTTGGCTGAGACGAGAGAAAGCAGTTTAGAATGATAGTGATTGAGATTGCACATATCTAGGATGGCAGTAAAATACATACATAGTATGTGGTGCAGTGGGGCTCTACCTTTCTTTGGTTCTCTATGCCACTGCACCTGCAACGGAAATGCTTTGTGGGGCACCTCGGGGCTGTGGTTAACTAAATGTGCTTGTATGACTACACTTATTGGCATGAGGCAGGGATCACAGACTAAGTCTTCCATTGAATTGAATCTGTATTTAACAAATATGTCATATCTGTCAAATGTGGACATTGCTACGACATCTTTTGGGAACTGTGGGTTTCGTTTTGGTGTTTTGGAACTACTTGCATTGTAACGTATATAGGTGGTTTTGAAGGATACATAGTACTTTCTGTTAATGACAGAATTGCCCAACCGCCCAATGTGTGTATTCATATTTCAGTTGTATTTGGGTGGCAATGCAGAATCATATCCTGGGCAACAGTGTGTAAAACATGCACCCCCGCCAAATAGTCTTAACCTTGGTGGGAAAAAATTGTCATGTATCTTATTTATTTGGAGATATACTTGGGGCAATAGCAACATGAGATTAACGTGAGATCCTTGGCAGACTTTAAATTGAGTGCAATTAATTTGAGTAATGGGGCTGTTTGAGAGAAAAAAATGATGTTTTTTTTCCCATCCACAGTTTCTCTTAATTTTCCGAAAGTCAGCAGCTGGAGAACTCCAGGAAGATAGCGGACTTCATGCTCTAGCAAGACTGTCTGAAATTGATGTATCATCTGAGGGTGTGAAAGGGGCAAAAACATTTTTTGAGGCCAAAGTAAGTACATGGAGTTATGTGAGTATTTTGAACCTGTGCAGGTGATGTGTTAGTACTTTTGTTTGCCTTGCTAAGAGTGATAATGTGAAAGAGCAAACACAGAAATGGTACATGTTACAAACCACGGGCATTTCTGTATAGAGGTGTAATCATGGATTTCAGATGTGATTATGGAATTGTGAGTATGTAAATAGCAAATAGTACAGATCAAATAAGCTAAAGAAAAGAAAAATTGCAAGCATGCCTCCCATCGTTTGTGTATTTGATGTAATGCATTAAGGTTGGCGGGTATCCATAGATGTGAGTTCCCTGATCAGTGTGCAACTGGACCAAGCCGGATCCAACCAATGATTCCCCCCTCCCCCTTCCAGCCAGGGCGAAACCAGTCTGCTTGTGTTGTGTTCCAATTTAGGGTGGGCCTGGCTTGGCAGTTCAGGCTGGACAGTTCTTCTTGGAGCATGACCAGAGCTAATTTGCATACGGCTGGGTCTGATCTGAGGTGGCATGGTGGACAAAAGAAAGATGGATTGGAAAACTACACTGAGCGATTACCAATTGTAAAACAACATGCACACATTTCTCCAATCACATTTGTGTGTCTGTTTCAAAGCAACCAAGTCAGAAATGTTTGAATTAACCGTGGCGTTGAGCCAACAGAGGTTGGGAAAAGGTAAAAAAAAAAAAAAAAAAAAAACAGAATAAATTGAAAATGTAATGTTTGTCAGTTTTGTTTTTCTTTTTGCAAAAAGGGCCACATGCCAGGTGGCTAACTTCTCTGTTCATTACATTCGGATTACAATGAATTAAGGACATTGTGTCACCAGATGTTTACTTGCCGAAGCCAGTGATAGTTACAATTGGTGGCTCAAGCTTTGTTAAAATAGCATTAAAGGTAAAAATGAAATGGCCATACTAATCTAAAAGGAACATCATAATGTGACGTCCTAACTAGTTTTCTTAATAGCAGGTCCTAAATTGGCTCTTATGGCTCAAATTAAATGGTATTTCTATAAATGTTATTACCTACTGTCTGAATTGTGTTTATTATAGATATGTATGTTTAATATGCTGTTGTTATTTTTAAGAACCACTGATTTTTAAACCTAGACTTGATTGACAGACTTACTGTTTGATGGTTTTGTGGTTCGATACATCCAAAAATTAAATAAAGTGGCAGGTTTGTGGCTGTTATGCTGTCTTTCATTTAAATATGATGCTACACAGCAGGGATTTTTTTCTGTCTTTAATACTGTCAAATCAGTACCCAACAAAATAAAACAAGTCTGTTATTGATCCACAGGTCAATTTTTTTTTTTCTTTTTTCAAGCACATATACAGGGTAGAATCTGTATGGCTTGAGGATTCTGCCCACAATTTAATCCATAACTTTGCTGTCTGTTGAGGAATGTCCTTCACACTCTGGAGCACTTGCCTTCCGCAAATTAGTAGCTGTGCTTGATCATAAGTTGATCTCTTCAACTCCATCATGTTAAGGGATGCAATATATTTGACTTTTTGCTAGGGCAATAAATATCACCTTTGTAATTTTTTTTGTTTTGTTCCAGTGATGAACCATTTTGTACAACAATTTTTGAATCGGTGGCTTCTTCTTGTAATTTTCTGAAAAACAGACTCCACAACAGTAGTTCTGATTATGATACAAAAATCACTCCTGACTCATTCGGTGAAGGATCAATGGCTGGTCTTTGGGATGCTGAGTTTTCAGTGGAATGAGCTGAACTGCTTGCCTTTTATTATCTGTCTTAGTGAAAGGATGTGATACTTGTGCACCACCCTGCTCCAGGATGGGTCACTCACAATCGTTCACTTTGGCACAGCAGGGAGTTAGCTAGTGTGGGAAAGTATTACAGGCATTTGCAGTCTACATGGTGGACCTCTAACAACAGCATTGACATGGGAAGCTGGTAGATTGCATCTACTAGTTACTACAAGGCCTTCTGCATAGCAAAAAGGTATTTCTGGCTGCAGTGAATTTTCACTGAGATATTTAGGCTAAAGTCATCATTTTAAGTGTTTTTGTCATTTTTCACTCACAAGGTGAGCTCAAAGAGGATTCAAGGCCTACTTTTAGATCACTGATTTCTTCCCTTCCTATATGAAATACAAGAAATCTGTCAGTCCCTTCCGGTAAGCATAAGATCGTACCATGAAGCTGTTGGTACTATTCCGGAGTTCACTCTTCAGAAAGCTTCTATCAGTGACTGGATATAACGTATATTGTCTCTGTTACCTACCAGTAAGTTATTGGAAAGCCTGCTGACTTTAGTGAAAACACTCACTCAAACCATATCTGCAGACTTGTCAATTAGACTTTAACTTCTGGTATTTTCCTACCAGTTTTACAAATGCCATTATGGGATGTGATGGGTGGAATGCTTGAATTAATCTCAGCCTCTGATGATCACTCTGGCCGCATCCCAATCCATTGTTTTTTTTCCCAGCATGCCACCTCAATTTGGAACCAGCGCTATGCAAATCAGTTGTGAACCTGCTTCACATGGAAATAGTCCAGCCCGAACTGCTAGGCCAGGTATTCTCTGAACCGGAGCACAATAAGCTGGTATTTCTTGGCTCCAGAGGCACAGTGAGCTGGGGACCCACACCTAGGCATACCTGGCACACTTAGGGCAGCAGATGCACAAGCACGGTGATGGATGGAATGCTTAAATTAATATCAGACAGACACTGCCGATTGCTCGCGCGACATCTCAATCCATCCTCCTTTTTTTTTTTTTTTTTTTTTTTGCCCACCATGCCACCTCAGTGTAGACCCAGCCATATGCAAATCATTTCTGACCCTGCTGTTCATGGGACAGTCCAGCCTGAACTGCCAGCCCACATCCTTCCTGAACCGAAACACAAGCAACCTAGGACTGGTTTCACCCTACGGTTGAATGGGATGCGGCCCAAGTGATCACCAGTGCCTGAAATTAAGTCAAGCATTCCATCCATCACCTTGTTGTTTTTGTAGTTGCTGGCTTAAGTGTACCAGGTATGCCCAGACATGGGCCCCGGGCATGCCCAGACATGGGACCCAGGCTCACTGTGCCACTAGAACCAAGCTATACCAGGCTGAAGAGTCCTAACTAGGGGAAAACCAGTTCTAGCTAGGTACATATTATAACATCTCATTAAGTAAGATTACACCTGACCTCCAACAGTCAGCTTTTTTGTCACAATGAATACAAAAACATATCTGTGTCAATTGTAGGTGAAGTAGCTAATTTTAAGTTCAAAGTCTTCATCTTGCTATATTTTTGTATTTTTCATGACCTGCTATAATTTTTGCCTCCTTCTATACTTCTGCACTACTTTGGTAAAAAGCTTTATGTGTGTGTTTTCATCACTTGAATACAGTCTTTGATCCTGAGCTTCCCAACCACTGTTACATGGTGAGACTCATTTGCTCAAAGGTCTTTTTCATTAGAGAGGGACAAGGCATGGAGAGTCATGTAACTTCCTCAATGGTAGCTTCCTAGGTTGGGTGCTCTCAGAGCAATCCCCCTGGTATTGATCCCTCTTTCTAGCGGTCTCTAAATCTCAATGGTCAGCACTGGGAGCTCCTATTTATTTAACACCCTTCTCTCTACAACCAGTATTTTGATTTGTTCAAGAGATTTTGAATACTTAGTTGAGAAATCCAGAATGAAAGCTGATACTGGGGCTACGAGCAGTAACATCAACTTTTGTGGTGGGGTTTTGAAATGCACAAGCATATATACAAATGTATTGCAGGAAAAAAATAGGTCAGTAAAGCTTTGTTTCTGCTGACGGCTCAGTTAGGATTTCTGATGCCGTGAGCGACTGCTGCCATTTGTTGGTATTTATGTTGTCCACTTTCATGATAGTTGCAATGGCTGTAAGTAACTCACCAGTCCTGAAAATGTAACAATTCTCTTTCAGAGTATGGATGAACATTTAGGAGTCCTCATTTCTTTGATTTTGTCTTGCCAGCAATATTAGCATCATTAACTCCCTCAGTTTCTAGGTTAAGGTCTACTACAGTTTACTCTCCAGTGCTCCATCTGAGTTGGTAAGGTTCCTGGATTCCACCAAGTTTGTGGTGTCTGAATTGGGGGACATTTAATTTGTTTTTCGGCTTATCAGACCACTTTCAGAGAGGAGAAGAGCTGGAGTTGAACCAGGGACCCAAAATCCAGCAAACCCTCATACAGGAAACGTCAGTGATATCTTTTACTCCTTGTTTTAGGGCTTTGATGAGGCAATTGCCCTTTTGGCACTGAGGTTTCTAGTTATCCCTCTGCAAGTTATTACTTAACCAGCCTCCACTCTCCTACCTCTGTGCCTTAGCCAGAATCGTCAACAGGGCCTATGTGAACTATAATCTGCGTTGTTAAAGAGCTGTTGTTGCTCCTGATGCACTTGGGTCCTACATCTAGGTGTCTGCTACCAGTAACTGGAAACTAACATTTTCAAGCATCCAAATGTTGGCCACAAGGTCAGAGTATAGTTCGTATAATTTTGCAGAATCAGGTACAGTGGCAGTAAACAGAACATGTGTGACGCTCAAAGAGAATGAAATTCAGGATGCAGGTAGCCTACTGATTGACCATTGGGGACCAATGAATGGATGGTAGACTAAGGCAAGCGCAGAAAATGAGGAGGAAACCATTGGGCCACATCTGCAGACCACAATTCCGGAGTTTCCCATAAAGTCAGTTTGAATCCCATATGTAACCAGGCCAGCTAAATCAAGGTAGATTATATGGCTTGGTGTTAAGAGATTGTTTACAGGCACGGTTTCAAGGCAGCTAAGGAGGCACCAATCCTGAAAAACTGCTGGCAAGTGCCAACCCTTACATTTTCACACACTCACTCACGGTCCACAGGGAAGTTCTGATGTTGGAAGGGTCTTGGTGTAAGGTTGTGCCTGAGTCCGTGATGGCAGTGAACAACAGACATCGGGACTTAAAGTAGTGCTAGTGTGGTTCAAATAATACTTATCAGCTACCTCACTGCCACACCAGTCTGCTACAATGACACAAACTGTAAGAAAGGGAGAGCAAGCTACACAATGGTCCAGGGCACATAAGCAGATTCTGTCAGCATGAACACAACTGTGTTTTATCTTTTTATAATAAAGTGATGTGGTCCATCAGACGTAAGATCTACTGCAGTCTGCAGAACGTCAAATAAGAAAAAAATCAAACGTCCCTAAAGAATATCAAAGAGCAGGCTTGTCTCATGTAAAGATGTTAGTAGTCCATCTAGCACACAAGTGATTCTTGCAATCTCTTCAGCTACATCCCATAGAGAAGGAATTAACCATGATAAAGGATTCTCAACAAACTATGAGAAACCAGATTAATTATCCTCTCCAATGAAGCACAGACAGTCTGGCACTGGCTTCTGAAAAAATCTCACCACAACAAGCAGAGCTGACTATGACTTGCGCCCCCGCCATGCACTGCTTATTACCTCACAATTTATAGAAAAACAATGTGAGGCACCCAGCAATTTTACAGTCAAGGTATATGTCAACACAATTTGATAATAATATAGAAAACTTTTCAGTCGAAGTTTGAAATAATTCTATAAGGTATAGTCCAATCAAAGTCATTTATTGAATCATATCTTCCAGCAGCTTGAATCACAACAATTCATCCAGTGGGAATCATAACACATTCAAAGCCGACACGTGTTTCGTCATGGGAAAATTTCCCCAAACTACTTCTTCAGGGCTGGAAATTATAAGCAAATTATTTGAGTTAGAAACCAAAATGCTCAAATACAATAATTGGGTGTTCTACAAAAAAACCAAATCCAAACAAGAGACCAAGACACCCAAAGAAAGTGAGAGAAAAGAGAAAATAATATATTTAAAATAAAAATAAAAATAAAATAAAAAATTAAATAGAAAGAGAGTAAACCAGAATTTATACCTGACCATCAAACATAAAGAAACCTTAAATCCTACACCTGCTAAAACAATTGTGCTCGTGCCCAGTAACCACAAACCATTTGTGGAAAAACCCTATAACAGACTACTTTGAAGAGGAGGAACATTTACGCCCAAAAGAACAATAGTTCCACATAAGAATTCTAAAGTAACAAAACACTGTGCACAGTAATCAGTGAACAAATCGTGCTGCCAACGTATATAGATTCACAAAGCTCATAGAAATACATTATTGTTAACCGAAATATAGTGTAAACGGATAATCTTGTCCGTATACAATCATTGTCAATACTACTCAACAATCAAAGCCAAATACGTCCAAATCTAGTTAAGATATAAAAGAATATATGAATATAATGAAATAATGCTATAAATAAATCTTACAAGTAAACAGCAAGCCAACAATCTAATAAGTGCCCACTGAAATGACATCATCTATAATACCTTGAAACTCCAAGATGAATCACTAAAGAATTTAATATCAGAGAAAGTGCCTACATCGTATCGGAAAGGTAGGACTTTGAAAGAGGCATTATGGATTATGTGTAATGAGGTTGAGGGCCGTAGAATTGGGTCTCAATTCCGACAGAGAATTGGAATACTTTTTGGGAGATTGAAATATGAATTCTATTTGTATACAATAATCGAGTTTCTGTAATAGGTTCAAGTCATATCATGTACAATCAATATGGTTCTGCTTGCATGACTTGCTGTTATCACTATTTTGACTTGAACACTTCTTGGATTACTGGAGTTAACAACCAAAATTCTCAAAAATAGATTCATTCACATATGATAGTGGGGTTTGAAATGTGATTATAACCTCATTGTGTCAAATTTTAGGTATATTATTTTGACATATGGTATTCTGGGTCTTCATATTTTCATTTACTTTTTCATTCTGTACATTTCTTGCTTTCAGATACATTCACATTGGTTTCTTTTTTCTTTTGAGGTTCCCCCCCATATTGGAGGGGATTTGAGAAGGTGCTCACAAAATTTGAATATGACCCATTGGGAGTTAGGTTTCGTTTTATTGTTACTTTTTTGTGAAATACAAAAGCTCTGGGAGAGCGTTTAAGTTTCCACTTTAAATTCAATTGTTAAATCTGAACTAGGTTAAAACTTTAAATTGATGTACTGGGTTTTGGTTATCAATAAGGTACAGTGGTTACTTGAAATTGGGGATCTGTAGTTTGAGAGATATGGATTTGTGCACTGGTAATTTTCGGCAACGAGTTGGACCGATTTTATTTATTTATTACAAGTTTCACAGGACCTTTGGTCCCATTTCTATGTTGTTGAAAAGGTGTCCGTCGTCGTTGTTTCCGGCACTTGCAGCGTTCTTATTGACTTCCGGGGTCTTACGAGTGCGGTCAGCGTACTCTCGGCTATGGCGTTCTAACATGAGAACACCGCGATTCGTACTATTGAGGGTAAGTTGCTGTTTGTGACAGGCTTTTACACAGCGGAATTCTTCCGCTTGGTGAGGATAAGGACTAGCTAATTTGGTTATTGGGTAGTTTGGACTACAATGAATGGGGTTAATATTAACATCAAGTATTTATTCCTCTTCTACAGTTATCGGGCAGAGACGGGCAATTGATTGATACATGAGCATGAATCACTGTTTCCATTACCGGGCTTTGATTTCAAGGTATTATAGATGATGTCATTTCAGTGGGCACTTATTAGATTGTTGGCTTGCTGTTTACTTGTAAGATTTGTTTATAGCATTATTTCATTATATTCATATATTCTTTTATATCTTAACTAGATTTGGACGTATTTGGCTTTGATTGTTGAGTAGTATTGACAACGATTGTATACGGACAAGATCATCCGTTTACACTATATTTCGGTTAATAATAAGGTATTTCTATGAGCTTTGTGAATCTATATACGTTGACAGCGCGATTTGTTCACTGATTACTGTGCACGGTGTTTTGTTACTTTAGAATTCTTATGTGGCACTATTGTTCTTTTGGGCGTAAATGTTCCTCCTCTTCAAAGTAGTCTGTTATAGGGTTTTTCCACAAATGGTTTGTGGTTACTAGGCACAAGCACATTTGTTTTAGCAGGTGTAGGATTTAAGGTTTCTATATGTTTGATGGTCAGGTATAAAGTCTGGTTTGCTCTCTTTCTATTTAATTTGTTTTAATGTTTTTTTTAAATATATTATTTCCTCTTTCCTCTCACTTTCTTTGGGTGTCTTGGGCGCTTGTTTGGATTTGTTTTTTTTTGTAAAACACCCAATTATTGTATTTGAGCATTTTGGTTTCTAACTCAAATAATTTGCATATAATTTCCAGCCCTGAAGAAGTCGTTTGGGGAAATTTTCCCATGACGAAACACGTGTTGGCTTGGAATGTGTTATGATTTCCAATGGATAAATTGTTGGGATTCAAGCTGCTGGAAGATATGATTCAATAAACTACTTTGATTGGACTATACCTTATAGAACTATTTCAAACTTCGACTGAAAAGTTTCCTATATTATTATCAAATTGTGTTAACATATACCTTGACTGTAAAATTGCTGGGTGCCTCACATTGTTTTTATATAATTTGTTGGGTTTCTTTGTGAAAACCTTTAAGGGATGTTTTTTTTTTTTCTTCCCTTGTGAGGGCACCTTATAAGTTAATTAATTTTGGCTGACTTTTGTCCTGAGCGCCTTTGTCTCCCCTTATCATTACACCCCATTAGTGAATTTACCTCACATATTACATTACTCATGGCATGTTCTGTGACACCATTTATAACCTCATTGATGGCATCATTCATGCTTCTTTCGTACACTTTACCCTATAAATAGGTATAGAATCAGAAAGATGAAAGTAAGTGCAAAATAGTGCAGAATAATATGAAGCAGCATTACTATCATACATACATACATACATACATACAACCAACCCCCATAGATAAGACAAGCTTGTTATGTGCAACATTGACCCTATACCATACGCTTCATGGGTAGCCGAGTTCATGTTGACAATAAGCAGATGATAGATGAAAGGGTAACCTGTCCTGCACACAGTGTTCAATCTGTGTAGGGAAGACCAAGTTCTCTTCCAGGGGACCGTCATCAATAGTCCTAAGCAATGATACTTTTTACTATCATTGAACAGTTTTTAGTGTCTAGTGTACAATAGACTGACTGAAAAATATATGTTTGATGGCATGTGTGGCTGTAGATACACATGCTTTGCATACGTGCTCCATCTGATAGAGACTTCTAGCTGCAGCTTCCTTACCTTAGAATTCCCTGGCATCAGCTTCGAATCCAGAGTTTTTTTCTGAGCAGTACCTGCGCGCCGTCGGGCGGCTTTATTCGGATCCACGTGCGTCGACCAGCTCCGCGTGCGTCGTCATTGGAGCCGTCTATGACGTCCCGGTTGTCTATATAGATGCCGTCTTGGCGCGCGTATTTCAGTTATTTTCCTTCCGCGCCGGTTAAGCTTAGTTCTGGAAAGAGCTACCCTGCTTCAACGGGTTGTCAATGCTTTTTTTTTTTTTTTACTTTTTGAAGTCCTGTCTTCGAGAAAGACAGGATTCAAGCCGTATGGTGCGTGTCATCGCACCATGTCGGTGACGGATCCGCACCGTGTTTGTCTTTGGTGCCTGGAGAAGAACCACGATTCCACCTCGTGCTCAGACTGTCGGGCCATGGGGCCGAAGGCCTTGAGGGAGAGATCCCTTAAGCTTCTTTCGGCCCAACATTCGTCTTCGGTCGGCGTGACTCCGCGGAGGTCACAGTCCCGCAGCAGGAGGAGGTCGCAGCACCGCTCCCGGAGCCCCAAGTCCTCTTCCTTGCATTCGAGGTCATCCGAAGGTAAGAGGCACAAGAAGAAGTCCAAGCGGACTTTGTCTTTGCCATGCGCGTCGGCCGACGAGGCATCTAGGAAACATCGACGTTCCGAGCGCGGTTCTGCAGAGCCGTTGCCAGGGTCGACTCTGCGTCTTCCCCCCCCCCCCCCTTTTCGGGGACCGGATCGACCCCCTCTCACATAAGAGTTTTACGAGGCCATGCGTCTCGTTTTTTAGCAGGCTGCACCCTCAGGTGGGTCTTCGGGGTCAGCAGGGGCCCCTTCGGATTCGACACCAGCGCCTTCGGCATCAGCACTGTTGGGGACCCCAGGATCCGATACTGGATCCAGACCGGCGCCGGTCTCACAGTCGACCTCCTTCGGCGCCGGGTCCGATGTTGACGATTCCGCCACCAGCGCCCACCCCCATCCTTATTCCGGATGATCCGGAGCCAATTCAGCCCAGATCATTGTCTGAGCATTATTTAGATCAGCCAGACGCAGGAGAGGAATGGGAGGGGGTCTGAGGACCCTTTAGAATTTGGATTACAACAGGACTGATATGAGGATCTAGGGGAGGCGAGTGGACTGGACACGTCTCCAGATACTGGTATGCTCTCTCCTCCTAATGTGGCTACGGAGGAGGGTGCTTCTTTTGCTATGGTGGGGCGTAGGGCAGCTGAGGTCTTGGACCTAGATTTGCCTACGGTGCCAGTCAGGACGAATATCCTGACAGAAGTGCTTCAGCCGGGGGTGACAACATCAGAGCCGATGTTGCCCTTCAATGAGGCTCTTACTGGGTACGTGGTCCAAACCCAGCACAAGGGCTCCTGTGAATAGGACGGTCGGCCACCGCCATAGGCCCGCTCCAAGTGACCCTAGTTTCCTGACACAACACCCCACTCCTTAAAGCTTGGTTGTCCAAGCCTCTACTTCCCCGTGGTGCCTTCCCTTCCGCTCCAGCGGATAGGGAATCTGTAAGGGATTGCCTCCTTGGCATCGTTACCCCCTGACTTTTTGCCTTTGCTGATGCCAAGTTATGATTTGAAAGTGTGCTGAGGCCTGCTAACCAAGCCCCAGCACCAGTGTTCTTTCCCTAAACTGTACCTTTGTCTCCACAATTGGCACACCCTGGCATCCAGGTAAGTCCCTTGTAACTGGTACCCCTGGTACCAAGGGCCCTGATGCCAGGAAAGGTCTCTAAGGGCTGCAGCATGTCTTATGCCACCCTGGGGACCCCTCACTCAGGACATGCACACTGCTTGCCAGCTTGTGTGTGCTGTTGGGGAGAAAATGACTAAGTCGACATGGCACTCCCCTCAGAGTGCCATGCCAACCTCACACTGCCTATGGCATAGATAAGTCACCCCTCAGGCAGGCCTTACAGCCCTAAGGCAGGGTGCACTATACTATAGGTGAGGGCATCGGTGCA